>NC_089224.1:114626609-114936609 GCF_963924675.1 Phocoena phocoena | reverse complement strand
CCTGGGAAAATTGGTGCAGAGACAGGAGCCACCACAAGCTGCAGGTGAGGCCCCTGCAGGGAGGCAGCCTTGGGGCCGACCCCTGGGTAGGAGGGCGGGTCCATGATGACGAGGAGTCCAGTGGCCAGGCTGCTGCTGTGGGCAGGGGCCGGGCCGCACAGTGAAGCCTGGGGAGTCTATCGGCTGCAGCTTGGCCTGCACGGCCCCGTGTGAGTTCACAGGGTCTTTGGGCAGGTGCGGGAAGAAGGGGGGCCGGGCCCTAACGACCTGGTCCTCTGGGCCCTACCTGGTGGCCGGGCAGGCTGACCTTACCTCAAGACTGCCCCCCGCCTCCACTGCAACGGTCAGTTCCTCGGCTCGGCAAGCAGCCTGATCCTTGGGTAGACTGGCAGCCGGACCCTCTCCTGGATGGCACGGCTAGATGGGGGTGTCCCACACTGCCCACAGGGCTCCCTCCCACCCTGCCCCAGGCCACCCCACCCTAGAGGAGACAGCACTGAAGGGGAAGTGAGGGGGATCCCTGGCCAGAGAAAGCCGGACATGACAGGTTAGCTGCAGGCCACATCTACAGCACAGCTCACCAGGCAAGGCCACCAAGCACAGAACAGAATTTGGAAGAACCGACAGCATCTCTATATAACAAGGGGGGTGGGCAGGTGGGGCTCCAGGCTAGGGCTCCAGGCTGGGCTCCAGGCTGGGTCCACAGGTCAGAGGGGTTGGCCGGCCCGGAGGGTGGATCACGGGTGCCCAGAGGGTCAGAAGGCCAGGCTGGGGGCACTGAGTTCCAGAGGGAGGCCCGGGAAGGCCCCCAGGCCCGGAAGGCCAGGGATTCACGTGCTAACTGGGTGGGCCAGCTGCACCCACTGGGCTCGAGAGCGCGCAGAAGGGGCCAGTGTCGCGGCACTTGGGTCTCCGCAAGCCTTGGATGACCACCCCCGTGTGCGGAGGGGAAGTGAGAGTTGTAGCAGTCCTCCACGCCATAGGCAGCCGGGCCCAGGGTGCAGGCTGCAGAGGGAAGGTGGGTGCAGTTACCGCGCCCGCCCCCTCTGCCCGGTGCCCACCTCCCTCCCCCGCCCCCGCCCACCTCCTTACAGGAGCCCACCCAGGAGGCCAGCAGGGGCGAGCGGCTCCTGCAGAAAGCGGACGGGCAGGGGCCCGGCAGGCGGCACCCGGGAAGGATGTCGTAGGCCATGGAGCTAACCCCGTCGACAGAGGGGCCTGCAGGAGGGGCTGGGCCCGCGGCCCTGCACCCCAGGCCTGCAGCATCCCCAAGTGGGCTCGGGCCTCGGGGGGGCCTGGAGCAAGGCGACCCCCGAAGCTGAAGGCCGGGCGGGCGGGCCGGGCGGCTGGTAGTCGGCGGGCGAGGGCCACTGCAGGTCAAAGTCGCCGCAGGCCCCTCCCTCGGGGGCCCCGCCCCCACCCCCACCCCAGGACCCGCCAGGCAAACCTGCTCCCGGTTGAAGTCGTTCTGGGTGACGGGGCTTTCGCTCGGGAACCACACGGTCTGCCACGCCCTGCAGCCGCCACCCTCTGCGATGGGGGCAGCGTCATGGGGGCGCTGGCGGCCGGGGTCCCACTCCGGGGGTGAGGGCGGACAGCGGGGGCTTTCGGGGAGGGCGCACACCACGGGTCGGGTGCATGCGAGCCCATGGTGAAGAGTGGGGCAGTGGGGAGGACTCTCACGCCGAAGCATCTGGCACCGGGTACCTGGTGGGGCCCGGGACGCCCAGATCGGTCACGACGGGAGGGCGTCGCTCCAGCCCTGGCGGGAAGCAAGCTCTGGGCCTGGGTCCTCCAGGCGGGCCTCCACCAACCGGCCTGCCTCCCCAGACCGGCCCGGGGCTGGGGGTCCAGAGCCCTCACTCACACAGTTCCCTCAGGCTGTGGGCGCAGGTGGGCGGGCTTCCTGGAGGGGCCCGTTAGCACCCTGAGGCCCACCTGGAGCTCTTGCACCCCTGGGGGCCACCATGCCCCCAGCCAATAGCCACCCTACGCCAGCTGCCCGCCCCGCAGCCCGCCCAGCACCCTGGGAAGTTACTGGGAAGTCACAAGTGGCTTCTGCTTCAGGGGGCCATGGGTCCAGCGTTCGCCTCCATTGATGTGAAAATTTGCCAGGAATTTCACCGCCTTCTGGTCAAAATTCATTGTCAGGGTCTCTGGCTCCCTCCCCCAGGGACATCTCGGGGCTCTGTGACCTCGCTGGCTGGTCATGGGCCCCACCCTGTTGCCGGGAACTCCCTGGGGAAGCAGCCCTGGAGGTGCCCTTCCCCGGACCTGCCAGGTGGCCAGGCAGGTCAGCCGTGGCCAGGAGGCCCTCAGCCGCCCCACGCCCGTGACCCCTGGCTCCGCCACCTTTCCTCCCTTCCCCGCTTTCTTGCCCCAACCCTTCCCCTCTCCTGGACTCTGGGGTCTCCTGGGGGGCTGGGGTCCACTCTAGTAGGGCTTCGGGGAGGACTGAGGCCCTGGCAGAGGGTGGAGAAGGGGGCAGGGGCCAGGGGGCGCCTAGCTGTGCAGGGCCAGCTGAAGGAGGCGTGGGGGTAGGGTGCAGGGGCCAGGGAGACTCCCTAGCGCAGGAGGAGGCCCCGCGGAAAACCCAGCCCTCGGAAAAGTGGAGCAACAGTGGTTGGCTCTGAGTGGACCGTGCCCACCCCAGAGGCAGGCCTGGCGGCCCAGGTGAGCCTGAGGTGGGGAGGCCTGTCTTCTTGGGGGCACAGAGGCTGGAGGATATCACAAACGGCTGGGGCTGCTGAGGCTGAAACGCAAAGGAATGACAATGACGAGGCCGGCTGAGCGAGAGTCCATCTGCACACCGGGCCCTGCGGCGCCCTCCAGAGCTGACCAGCCAACCAGCTCAGCCCTGGCCTTGGCCTCATCCAGGCGGGGCCCGGCCAAGAACGTCTCCTCCTCCGCACCCCCGTCTCTTCCTCTCCAGAGCCCTCCCATCTGACGCTGACCCTGCCTGGCCTCGGGAGGTGCTCCAGATGGACAGGCAGACAGATAGAGACTTCCTTGAGGAAACACACCTTTGATCAGGGCGGGGGGCTCCCAGTCTGTGCTCCGGGGCCCTTCCCGTGGTTCATGGTGTTCTCTGAGGGCATAATCACCCACAGATGCAGGTATAGCTTGTCAGAGCCCTTGTCACTGGGCGTGAGCAGCTGGGAGTTCTCCCTATAACAAATACTGCCATCCGCCATGGCGGATGACGTGCACGCCTGTCTTCAGCTAAACATGGATCATTTCCTCAGGACAGACGCACCGAGTGGAAGCGGTGGGTCAAAGCCTGTGCAGCCTTTGTGCTCCCAAATTAGAGGCGGTCCTCATGCTGGCAAAGGAGCGTCAGGAACTGCAGCACCAGCGTTTCATCAGCATTCGTTTGACAGAGGCTCTGCCCTCGTTGACTATAGGCACATTTCACATGTATTTTTCTGTTGGGGTGTTAATTTTTCATAGGCTTGTTTTGTAAGGTTGTTTCCACTGATATCACGTCTGCACATAACACTTGTTGCAAACTTTTTCCCCAGTTGGTCGTCTGCCTTTTAGTATTGTTTATACTGTTTTTTTGACACGTATTTGAACCTGCTAATCGTTGCCTTTATGATATTTTTCTTCGTTTTTATGGTTAGAAAGTCCTCCGTACACACACGCACACACGCACACACACACACACACAGATCAGGATTTCTTTAAAATGGAAAATAGTGCCCAGCTCCAGGGGAAAGACCCTCCAGGACAGAGTCCCAGCAGCTCCCCGGCTCAGGAACCTTGTGGCAATGCCTCCAAAGCGTCCAGGGCCTTGCATCTGAGGAGGGGGCTTGGGGTGGGGCTCCCTCAGCCTCACCCTGGGAGGCTGCCCTTCAGTTGGCTACTGGCCCCCTGCGGGTAGCAAGCGTTCAAACCCAACCCTGCCTCTCACTACCTAGCAGGACCGACTGGGCTGCAATTACAGTCCCTGTTTTCCAAGCTCTAGGTCTGTCCTCAGTGAGACGCCTCCCCGGGCCTCCCGGAAAGCGGGAGTGCTCACCGGGAATGGGAAGGAGCCCGGCCCAGGTGCTGCCCAACAATGCCGGGCCTCTTCACAATGGTTGCCAGGCAACAAGGACTCCTCTCTGGATGGAGCCAGGTGCAGGCACGAGAGGGGCTGAAGGCAGCCCAGGCGGAGCTGAGGCGCGATGACAGCTACTCCGAAGCACAACCTCTTCCCGCCGGAACCTCACTACATCCCTGGGTAAGCGCCGGAGCCCTGCGGGGAGGCTGGGGTCCCCGAGGATGGGGGAGCAAGGCCGGGGCCTAAGGGCTGAAGGCTGCTCAGCTGTGAGGGGGGCCCCAGAGCCGGGTCTCCAGGAAGCTGAGGCCAGAGGGTGAGGCCCTTGTGCAGGAGCCTGGGGACCCGGAAGGCCAGGGAGATGGGGGTGAGGCCGAGGGCCAGAGGGGCCAGGCGGGAGGGCTGGGGTGGGCTCAAGAGGGACCGGCCAACCTGCCCTGCTGGAGCAGCCGTCTCAGGTGGCCAGCACGTCTGTCGAGAGCAGAAACTGGGGACAGCGCGACAGCTGGGGAGGACAGCTGGGGAGGCGGGCCTCTCCTTCCATAGAGCACTCCGCGCTTTAAAGAGGAGATGAACTGGGGATTCCCTGGCGGTCCAGTGGTTAGGACTCTGCACTTCCACCGCAGGGGGCACGGGTTCGATTCCTGGCTGGGGAACTAAGTTCCTGCATGCCGCGCGGCCGGAAAAAAAAAAAAATTAAAAACCTAAAGAGGAGAGGAGCATGTGGAGTAAACTGATGGGCACCGATGCCAGGCCACCTTGCTAGGTGTCCCGCATGCCAACAACAGAAACGGGGGACTTCCCTGGCCGTCCAGCGTTTAAGACTCTGAGCGTCCACTGCAAGGGCCACGGGTGGGATCCTGGTCAGGGAACCGAGGTCCTGCGTGCTGTGTGGCACAATCTGATAAATAAGAATAGAAACAGGCCTCCAGAGCGTGCGTGCACACCAGCACACGCTCAGACCACGCACGAGGAAAAGGCCGGGAAGAACCAGACCCAACTCCGGTGACACTGCAGGGGCTCTCACCTTCAGCCCCAGCCTCGCGCAACTGACTGGCAAACCTGCATTCTCTCGGGCAGCTCCTAAGAGGAAAGCAACGCACCCTCCTTGGGCGTTACACGGGCCCCGGGCAGCAGTGGACGCCCTCAGGGCTTAGCCGTGGCGCCCACACCACTTCCCCACGGGCCTCAGTGACGCTCAGCTCAAGTGCCACCTCCCGCCAGCCTCCCGGGTGGCCACCATCCGGGCCCAATGCCCACCATACCTTCCTGGCGGGACCGACTCGTGTACAATGGGCTGCCCTGTGTCTCAGACCACCCCTGCAATGCTTTCGGGGGGCAGAGCTCCCCGTTGCCTCATCTTTAAGACCCTTGCTGTTGAAAGATGGCTGGGTGGATGGGACCCCCGATGGTGGTGATGACAGAGCTCCCCTCCCGTGGGCCAGCCCTGTTCTCGGTGCTTGGCCTGTGCTGCCCATTCAAGCCCCAAGAGCCCCGGACGGCAGGTACTGCTGTGACCCCATTCTGTAGGCGGGTCGCGGATCTTGCCCGTGGCCAGTAGGCTGGGTCCACACCGGCTCCTCTCTCCTCCACAGCTATGCCGGCTTCTACCCGCAGCTGCGCTACCAGGTGGGGAACACCTATGGGCGCACCACGGCGCAGCTGCTCACGGACGCCAGCGTGCCGAAGAGCCCGTGCTCCGTGCTGTCCCCCATAGCCAAGCCCAAGTCCATCGAGGACTTCAGCAAGTCCAAGCCACCGTTTACGCCCTGCCGTGAACTGATAGAGCCCTACGTCTCCCAGTACACCAGTTAAGTCGCTGCCCGCCCACCGGCCCTGCAGCCCCGGGGACGCCCCCATGCCCGCTGTGGCTCAAGGCTGCCCTGTCCATACAGGTCTGAAGCCCTACAGGAACTGTGAGATCCTGGGCCGGTTCCCACCCCAGGAGGTGGATGCCCAGGGGCCGCCGGGAGGAGAGAATGTATCCAGGCAAGTCCCACTGCCTGCAGGCTTCATGCCCTACCCTCCCTACCCTCCCTGCCCACCGGGCAGGAAGGGGGACTCCAGGGACCTTGGACACCCGGGCCTGCGGTTGGCATTAGGGGAAGAGGCCTGGATGAGCGCCACCCCTGCCCGTGAGGCCCCCACGCAGTACCAGGTAACTGAGAGACACACTGGGAGCACTGAGATCAAGCCTCACCACAGCCAGAGCCCGGTGGGGGCTGGCGTGCTGACTTGCCCCTCCCCATTCCAGCTGTGCCCCTGCAGGAGGGAAGAGTGCCCGGCCCCAGCCCACCAGCGGGAGACACTACATGTGGGCAGCTTCCACAGGCCGCCCCAGATGGACCACACCGACCTGATCCAGCGCAAGGCCATCTCAGGTGGGTGCCTGGGGCCTGGGCACGACACGCACCCACAAGGCTCCGAGGGCCCAGGCAGGACCTGGGGAGAGCAAGTGAGGCTGCCCGAGGGCCCTCCCCGAGACTGGGAGCTCCTGCTGACCCATTCCTGTCTGTCTAGGGGGAGAGAGGAGGCCAGACAGACTCCCCTAACCCCCCGGGAGCAGGCGCGAGTGCCCGGGCGGGGGCAGATGGGCAGGATCGGGAGCAGGGCCCTGGCTCCTCCTTCCCCAGGTTATGCTGGCTTTGTCCCTCGGTTTGCCTGGGTGATAGGGATGAATTTTCGCGATGGGGTCGCACAGGCCACGGAGGAGTTTGACAAGAGCCAGGTATGTGGACACCATCCCTGGGCGAGCACAGAGGTCTCCACGCTCTGGCCTCCCTGGAGGGAGGGGACTCTGCCTGGCCCAAAGAGGCTGCTCCCCCTCCGCCCGCCCCTGCCCCCCAAACGTCTTTCTGACTAGGTCTTGGCTCTCCGCCCCGGAGTGTTGGGGACAGAGGGGAAAAGACCCTGAGCCACTCATTCCCAGGAGAATATCAGCCTTGCACCCACCGGGACATTCTGCTCACCGGTTACCAGCTGGGGGCGGCAGCACATGCCAACGCCTGCCTGTTTCCGCAGTTCCTGCTCAGAAATCCCTCCCGTGCCCTGGGCGAGAGGCTGCCCAGAACGCAGTGGCCTAGCAGCACCATCTACAGCAGCCAAGGCCTGATACCTTTCTACATGGGGTTCATACCCGGTGAGTGCAGTAGGCTCCCCGCCCCCATCCCAGACAAGGTCACGGCGACAGGTCGCTGTGGGGAGGCGTCCGGGGCTGGGCCCCCTTACCCGTGCTGAACCTCAGGCAGAAGGCCAGCCGTGTGACCACACGATTCCCTTGGGGCAGGACTACCCGACGTCCCCTCTTCCCCAGTGTACGAGGGTTTCACAGCCCTGACGCTAAAAGTCAGACAGAGGCCAGCCGCCCGCAGACCACGCTGGCCTTCTAGAGGTTTCCTGTGCACAGGCCAGACCCGCCTTCAGGAGGCAGGGACCCAGGGCAGCCCCAAGCTCCCAGGAGGCTGCGTGTTCGCAGGCCGAGCCGACCCCTCCAGCAGCCACTCGTGTGCTCACCCCGCGCACGTGGCGAGTCCGCTCAGCTGCAGCGGTGCCCCTCGCAGCCATGCAGGACAACTACGCACTGACGTTTGGCAACAGCACCCGCAAGGCCTGTCGGGAGGAACTGGAGAGGCGCAGCCACACACTATGAAAACGCTTTAATGATGGTACCTGTACGGCACGTGATGTCAAGACAAGAAGAACACACACACACGGAAAGACGGGGCTATAGAGAACAGGCTGAGTGAATAAAGAGTTCCCACAGCTCCCACGCCTCACCCGGTACCGCAGCCCTAGGCCACCTCCTCCTCGGCCTCCTCCTCAAACTCCCCCTCCTCCTCGGCCGTGGCGTCCTGGTACTGCTGGTACTCGGACACCAGGTCGTTCATGTTGCTCTCGGCCTCGGTGAACTCCATCTCGTCCATGCCCTCGCCCGTGTACCAGTGCAGGAAGGCCTTGCGGCGGAACATGGCCGTGAACTGCTCCGAGATGCGCTTGAACAGCTCCTGGATGGCCGTGCTGTTGCCGATGAAGGTGGCGGACATTTTTAGCCCCCGGGGTGGGATGTCACAAACGGCTGTTTTCACGTTGTTGGGGATCCACTCGACGAAATAGCTGCTGTTCTTGTTCTGCACGTTGAGCATCTGCTCGTCCACCTCCTTCATGGACATGCGGCCCCGGAACACGGCGGCCACGGTCAGGTAGCGGCCATGGCGGGGGTCACAGGCCGCCATCATGTTCTTGGCATCAAACATCTGCTGGGTGAGCTCGGGCACCGTCAGCGCCCGGTACTGCTGGCTGCCCCGGCTGGTCAGTGGGGCGAAGCCGGGCATGAAGAAGTGCAGACGGGGGAAGGGGACCATATTGACAGCCAGCTTTCGCAGGTCAGCATTGAGCTGGCCTGGGAAGCGCAGGCAGGTGGTGACCCCACTCATGGTGGCCGACACCAGGTGGTTCAGGTCACCATAGGTGGGCGTGGTCAACTTCAGGGTTCTGAAGCAGATGTCATAGAGAGCCTCGTTATCAATGCAGTAGGTCTCGTCTGTGTTTTCTACGAGCTGGTGGACAGAGAGGGTGGCGTTGTAGGGCTCCACCACGGTGTCCGATACCTTGGGCGAGGGCACCACGCTGAAGGTGTTCATGATTCTGTCTGGGTACTCCTCGCGGATCTTGCTGATGAGAAGGGTGCCCATCCCGGACCCGGTGCCGCCCCCCAGCGAGTGGGTCAGCTGGAAGCCCTGCAGGCAGTCGCAGCTCTCCGCTTCCTTCCTCACAACATCCAGCACCGAGTCCACCAGCTCCGCACCTTCTGTGTAGTGCCCCTTGGCCCAGTTGTTCCCGGCACCGCTCTGACCTGCAAAGGAGAGCAGCCAGTCGCTCTTCGGCCAGGCATGTGGTCACCACTGGTCACCCGTGCCAAAAGGCCAGATGACACGGCGTGAGGTGACACCCCTCCCCCACCCCGCAGGTACAGCAGGTGGACCCCCAGACAGATAACGCAACGACGTCCCCGATTAGAAATAAAGAGTTCAAGCTAAAGTAGTTGAACGACAAGCCAGCTGCTCCCACGGGCAGCCTCCGCCAATTCCCAAGGGCAGACGAACTGCCACGCCTCTGACTCAGCCTGCACGGCTAGCAGATTACATCTGCCTGCTCCTTCCGTGCGTGCGGACAGCTGGGCCTTCCCCCCAAAGCCGCTTTAGGACAGGGGATTGAGTGACTCGAGAAGGAAGGAGTGTCCTTGAACCCCGCTTCTACGGGGAGTGTAGAGCGAATCAGGACCTCGGCTCTGCGGTCCTAAAAGTGACGACCTCGGGCACCCCCTGACCTATGAGGCGCCCTGGCTATCAAGCCACCCCCCAGCCCGACCTGCAGCTCACCGAAGACGAAGTTGTCCGGCCTGAATATCTGCCCGAAGGGCCCCGAGCGCACGGAGTCCATGGTGCCCGGCTCCAGATCCACGAGCACGGCGCGGGGCACGTACTTGCCACCTGCGGGGCGGGAGGGCGTCAGCGACGGGAGGGCCGCGGGGCGGCAGGGGGGTGGGGAAAGGGCGCGGGGGTCTCACCCGTGGCCTCGTTGTAGTACACGTTGATCCGCTCCAGCTGCAGGTCGCTGTCCCCGTGGTAGGTGCCGGTAGGATCGATGCCATGCTCATCGCTGATCACCTCCCAAAACTGCGGGAGACGCGAGCCGGCCGGGCTGGGGCTGAGTCACGCCTGAGGTGCGCGGAGCCGGCCCCGCCCCGGACGGCGCGGCCCTCCCCTCCCCCGCCGCCGCCGCCGCCGCCGCCGGGCCGTCCCCAAGGGCCCTCGCTGCCGCCCCCGCCCCGACTCCGGTTCGGGCGCCGCGCAGGGCCGCAATGCGGGGCCGCCGCCGCCCGCCCGCTGCCGCCATCTTTCCCGCCGCCCGCGCGCCCCGCCCGGAAGACCTGCGCCGGCCCCGACGCCCCCGCTCACCTTTGCGCCGATTTGGTTGCCGCACTGGCCGGCCTGCAGGTGCACTATCTCCCTCATGGCGTCGGCGGCGTCGGCGGCGTCGGCGGCAGCAGCAGCAGCACTGGCAGACTAGGAGCGAGAGCCGAAGAGCTGGCGCGCAGAGGGCTACAACTGACTCGCCGCCGGTGCTTATATAGCCGCCGCGCCCGCCCCCGCCAGCCTCGTATTGGGTTTCCAGAGCGAGGCTAGCAAGCGTCCTCACTTGATTGGCTTCAGCTCCGTCAATCGATCCGCCTAACGCCCGCCTTCCCAACGCCTTTGGCCTTTTATTGGTCCGCCGCGGCCTCTGCTCTCTCTATCAAAATACCCCCCTTCGCTCTGCGATGCTCTGTCCATTGGGTGTTTCAAATGATTGATTTGTTCTTTCATTGGTTGGCTCCGGAGAGCACGCCGACAGGCCGGCGCTATTGGCTACGCTGGGCCAGCGTCCTGGTAACCGCCGCAGTGCCGCGGGGACCCACGCGGGCTGGGGCGCGGGCTCGGGAGGGGCCAAGCGGGGAGGGCGGGGGAGGGCCGGCCCGAGGCCCGGGGAAGGTAGGCGGGGCGCACCCCGTGGGCGAGCGCTTAAGCCCGGGCCCGCCTTGCGCCCTGTCGAGGGCGGCCGAGCGCAGGTTGCGGGGTCTCCGAGCCGAGGAGGGGCGCGGAGCCGTTCATAGCAGAGACATACGGGGCTCAGGGGCCAAGGGGCGGCGGGGCGGGTGTGTCGGTGGAGTCGGGCCCTCCCCGCCAGAGCGGCGGAGGCCTTGTGGCTCCCTGCTCCCCCTCCTTGGTCCGCACCCGTCGCGGGCAGGTGGGGGAGCACGTGGGGCCGCTGCGCCGGGCCCGGGGAGAGGGGGCAGAGGAGGGGAGAAGTGGGCCCGGTGGGGCAGGGAGGGGAGAGGAGGGCAGGGCAGGGCGGGAGGGGGCCCTGCCTGGCAGCGGCTTGTTGTGGAGACCGCTCTGGCCCTGCGCCCGTTGCCTTGAGGCCTTGGCCCCAGGAGAGAACAGAACTGCGTGGAGACGAGGGCAGCGCCCAGGCCTCTGGGCAACCACGGACCAGTACACCTGGGTGGACAAATGTTTTTACTCGTCCTTGATTTTTGTTTGGGGGGAAAAAAAATTTATGAAGGAAAAACAGTTAAATTACACGTGGTCACACCTTTAATCAATCCTTTTACAAACAGTACACTTGCATTATATTTGCATAACATTTAAGAAACCGGGAATTACGACCTTGGGTCTGCCCTGGACAGCCTCCATTGCCGTGGCCACTGGGTCCTCTCTAGATTCTGGTTTTCTCAGTGCGGTTCTTACCCTCCTTTGCTCACCAACCCAAGGGTGTTGGGGTCAATACCTGTTTATTTCTACCTAAAGAGAATGCGCTTCCCTCTTCACCGTGTAATACATGACACTACGGTATCAGGGTATACTGCAGCGTTAGGACACGTTATGCTATACTTAATCTGTGGATGGAATTGTTGGGGCAAGCAGCATGCTGGCATAGAGATTAGCCTTTGCATCCCCTGAGAGTGGTCTGCAGCTGCAGTCCTGACCTGGAGGGTGAGTCAGCATGTCAAAGTGCTGGTCAGTCCCCTCCTCCATGCCAGTCCAGGAAGGTGGGCCCGGCTTCTGCTGGCCACAGGCAGTGGCATGTGGGGTGTGCAGGGTCACTGCCTGGCATCCGGGGTTCTCACGGTGTCCTGCAAAGTGGCTTAGCTGCCCAAGCAGCAGTCTGCAAGGCCCTGGCCCTGCATCAGGGAGGCTCTGTGGCCTGGTAGCATTGAGTTGTCACAAACCCACAAACTGGTGAGCAAGGGAGAAGCTCAGATTTTCCTCCAAGCGAGCCAGTGAGCAGCGCTCTTTGAGATGTTTGTCAAAGCCTTCTCTCCTTGCCCCCCACCCTTGGCTGAGATCCCCACTGGCGAAGGTCCCTGTTTCCTGTGACCAGTGCACACAGGGCTGGGAGTTTGGCATGGCCCCCCTACTTTACAGGTAACAAAATAGAAGTTGTGTCTCCCACCCAGGTGTGAGCCCCAGAGCCCCCCGTGGCACCAGGTTGTCCGCCTTGCCCTCCCAAAGTGAACACTGGGAACAAGACAGCAGGAAGCTCCCCGTGGCCCTCGGCCAAGGACCACAGTTGCCACTGCTGCCCAGGGCTGGCGGGGGTAAGCCCTGCAGGTCCCCACCCTCAGCCAAGGGTGTTCCTGCTGCAGGGTGGAGAGGTTGGGCTGGGGGGCCGGTCTGGGCCCAGTGCAACTCTGTGGCCCAGTGGGACGCAGGGCAGAGTGGGCAGGGGCTGTGGGAGTGCTAGGCGCCTGGCCCTCCTGCCCCAGCCTGCAGCTGTCGGAGGCATCCACAACGACGGCTCTGTTTACCGGTGGCCATGGTCCCAGCGGGAGGGTGCGTTACCGCCAGGCAGGAGCAGCAGGCAGACAGTCGTTCACGGCCTCAAAGGACCCAGTAGTCAGCCTTTGTGGGCGGCCTCACCCGCCCCCGGAAGGAGAGGTGCATGGGGTACTTTCTTCCCCTCTCACTGCCTTCCCACCATGGGGAGGGGGAGCTGCCCCCTCCATGTCCCCAGGGAAGCAGCCAGGCCCAGTCCCTCCTCAGGGGACTTCCATGAGAGTGAGGTTGATGTCAGAACCACAAGTGTGTCCTGAGGTTACAAAAGTGGGGGGAAGCCAAAAGGGGGTAATGAGCCTGCCCCAAGGGTCTTGTTCCCGTGAGGCCCCTATGGCTCTCAGAACGTGTGACTAGCTCCTTCCGAGGCCAGGGTGAGCCCCAGGCTCAGGAGACCCAGGAGCGTGTTGGGGGGGACAGGAGACCTGGAGGGGCTGAGAGGGACTAGGGGACACGGAGTGGGGCGGAGAGACCTGAGAAGTGAAAGGACATGATCCTGGACAATAATTGGTCCCGGGGTCCCCTGGTCTCATCTTCCTGACGATTCACACCTGTCCCCCCGGGTTTGGTTAGGCAAACGTGGGGGCCAGGGAAGGAAGGTGCCCCCATCAGGGTAGCATCCACGGACCGGGAGGCGGTGACTGGCCGCAGCAGCTAACGGGGCAAACCAGACCCCGAGCGGCCCGCAGGTCTGCGCGTGCGCGCCCCTCTCCGTGCGCGACTTGTGCCGGGACACGTGATCCACCAATGCCCTCCTCTCAGGGCGGAGGCATGAGGTCGGGCTGGGGTTGTGGGCAGCCCCGGGCTGGAGGGGTGTCCGGTTACCGCCCGGCCGCCAGACAAAAGCGGTCCTGTGTGGAAACCCGCTGCGCTGCGGGGAGGAGCAGGGGGCGGGCGGGGGCGGCCCGCTCCCGCACGCTCCACCCCCAGGTGGGCACCTGGCCCAGAGGCCTTCGACCGCCTCGCGGCCGAGGTGTTTCGCGTAGGTGGGGGCCTCCAGATGCGAGCGGCGCCGGGCGTCGCGGGCAGGACCCACTTCCTGGGGTGAGGGGCACTGAGCACCCCCTTTGCCCAGGCCGGCAGGGTAGCGCCCCTGGCGGCCGGCCAACTGTAGGCCGGCGGACCCGGGAAACCGCGCACTGGCTCGCCTGCCCCGCGCTCCGCCCCACCCCCGCGCCGCCGCCCGCGGCCCCGCGCCCGCCCACTCCCCTCTCCGCAGGGCCTCCCCCCCGCCCCGCCCCGCTCCGCCCCGCTCCGCTCCGGCCACGCGCCACCCCGCAGCCCCGTGCTCTGCAGCGCGTGCGCCACGCTCTGCGGAAAGAGAGATAGAGGCAGAACGGGGACGGAGAGGAGTAGGGCGCCTTGGGGCCACCCGGTCCTGCTTGTCCCCTCCCCACGCCCCGACGCACCTGCGGAACTCGGGGCTCTGCCGCGGCCACGTGACGTCCTCCAGCCCGACCGCCGACAGGGGGGGCTGGACGGCGCAGGAGCTGCCCGCGCGCGTCCTCCGCGGCGGCGGTGCGTGGGAGCCGGTCGCCCTTTCCCTCCTGTACCCACAGGGAAGGCCCCGGCCGCTTTCAGCCTCCCTGGACCCTGAGCTTCTTGCTGCGGGAAGTCTCTACGCTCTGGATTGGCCACTACTTAGGGCCTTCTGTCCCCAGTGGCCGCGGAGAGAAACAGAGTCACAGCTTGGGCCTCGGGGATCAGCTGTGTAGCCGCACCTCCGGGGAAGGCCAGCTCCCACGAGGGCTCAATGCGGGCCCCTGGTGTCCGCTGGGGGCAGCAACGGCGCTGCCCCACTCCCAGCTCCCTATGGAGGCGGGTGGGGCCCTGCCCACGCAGCCTGGGGTTGGGGAGAGAAGACCACCCACACCTGGGTACAGGCTTGTTTATTTGCAAAGAAGGTGATGCAGGTGATGCAGATGTCCGCAGCCACTAGGATCCCTCAGGGCACCCAGAGGTCAACGGGGGTGGGGGCGTCCGCTCTTCACAACTGCTGGGAGGCCAGGACCTCGGGGTTCTCATAGCAGTGGGCCTCCTTGGCCGCAGCCTGAGGGGGGCTGCAGGCCTTGCAGGGGCAGCAGCGGCTCACCAGGCGGTCCCAGGGCTCCAGAGAACGGAGCCATAGGGGCAGCCAGGCCCAGGAGCGCAGGCGGCGGGGCAGCCAGGCTGGCCGGTGCCGCTGCAGGATGGCGACCAGGATGATGAGGAGTACCAGCACAAGCAGGGGCCCCCCAACTGCAGCCAGCACTGTGCTCCCCGCCAGGGAGAGCCCGCAGGCGGCCAGCGGCAGCAGCAAGAAGCTGAGCAGCAGGTAGGCGACGGCCACCCAGCGGTAGCGGGCAGTCAGGTCCCCGAAGCGCCTGGCCAGTGGGATGGGCAGCCGGAGGGCGGGCACCACGTACCACAACAGGATGCCAGCCAGGTTGAAGAAGAAGTGGATGAGGGCGACCTGGAGGGAGGGAGGGCAGGCAGGGTTCAGGAGCCTGGGCTCCCCAGGACGCCTGCCCCTCCCTTTCTTGGCAGAAAGGGCACTAAGCCCAAAGGCAGTTTGGGGTCCCGCTTGTCAGCCGAGACGGCAGCCTGGGAGGGCAAATTCTGGCCAGCTGTGTTGGGCCCGCTCTTCCTGCACCCCCCAGCACTTTGAGGGTCGGGGCCCTAGTACGGCATCCCCGTGTGGTAACTGCATCTGTGATGACCCCGTGGATTCGACCTTCCCCTGAGCTGGCTTAGCTTGCCAACGCGTCGTTCACGGTGACCCCGCTCATGTCATCCCTGAGCAGGTTTGGCCACCCAGCCCTGGGCTCTGGCCTGGCTCCTGTGAGGAGGAGTTGCAGGGCCACACGTGGAGAGAACACAACTCCCTCCAGGGGTTGCTGAAGAAGTCGAGGAGTCGGTGTGGTGGGTGCAGTCCGGAGGGCTTCCTGGAGGGGGTGGATCAGGGCCCTGCACTGGGAGGTTCCAAATGGACAAAGAGCCAAGGCAAGAGAGCAGGTGGGAGTCGGGGAGGGCTGGGGTTCATCTCTTCTTGTGGGCAGCAGCCCAGCAAGATCCAGGCTTTCAGGAGCTGCACCTGTTAGGGTGCTGGGACAGAAGGAGTGGAGCACAGGGGATGATCTGGAGAGGATCCGCAGGACTGAATGGGACTGGGCGTGGGGTGCGCAGCTGGGGGAGGCGTCCCGGAGGCAGAGTTGTGACCGGCCAAGGGTGCACGGAGGAAGACGGTGAGTCGTCCACGTAGGGGCCTGTGGGGTTTAGGTGCCTGGGGGTGGGGGACATCCTAGAGGCGTTGGCATAGAGGGGCTTGAGGCCTCCGAGGGCCAGGAGGCCTCAAAGGGACACAGCCAGCAGTATGCAGTGGTCCCTCAGGAGAGGTTGGGGGAGCTGCCAGCTGGAGGGGAGGAGAAGGCACCCTGGGACTACAGGGTCCTGGAAATGATAAGGCTGCAGGAGAAGAGAAGAAGGCCTGGGACTCTGAGAAATGCCCACAGGGCCCCTGGGGTCCCGGAAGATGACGAGGCTGCAGGTTTGAGCAGGCAGCCAGAGGTGGGGCCCAGGAGAGCTGGAGCCTGAGGCCCCAGGGCAGGCCTGCCGCCTCCAGCCCACAGGGCTGGACAGGAGGGGGCTGAGCCTGAGCGCAAGCCCCAGGCCTGTGTTGGGAGTGGGAGGGGCTTGGGGGCAGGGGAGGGGTGCGGAGGGTGGTACCTGGACGGCGCTGATCAGCATATCCGAAGGGCTGGCCAGGGCAGCCAGCAGGGCCGTGGTGGTGGTGCCGATGTTGGAGCCCAGGAAGAGGGGGTACGCCCGCTCCAGGCTGATTACCCGGACCCCTGGGGGAGCCAGGGGTCATCACGGGCCCCGCACCCCCTGCCCCCTCGGTCAGGTGCCACCCGTTGTGCTCACCCATGAGCGGCACGACGGCCGCAGTGAAGACGCTGCTGCTCTGGAGCGCGAAGGTCAGGCCGGCCCCCACGAGGATGGCCAGGTAGCCGCTGAGCCAGCCGAATGGGGAGGGGAAGTCTGCGGAGGGGGAGCCGGTCACCCCCAGTCGGGCCTCCTTGCCGCCACCCTCACCGCCTCCCCGAGGCCCACCAGCGTTGACGACGGTGCTCACGGCCTGGCCCACGCGGCCCCGCAGAGTGGAGCTGAGCAGCTTGACGATTAGGGCGAGGCAGGCACAGAGCACGAGCAGGGAGGCAGCCAGCAGGATGAAGCCCACAGCCAGGTCCGCGAGCGCTGTGCCCTCGAACAGGTGGCGGCCTGGTGGCAGGGCGGGGGTGGGTGAGCTGCGGCCGGCGCGCGGGGTGGGCGGGGGCTGGGGCGGGCGCCGGGCCTCACAGGGAAGCTGCTGCTCGGTGGCAGAGCTGTTCCTCGCAGGGCAGGGGCCGCCAGTGGCCGCCGCACAGGTGCTGCTGTTCCCTGCAGTCTGGGGAGGCAAGGCGGGTTGGGCTCAGGACAGGCTCAGAGTAGCCAGGACCGGCTAATTCAGTGGGTCGGAGTTCAGGGGTCCAAGGCACCTCACCGTCTGCACCTCGGTGCCACACCGTCGCTTAATGAGGCTACTGTTGGTAGCGTTGCCTGTGCCGCTGCCCGTAATGACATCAGCGTCCAGCTGGGGGACAGAGGAGTCTGGGTCTGGTGTTGGACTCCCCGGGGGCTCAGAGGACCACAGCCCGGCCCAGTGTGCTCTCTCTTCCCCCAGCCGACGACGCCCTGCCCACATCTGCCTCGGCTGTCTGTCGCCACCTCCCCAAGAAACCCCGCCCCGCCACGCCTGGCGTGTGGGTCCTGCCGGAAGCAGCGGCTGGCCTCACCTGCACGATGAGGCGTGTGAGCGGCTGTGTCAGCACCTTGAGGATGTCAGGCGCGTGCCCCCCGGGCTGCAGGCTGGCAGCGCCCAGGGCCAGTGCGCTGAGCCTCTCCAGGGGGGCCGCAGCGCTCTCCAGCGGCAGCAGGGTCAGCGCCGTGAGCCAGTTGAAGACGCCGTGCACGGCTGAGCCGCCGAAGGCCCTGAGGCCACACGGAGTTGGGTGGTCGGAAGCCCCAGCCGCAGCCCCTGCCCTCCCCTGCACCTCACTCACCTCCGAAACGCGTCCCGGTCCCCCGACTGTGCCATCGAGACCAGGGTGCTGGTGACGGATGTGCCCACGTTGACGCCCATGATGACGGGCACAGATGCCCGCACGGTCAGCACTGTAGGGATGCTGCATCAGCCTCTCGCCCCTCACCCCGCCACCACCATCCTGGGGGAGGGGAGGGGGGCACTCACGCTTGGAGGCCACCATGCTGATCACGATGGAGGAGGACGTGCTGGAGCTCTGCACGAGGACCGTGCCCAGCACGCCGATGACCAGTCCAGCCACAGGGTTGGACAGCACCACGTTGTCCTTGAAGATGTCTCCAGCTACTTTGCCTACGCCCGGGAGACAGGTGCCCTGAGGCTGGGGAGGGTTGGCTGGCTGCCCCACCCCCAGCCACCTAGCCGGTCACTCACTGCCTAGCAGCTGGAAGGCAGAGCTGAGGATGTCCAGGGAGCAGATGAAGAGGTAGAGGCTGCCCAGGAGCCCACAGACCTTGAGGAAGCCAGCAGCCCCCTGGAGCACCCTGCTGGCCATGCTGAGCTCTGAGGACAGAGGGCAGGGCTGTCCTCAGCCAGTCCCCACCCTGCCCCCACCCCGGCTCCCCTTCCAGGCCCCTTTCTCTTCTCCCCACTCCCAGCACAGGGCCAGGGTCCCTCTCCTCTGTTCCTTTGCAGAGTGGCCAAGCAGACAGCCCCTTAGGGCCTCTGGGGAGCCTCACTGCCCTCAGGAGGGGGGGGGGGGCAGGTGGGCAGGCAGGCCGTTGAACTGAGGGACCAGGGTGCCGTGGCGGTGGTCTGCGTGGTGGGTTTCCATGGGGCCCGTTGGGGCAAACCCCCTCCTTGCTCTCCCCAAGAACCCTCTCACGCTCACACCCTGGCAAGTCCGAGCCTCGTTTGTCCAGTTACCCAGCATCTCCAGACCTACCTTTCCAGGACTGGCCAGTGTCCTTTAGCTGAGGGAGGGCCCAGGGGTCCACATCCCCATCTTCCAAGATGGGGGCAGAACCGCAGGTCCCTGCAGGGGTCAGGGTCAGGTAGGACCGGGAACCTAGCTGTTTCCTGGACACCTTTAGGTGGCGCCCAAAGGGGTTGGGGGGACTGCGGCACAGGAGCTTGGGGTGAGGGGCAAGAATGGGAAGGAGGGGGGCCCCTAACTGTTCCGGCCCCTGGGCTCTCCTGGGGACGGATGGGCTGGAGCCCCTCTCCCAGCTTCCCCAGAGCAATGGGTCAGAGGCCAGGTGGGTGGGCAGGGAGGCAGGCCGAGGCTCCGGGACCCTGGGGCTCCTGGTACCTGCATTTCCCAGCCTCTGGTCCACCAGGCCAACTGTGGTGTCCAGAGTGGCAGGAGGGTCCTGGGCGCAGGTGAGGGAAGTCGGCATGGATTTTGGGCAGGGACAGGCCCAGGCCCAAATCTAGATCTGCTGGGGGGAAGGGCAGTTCAGACACAGCTCCTCCCCCTGCCCGCCAGGTCTTGGGGTCCCCTGGCCTGAGACCTCACCGCTGTCCTCCCTTCCTACCCGCCGTTGGCCTTGGTGACTGTCCCCTTCCTCTGTCCGCAGGGAGATGGCTATAGTGATCTCAAGTGGCTGTCAGGTGAGCCCAGTCCAGTTTGGGGGGACCGAGTTGAGGGAACCCTGGCTCCGTTGCTGGTCCTGGCTGGAAGAAGGCCTGGTGGGTGGCCTAGGGTGCTGGGGTGTGGCCTGAAGTGGTCGGGAGCCGGGGACTTGGGGACCTCTCCTATCAGGTGTCACAGAGACCACTGCAGCCGGTCGTGGCTTAGACTCTGGTATTTGGTACCAAATGGCAACATCTCCGCTTGATAAGGGCCCCACCTCCAGTGATGGGGGGCAGGACAGGGGACTTGGTCGCCCCCACCCCACCTCAAGGCTCCCTCCTCAGCCTGCTGGGTCTGGAGCCCCCATCGAGTCGCCTACCTCAGCTCCCAGTGCCCAAGGCCCGGGAGCTGGGGAGCCTGCTGCCACCCCTCCCTCCTGCTGCCCCCAAGCTGCTCTCTCACCCTCAGCTCCTAGAGAGTGGCGGGGGCGGGGGGGCGCCTAAGCCCTGGAGGTCACCCAGCCCTGACCCCAGTGTCCTGGGTCCCCACCTGGTTCTAGAAGCTCCTACCTGTGTGGGTAGTGAGGGGCACCTTCGGGGAGGAGACACAGGCCAGGAGCAGCTGCAGGTCAAAGATCTGCTGGGCGCACACATGACCTGCTGTGTGCCGAGCCCCATTAATGTTTACCCAGGAGCCGAGGCCCCTGAGGGGTACCATTGCAGCCCCAGTACCTGCCTTGTCCAGGCCCCACTGTCACTCAGGGGTGTTGCGGGGCTGGGCGGGGGGTCCTTAGTGCTGGACTTCCACGAATGGATGACTTGGTGACATGCCAGATGCTGCCGGCTGCCTGTCCAAGGCAGGGCAGGGTGCTGGGGCTCTGACTGGCCAGCCTGGGGACCCCTTGGGAAGCTCTACGGACCTCACTGTGGTTTTCCTGCCCAGGTCCGATAGCCAGAGGGAAGCCCTTTGCACCAGGTAGGCGGGGAGGGCAACAGCCCCTGAGGTCATCCAGTTCAGGTCTGGGCTTGGGGCAGGGCTGGGCCTGGCAGAGCTCCCTGCGGGCTCAGCCCCAGTGCTGGGCAGCAATGGTCACGGTCACGGGTGTCATGCCTTCATCTGCAAGGGGGAGGGCAGGCGAGGCCCCTCCCCCAGGCCATGTTGCTGCCCAGCCCACTGCCCAAGCTCACCTGGACCAGGAGACTCGGCCCATCCTGTTCTCTCTCCAGCTGAGCCCTGACCGGCCCCCTTGCTCGTGGAGTGCCTCTTATTGGGGTCAGTCCCCTTACTGCTCCTGGGATGTGGGGAGGAAGAGCTGTCTGGCTGGGGCCGGCCCCTCCCCGTCCATCAGGCCTGGTCTTCCTGGCCCCCTGCTTGCTGCCCACCGGTCGCTGGTGCAGGGGGACTTTGTCCCCGGGAGGGAGGAGGTTTCTGAGTGTCCTCTCAGCACATTCTCTTGTCCGTCCCTGCCACCCGCTGCCCGTCGCGGGCCCCGCGGGCCCTCCCAGGGCCTCCTTCTTGTGCGGGGGTGGGGATGCTGCAGCTCAATTGGTGGGGACTGCGTCCACCATCTCCAGCACATGCTCTGGTCCCTCTGAAGGGTCTGTCTGGTGGCCACGGGGAGGCAGAAGGAAGCTGAGGGCCTGGCATGGGAGCGGCTGTCCTGAGCAGCCCCTCAGGCAGGTCTCCCACCCTGGGCCTGGACTTCCTTGGACACCTGTGGCAGCAGTGACTGTGCCTGCGGAGGACCCTCCCCAAACAGTTCCCGACACATCGCAGGGCTGCCTCACAGGCCAGGGGTGAAGGGAGAGCCCCTCCCTCCCTCCGGGCTCACGCCTCTGGGCCGTTCTGTAGAGGGGAGACCTGCTCCAGCAGGACTGGGAACAGCCTCTGCCGGGCCCTGCCGCTCCGGCCTGCAGCCCAGTCCCTGGGGTCTGGTCCCCAGACCCTTTCAGGAGCCACCCTCTGAGCTGGGTCTGGACCCGGGCTGGACTTGCAGGCGACTCTGACAGCAGCACCCCTCCCCTGCACACAGACCAGCGCGGGGCCTGGGAATCCTGGCTGGGATTCCAGCTCCTGCAGGGGCTTACGGTACTGTGGGCACAGCTTGCGACCTTAGGTTGTGGCCCCGGGGTGAACACACAGAGTGGCCCCCGGGACGCTCTGCCACCAGGCTGTTCTGGGCGGACGTGCTGCCGACCGGCCGGGGCTCAGGCCTCGGGGCTGCCTGGGGGGTCCCAGCAGAGGCCGCTGCAGCCCCAGAAGCAGCATCTGGGCTGGGGGAAGTGGGGCTGGGGGCCCAAGGCAGGCCAAAGCCTGGCCGGCTGCTGAGTGATGGCGGTGCTGCCTTTGAGGGGCGTGGGGGGCTGGGCTTCTGTGCGAGGCGGCTCCCGCTCGGCCCTGACGGCCAGGAAGGCAGCCAGGTCGAGGTCCAGCATGGCCACCCCTCCGCGGGGCGTGGGTGTGCTCTGGCGGCACTGCGGGCAGGGGATCCAGCGCTGCTCGTGGGCTGGCGTGTCCAGCCGCCGCACGCACGCCTGGCAGAAGGTGTGACCGCAGTAGAGGCGGCGGGGTAGGTGCCCAGTGAGGTCATAGGCTGAGTAGCAGATGACGCAGTCACCTCGCTGGGGCCCAGCGGCTGTGCCCTCTTCGGAGGCCCGGGGACCCTCTGGCGGCAGCATCCTGGGGGAGGCATGCAGGGGGGTTGCAGCCTACGCATCCCAGGCTGCCCGTGCTTGTCCTGCATGGCTGGGGCCTCGGCACCAGAAGCCCCACCGGAGGACAGGAGCCCAGGCCTCTGCAGACACGGAGGGTGGGTGGTGGCCAGTGGGCCTGGTGGACACCAGGCTCTGGGCACAGCCTGGGTCCCTGTGACTGCTGCTGGGCAGCGTCCTACCCTGCTCTCTGGTCTCCCTTTGTGGCTCTCGTGTGCCGTCCCAGGCCCGAACCCACCCCAGCCTGCCTGAGCCCCAGGCCTCTCTTACCTGCATCCGCTCTGCTGGGTGGCTATGTCCAGCCAGAGGGTGGCTGGGCGTAGGGGGGACCCAGGGCGCCCTGCGGCTCCCTCCTTGGGGCTCGCGTTACTGGCCTACCACGGACCAGTCAGCAGGGAGGCAGGTGGTGGCTGTGGGCAGGCGTGGGCTCCCCTTTCAGCCACAAAGAGCTTGCAACTGGATCCACCGGCACCACCAACTCATCAGGAGATAAGGGCCCCCCCCACTCTGCCTGCCCCGCCCCCTTCATGCGCAGACCCAGCTCCACTAACCCCTCACCCGGGCCTGGCTTTGCCACTCAACTTTGCCCATCTTCCCACTTCGTCCACCCAGACCTGTGCCCACCCCACCCGCACTCATACTCCACCCCCACCTCATGATGGGAAAGCTTTTTGGCTTTGACCTGGGTGATGCCTGTTCTTCGGCTCTTAGTTCAAGCGTCACCTCCTCCAGGAAGCCTGCCAGGACCCCCACCAGCTCAGAGCTCTGAGGGGTCCTTCTGCTCTGTGGCTCAAGCACAGTCACAGTGTGTGTGTGTGTCCATGTTGATTTGTCCCATTGCCTTTGTCCCTGTCTGGGCTAGGCCTGTCATGTTCCCATCACAAGCCAGCCCCATAAGGCTCCAAGGAGGCCCTCAAGCACAGGAGTGGACATCCCCACTCATACAGAGACCACCCCGAAACTCTCTGAGGTGCAGGGCACCGTGGGCAGCTCCGGATGCTCTCCTCAGAGGCCACCTCCCCCTGGCCTCTGCCTGGTCAAAGCTCTGGGGCCAGCCCAGTGACATAGCAGAATGGGGTGTGTTGGGAAGGGTGGGTTGAGGTCAGGACCCCAGAACCCTCTCCGTCCCGCTAGAGGAAGCCAGGCCCAGAGGGTCCCCTCCTTACTCCTGCCATCCCGGCAGGCCCCCGCCTCCTGGGCTGGTCAGACGGGTTTTTGGTGGCTGGCCCAGGTGGGGTCATCTTCCTGTGTGGGCCAGTCATGGGGCAGGGCCGGGAGCCTGAGCCCCGTGGAGTCAGGCCACTGACACGCCTGCCCACGCCCAGGGACCAGTCCTGCCGTGTGGCCAGTCACCAGGGGTCGGGGGGACGGCTGGCACCAGGACACGTCCATCCTGCGGGGCCAGCTTGGCCTCCTCCGGCTCTCTGTGCCTGGTCCTGGAAACATCAGTGTGCCCGGCACCGGCCTCACTGCTCAGTCTTCACACCGGCATCCCGGCCTCAGCCCCGTGCCAAGCGGCTCAGCTCCCCACATGCCCCCGACGCCGGTGCGCTGCGCTGCTCGGACAGGTGGGGGATGGGTCTGGCCCAGCGCCGCCTCTGCCCACCTCCACGAAGCCCAGGCCCCAGAGGCAGGACAGTGGGGAGAAGCACACGGCAGGTGTTCAGGAATTGGATGTTCTGTGGGAAACCAGGAAAACACCCTGGCCGAGGCAGGGCAGTGAGTCACGGGTGGGCAGGCTCGGTGCTGGCCACCTGGGCTCCCACTCCTGGAAACCTGCCCGCGCTGGTGCCGCCCACCGCTGCGCTGCCAGCACAGTCCTCCTCCTGGAGGCTTCTCTCGGGCTCCACTCCTGGTTCCAGGCCCAGCATGCTCCTGCTGTGTGACCCGCAGACTCTCCTGTCTCCCAGGCTCACCCTCGGCCCCAGGGAATGCAGGGCAGCTCAAACCCAGGCCCGACCAGCCTTCCTGTCCAGCCTCTGGGCCCACCTGAGAGTGCAGAGCAGGTTAGGTTGACATGAGGCTGCCCCACCCCGGAATGTCCCATAGCGGCTGGCGGCCCGTGGTGGCCTCTAGCCTGGGACCCTCCCGAAGCGGGTAGCAGTAAAGAAGAGAGGCCGGGACGAAGCTCGCTCTGCTTTATTGCCTGGCCCTGGGCCTTAAAGAGGTGGTCAAGGGTGTCCCGGGGGCTGGTTATGGCTAGCGCCCAGGGCTCTGTTTCAGGGGCAGGGGCTGAGCTGTCAGCCTTCTCGGTGGGTAGGTGCCGCTGTCCAAGGTGGGGAGCAGCCGACACCCATGACAACAGGCCAGTGGCTGTTCCAACTGTCCAGGCACTGCTGTGGCCACCTGAGCAGAGGCCCGGGCTTGCCGTGTGGGGGCGCCCCGCAGCAGGCCCTGCGGCCCAGGGGCCAGGCTAGGAAATGACACAGCACGAGCGGTGACGGGCAGTGTTGCCGCCACACCCCATCGACGCCAGGCCAGCGTAGGTCAGTCCTGCCTGGCTCTGCCCACTGCCATAGGGGGTGCAGGGCTGCTGCCAGGCCTGCTGGCCCTGGATGGAGGCAGCCGCCTCGGCACCCTTGGGCCCTGGGGCCTCCTCGGTAGGCTCCAGGGTGCAGGACCCCACGGGCAGAGGCTGAGACTCCAAGGAGGATGGAGCCGCCTCCAGCTGCTGCCCCAGCTTGGGCCGCAGGTGAGCCCTCAGGATGCTGACATGGGCATACGGGTCCTTGACGAGCATCTCAGAGGGGTCCATGGCTTGGCCTGGCAGGGGTGGGCAGAGGAGACAAAATCAGCTCAGTGGAGGGGAACCCAAGAAAAGCCAGGCCGTGGAAGCGCCTGAGTGTGTGTGTGAGGCCTATGTGTCAGTGCGTGTGTAAGGTAGCGGAGAGTGAGGAGAGTGAGGGCCAGTGTCTCCTAGCTGCCCCCAGGTGTCCCCTGCCCTCCCTGAGAGACAGGGCCCTGTGACGGAGCTGGGAGTGGGGTGGGGGGCTGGGATATGCAGCTGAGCTGGTCCTACAGGGGGTGCGGAAGCCTCTCAGCCCAGGACCCACCTGAAGTGGTGACGGCAGCAAGCTGTCTTGTTCTCTGGGCCAGGTCCCAGTGCCTGTGAGCTGAGCGGCTGGCAGCTGCCTTTTCCCTCCTGGGGAGGGGCGGGGCTCAAAGATGGGGTTCCCAGGATACCAGGAGGCCCCAGCTCCTGGAGCACAGCGGCCACCCACCGTTCCTTTTTTGGATGGGTGTTGACTGCAGCCTGGCCTCCCAGGGACATTGCCAGCCTGGGTGATTCAGCCTCAACGCATCTGGGGCGTGTCCTGGCCCTCCAGGGACCTGCAGCTCACCAGAAGGCAGGACAGGAGGCGAGTCTGGGGTCAGGCCTGCAGGTGGTCTGGGGGCCCAGCCATTACTCACACGTCTCAGAGCCTCTGCTTCGAAGCAGAGAGCAGAGGTCCTCACTGTGACCCAAGCCTCTACCCCGCAGGCAGAGACCAAGATGTTTGCGAACACACGGCTTGGAGGTTTGCTGGTTTTTTTAACTGATAAGAAATGCTTCGTTTACACACCTTTGCTGATAAAACTTACTTATCTTACGATTGGCGACATGGGCTTCATACACAAGTGACGTTTCTAGCTCATTTCTTAAACTAGTTTCCCTCTGGTTGGTGGCCTCGTGGGCCACAAGCCCCCGATCCCTCAGCGTCCCCATCCTTGGCCCTTGCATCCCCTCCATCTGTGAGGGGGCACATAGCACCTGCCGTACAGGGTCGCTGTATGTGGAGGGGGGTGGATGTGAGCACTGGGGTCTTGGGTTTGGGGCTGGCACGGTGAGCTCCGCTTGGGGCAACCGGGACAGTAGGGTGCGGCCTGGACACGCACCCCTAGTCCTTGGCGCTCGGGGGGCACCCCCAGGAAGGGCGGGGTCAAATCAGACACGGCACAGAGGCCAGCTGACCAGAGTGGCCTGCACGGGGCCGGTCAGACCGGTCCGGACATGAGTAGTACCGATGCGGCGCCAGACGTAGGGGCAATTAGGCCCAAAGACCGGGAAGTTCGGAGGCGGACAACAGAGGTCCAGTGCGCAGGCGTCAGAAGCCCCGCCCACAGCCCCTACAGATTCTGCCCCTTGCTGAGAGGAGGCTGGCGCATGCGCAAAACAGGACTGACAGGGTGGGGGTGGAGGTGCTCCCGGTGGGAACTATATTCCCCAGAAGCCTCTGCGCTCAAGGGTTTTCCTAAACACCAGGTTCGGGGTCAGCTGGCCTCATCTGTCCAGGACCCGGCTTGGGCTGCACCATCTCTGAGCCACCCGGCTCGGGAGGCGTGGGTTTGGGCGGGCTCTGGGCGGGAGCCTTGCACTGGGTGGACTTTACCTCCAGGGGCGGGGCCTCGGGTAAGGGGTGGGGCCTAGTGGCCGGTACCACCTCGGGTGCGCGCCTAGGGAGTTGGTGGGGAGATGAGCAAAGCCCTTGCCTTGCCTAGACTGGACCCCCAGTCCTCCCCTGGCCGGGGCTGCCGCAGGTACTCTGCCTTCGCGCCAGGGCCCCATAAGCACCCCGCTGCCCCTCCCACGGGACACCTGTACACTAGCACACATGCTTTTGCTGGATGGGGGAGGGCACAGAGGCGCAGGCACTAGCCTGAGACGGCAGAGAGCGGCAAAGTCAAGGCCTATGGGCCAGGGGTGCCTCTGCAGCCTGTTTTGCCCGCGTGGGGCCCTTTATCAGGAGCGCCGACCTTTCCGGGCTCTTTTGCCTGCAGGACTTGGGGCTAGGTGTATAGCCAGGTGCAGTCTGGCCTGTACAGAGCAGAGGAGCTGTGGCCAGAAGGGGCTGGGACTGTCCAGGGTTAGGTGCATGGCCCAGTGCTGATCAAGGGAGTGCCAGCATGCCATGTGGTGGCCCTGGCAGGTTAGGGAAAGGCTCTCTGGAGGCCCATGCAGCCCTGGTCCCTTGCCCTGTATTTGTCAGCATGTCCTCTGTCTTCCCTCTCACCTGAGAGCTCCTCACAGGCAGAGGGCGTATCCCGGGGCGGTGGCAAGGAAGCCTGGCCTGAGGAAGAAGCAGGAAGAAATGGAGCCTCTGTGCTGGGTGCGGTCAGGTTAGCACACAACTCTGTGACAACGGGACACGTGCTGACCTGCTGGGATGCCGGAAAGGGCCACCTCACCCTGTGTAGGTGCGTGTCCTCCCTGAGCTGCTCCATGGCAGCCTGTCCAGCTGTCTGTTTGACCTTCCACCTACCCCTCACACCACCCATCTGTCCAACTGTCCTGTCCTTGGAGCATTCTCCCAACTACCGTTCCTCCCTCCATTCACTCCTCTGATTGTGGCTTGCCTGCCCCTGATCACCCTCTTCTGTCACATCGCGGTCTTTGAAACAGCCTGCCGCACCTGTGAGCCAGAAAACCCTGGAGGCATTCCCACTGGGGGCCGAGTGGAAGGACAAGCAGAGACCCTGACTCTGGCGGGGACACAAGGCAGTCCCATGGTGGGGTCCTGGGAACCAGCTTTCATGGGACCACCCCTGGGCTGTCTCCTCCCCTTCCTCCCTCTGGCATTGTGAGAGCTCAAAGCAGGCTTCCCCTTCCAGAATTGAGGCGGGGGGCTTGACTAGGACCCAGGCTCAGCCAGGCGGGGACGGGGGAAGGGGAGGCAGGAGGGGGGACGCCGCGGAGATCCTGACCCCCACGCGGCCCGCGCGGGGAGGAGGAGGGCGACCCCGAGAGCGGGCGCCAGGCCCGCGGCGGATCGAGGGGCGGCAGAGAGACTGGCCCCGCCCCGCGGACCCCGCGCGGGTCCCCAGACGGGGGGGGGGGGGTGGCGCTGCGGGCGCGGGCGGGCGCCGCGCGCACTGCGGTCCCCGCGCCTCCGCCGCAGAGCGCGCCACGCTCGGCACGCACCTGCCGCCGCCGCCGCGCCGAGCCGAGCCCCGCGCCCCACGCCCCCGGGAGCCGCCGCGGCCCGGCCATCGCCCGAGGTCGCCGCCAGAGCCGCCGGAGCCACCGGGCCAAGGCGCGGGCGCCGCATCCAGGCCTGCCTTTGAGACAACCTCTGCGGCGGCGGCGCGCGGCCCGGCCGGGGACGCCAGGCTGGGGCAGGTGAGTGCGGGCGGGGCGGGACAGCGCGGGGTCGCCGCTCGCCGGCCTCCACTCCTAGGCAGAGGTCGGGCCTCGGGAACGGGGACAGGGGAGGGGGCTGGGTTCCGAGTCTGGCGAGGGTAAGGGTCAGAGGTCGGGCACCCTTTTGTGCAGGGTGAGGGTGAGGGTGAGGGTGAGGGTGAGGGTGAGGGTGAGGGTGGGCCCGGGCGCTGCCCTCACGCTGTCTCTCACCTGCAGCTCGGGCCCGGTGAAGGCCTCTCCTCTGCTCCCGCCGCGGCCGCTGCCGCCGCCGCCGCCGCCGCCGCCGCCGAGCTTGCAGCCCGGGTCCTTCCGCAGCCAGGGCTCAGGCTAGCTGCCTTCCCTGGGTGCCCTGTCCTGGAGCCATGGGGCCCACCTAGCCCCTGCCTGCCCGGATGTCCCGGCCCCGGGACGGCTGATCTCGGCTGCAGGGGGACACCCCCCAACGCCCCCTCGCCAGCCTCAGCAGCCAGAGACCCTGGGTGAGCCCCTGGGCCCGACCTCCAGCCCAGGGCAGTCTCCCACACCCCCCTGCCCCTGTTCCTCTCCTCCTCCCCCGCTCCTTCCTCCTCCTCCTCGGACTGGACCTGAGAAGCCACTGTGGCCACTGGGGGGGGCCCTTCCCCCCAAGCTCTTGCCAGCCTCCCCCAGGAGTCCACAGGGCGTCCAGGGTCCCCACCAGGCCTGGCGGGACCAGGATGCTGCCCCCTCTCCTCCCCCCCGGCCCCACCCAACTCCCCCACCCACCCGAACACCCAGTCTGACTGGAGACAGCTGGATGCCGGCTGACCCTGGGCCCGAGGCGGGCAGTGGCTGGCCGAGCTTCCTCATGTCCTGCCTGAAGGGCCCCCATGTCATCCTCAAGATGGAGGCCATGAAGATGGTCCACCCTGAGAAGTTCCCCGAGCTGCAGGCGGCCGCCCCCTGCTTCCCACCTGCACCCCGGCCCACCCCCGCTCTGGCACCCAAGAGAGCCTGGCCCTCAGACACAGAGATCATCGTCAACCAGGCCTGTGGGGGGGACATGCCTGCCTTGGAAGGGGCGCCCTGCACCCCGCCACTGCCACGTCGGCCCCGCAAGGGCAGCGCGGAGCTGGGCTTCCCCCGTGTGGCGCCGGCGGACGAGGTCATCGTGAATCAGTACGTGATTCGGCCTGGCCCTGCGGCCTCAGGGGCCTCCACGGCAGCGGCAGCGGCTGCAGGAGAGCCTCTGGAGTGCCCCACCTGCGGGCACACGTACAACGTCACGCAGCGGCGGCCCCGCGTGCTGTCCTGCTTGCACTCTGTGTGTGAGCAGTGCTTGCAGATTCTCTACGAGTCTTGCCCCAAGTACAAGTTCATCTCCTGTCCCACCTGCCGCCGCGAGACTGTGCTCTTCACTGACTACGGCCTGGCTGCGCTGGCCGTCAACACATCCATCTTGAGCCGCCTGCCACCCGAGGCACTGACCGCTCCGTCCGGTGGCCAGTGGGGGGGCGAGCCTGAGGGCAGCTGCTACCAGACCTTCCGGCAGTACTGCGGGGCCGCATGCACCTGCCACGTGCGGAACCCGCTGTCTGCCTGCTCCATCATGTAGCGCCCGCCTGCCCGCCCGCCCGCCACCGCCCACCGGTCCTCGCTCGCTGCTTCTTCAGGGATCTGGCCCTGCCCTGTTGCCCACTGACCCCTTGCCCACCACAGCTTCTGGCCCCCACCCACGTGGCACTGTCGCTGCAGCCAACCTTGCCATTAAAACTCTGCCAAAGTTTGCACCTCGTTCCCTGGACTGAAGCCTAGGCCTGCGCACAGGCCTGGGCCAGGGTGGGCATGCAGGGCTGCAGCCCTGACAGGGTCCAGGCTGGAGCAGCCAGAGGAAGGCCCAGTGCTGTTTGGGGTCAACCTGGTCTGCTCGCTGGGGGCCAGTCTTGTCCAGGCACGCTGCCCAGGAGGGCTGGGCCTGACACTCGTGTGTGTGTGTGTGTGTGTGTATGTGTGTGTGTGTGAGAGAGAACGCCCCACACCTCTATGCGGAGCGAGTCTCTGTGTGTGTGTATGTGTGTGTGTGTGTGAGAGAGAACGCCCCACACCTCTATGCGGAGCCAGCCTCTGTGTGTGTGTGTATGTGTGTGTGTGTGTGAGAGAGAACGCCCCACACCTCTATGCGGAGCCAGCCTGTGTGTGTGTGTGTGTGTGTGTGTGTGTGTGTGTGTGTGAGTGAGAGAGAGAACGCCCCACACCTCTATGCGGAGCCAGCCTGTGTGTGTGTGTGTGTGTGAACGCCCCACACCTCTATGCGGAGCCAGCCTCCTGTATGTGCCAGGCGGGACTGTGGGGGCAGGTGTGCAAAGCAGGCCCAGCTGGGCAAAGGGAGGACGCTTCCTCTGCACTGGCCGCTGGATGTGAGTGCAGCCAACGGGGGGACAAGTCAGTCCAGCTGGCCCCTGGTGCCTACCTGATCCTCTGAGGTTATGTGAGAATGGCCTTGGGGCCAGCCTGGGCTGGGGTTGGGACAAAGGCTGGCCGCAGTCACGATCAGGTATGAGGACCGGAGGAGGGTCTCCTGTCTGGCACTAGAACGACCTGGATTTGGAGAAAGAACTTTGTCGCCTGGTTGGTGAAGGCAGGGTAAAGATGACAGCGATGTAGCCACAACAGTGTCAGTAGCAGCTACCGTTTATTACCGAGAGCCATCTCGCGCGCTGGGCACAGGGCTCAGCATGTCACCAACGAGCCCAGGAGGTGGTGCTGTGATGGCGCCTGTCCTTCAGATAAAGGCCCCGGCTCCCCAGAGGGAGGTCACAGAGGAGGCAGGGGCAGAACTGGGGCCCAGCTTGGTGCTGTGCGTCTCCAGGGCCTGGCTGGGCCCACGTCCCTTGAAGCTGAGGGGCGTGTGCTGACCCTCCAGCTGTTCAGGGTCGCCACTTGGATCCTGACTGGCCAGGTGAGCAGGCCCTCTGTGGGCTGGGCCTGTGCGGCAGGAGCCCTCCCCTCGGCTACCCTGACCTTCAGGGAACACACGCTGGGCCTTATCTGGAACGTGGGCAGGTGGGGGGCCTGCAGCCCCGGCCCAGGGCTCCGCCCACTCCAAGGACTCGACTCCCTGCCAGGCCTGTGTTCACTTTCGTGTCCATTGCACCCGTCCCGTCCCGCTCCTGCAGGCAGGCCAGGCGGGAGGGCGGAGACAGCCCAGCAGCAGTGTGGGGCCTGTCCGTCGAGGGGCACTTGGGGCCCTTGCCACAGACCTCCTCCAGTGCTGTCCTGGGCATCAGTGGCTCACGTCCGGGCAGCAGGGCAGTCTGGAGTCTCTGGCTCGGTCAGATACTGAACACAGGCTCCTGGGTGGCCCTGCCCGGGTGCTGGGTCTTGGTTGAAGGCTAGTGCCCCGGTCACCCTTGGATCCTTCAGCCTGGTCATCGGGCCTCAGGGCAAGGTGCTCCCAAGGCCCCATGGCACCAAGGCTCGGGCCAGTCTGGGCCTCCTGTCCGCTGGCGGCCATGGCTGTCCCAGACCCAGGCCGTGCTGGTGGCGGCCGTGACGGGCTCTGCTTAGCGGCGGGAGCTGTCCAGCAGCACGAAGAGCAGCCCCAGCAGCGCGAGTGGAGCGAAGATGAGCAGCAGCCCCAGCAGCTCGAGGGCCAGCAGCCCCAGCAGTGCCAGGCGGCGGGCGCAGGGTCCCCGTTCCCGCAGGGCCCAGAGCCGGGAGCCCAGGCAGGGCGGGCAGGGCAGAAAGGGCAGGCAGCCTCGGCTGCCCACAGGCCCCGGCAGGAAGCGCAGCTGGTAGCGGTGCTCTAGGGAGGCCCAGGGCCCGGGGCCCCGGCGGGGCGGCATGGGGAGGGCGGTGGGCGCAGGGCGCTGGGGCCCATCAGCTTGGAGCAGCTCCTCCTGCAGCCGGCAGATCGCCCACTCGAGCGTGGGTGTTTTCTGGCGACACAGCGGGCAGCACACCCGGCCCAGGTCAGCACTGGGGGCTGCACCCAGCAGCCGGTGCAGGCAGCCCGCACACAGGCCGTGGCCGCAGTTCAGCAGGGTGAGGCGGTGCTCCCCGGGCCCGTAGGCCTCAGTGCAGATGGGGCACTCCTCATCCTCGTCCTCGTCCTCGTTCTCTGTGGGCCAGGCCCAGGGGCGGGCCGAGGCTGCGGCCCCCAGCAGGGGCTCACTGTCTGGAGTCCTGGCACCCTGGGGGCTCCCAAGGGCCCCGCTGTCCGACCCATTATCTACCAGCACTTGGCGCAGAGGGTCCAGGTGCTCAGGGCCCAGGGAGGCCAAAGGCAGACTGGTGAGCCCAGAGCTGAGGTCAGCAGGGCCATGAGTGGGGGCCCCAGGGCACAGTTCAGGGGCGGTGCCTCCAGCGCAGGGGTCGGGATGGGTGGGTGGGGACCCCAGGGCGGCGACGGGGCAGGCCGGGGCTGTGAAGGTCAGTGTGGCCCTCCGGGGCTGGGGCACGGCCTGGCACTGACCTTGCAGCGACTGCCTCCTCCTCCTGGCTCCAGGCCCCACTCAGAGTAAACTTCACTCGGGCCCCAACAGCCGTGCCAGCTGCGGGCAGCTCCTGGGCCCAGCGTGCCGTCCCGTCCCCAAGAGGCTCTGCCAGGCCCAGCCGCAGCGATCCCTGTGTCAGCCAGCTGTATTCTAGGCGGCGGCGCTGTGGACAGGCCAGCCTAACTCCTCCAGCAGGAATTCCACTCCCAGGGTGGGGACACCGCGCACACGTCCCTCCCCCACCAGCCTGGGCCCCGCCCCTCCCCTCCCACCCGAGGCCCCGCCCCCCCCTCCCAGGGCCCTGGGCTGCTCTGCCCTGGGCTGGGAGGGGACCGTCGACGCCAGCCTTGCCCGGTGCCTCTCCAGGCCTCCCCCTACTGGGCCGTCAGGGCCAGGGCAGAGCTTGTACAAGGAGGGCAAACAGCTGGCGCCCACCACGTGAGAATCGGGCACCGAGGTGTGGGGCTGAGCAACGGTGCCCCCTCGCGCCCAGCAGGGCGAGTGAGCTGTGGGCCCACCCACCACCTGAGAAGCACTATGGCACAAGGAAGAGCGGGTAAGAAGCGGCCGCCCAGAGCCCATCTTTTATTGCTCAGGGTGTACGGTGTGGGCTGCCTGGGGGTCTCCTCCCGCTGCTCGGGGTCTGTGCAGGAAGGAGAGCTGACTGTCCTCCCAGCTGGGACTGGACAGGGAGAGAGGTAACAATGGCCTCCAGAGAGCAGCAGTCAGAGTGGCCGTGGCCAACAGCAGGACGGCTCCTCAGGCCCACGTCTCGGTCTGGAAACGCAGGGTCCGCTGGAGCCTGGCGAGGTAGGCGGCCGCGGCGGGGCCGGAGAGCCCGCCCTCCTCCTGGAAGATGGACGTCAGGGCGTCCGACACATCAGCTGGCATGTACTTGGCGTTGCTGGAGGGAAAGGCAGGCTAGGGCTCAGCACGGTCGGAGTCCCCAGGGGACTGGTCCCCCGCCACGACCTGCGTCCGGGCTCACCCCGCCAGGTAGAAGTGAGCGCCCCTGAGATCCAGCAGTCCCCACACCAGCGGCCCGAGCTCCCGGAGCCGGTGCTGCACGTACACCTTCTGCTCCTGCAGGGCGAGGGGACGGGGTGAGTCTGCGCCCCCCAGCGTCCCTCCCCGCCCCCCCCACACCCACCTGCTCCCGGGAGAAGGCCGTGACGAGAGTCAGGCAGCCCCGCGTCTGCAGCTCCTTCCACTCGGCCTCCCAGTAGAAGTCCTGGTCCCGCTGGCGGCAGCCGAAGAACAAGACGTTTCCTGGGGAAGCGCGGGGGCCTTGAGCCAGGACTTGGGCCCTCGAGGTTCAGCCCGGCCGCCACCCCACCTGAGACTCTGTGCTCACCGGTCTCACCCTGGGCCACTCGCTCCTGGATGGCCGCTCGGAAGGGGGCCACACCAGTGCCTGGCCCCACCATGATCACAGGTGTGTCTGGTGTCTTTGGGAACGTCAGGCCCCCGGACCGCACCCACAGGGGCACCCGAACAGGTCCTATCGCGGGAGGGAGGTGGCGTGAAGAAGCTCGGAGGCCCAGGGCCCTAGCCCGGGACTGGCTGTGGTGCACGCGGGGAAACGGGGCCTGCGCACGGCCCCCCGCCCCAGGGAGCCAGGGTCACCTTGCCCAGGGTCCAGAGACGCGAGCCAGTTGGAACAGAGGCCCCGGCGGGGCTCCTTGAGGCGTGTCTGGTACTGCACCACTGCCACGAGAATCTGCAGCCTCGAGGGGTGGGCCTGGGGGAGGGGACAGTGGGTACCCTGCCCTGCTTCAGGCTCCAGCCGCTTCACCCGGCTGGGTCCCAGTGGCCGGTGAGGGTTGGGGAAGGCCCAGAGCCCTCACGCAGGGCCCCGCTGCCCACCCTGGTGGCCCCGGCCCTGGCTGCCCCGAGGCCGGCCCCTCACCAGCAGAGAAGAGGCAATGGAGAAGGCCCGCGGCCGGATCAGGGGGATGAGGTCCAACAGGTAGTCCGGGGGGATGGCGCCAGCCGTGTGTGGGAAGTCGCACAGCACCTGGCGGAGACAGCCTCAGAAGGGCTGCGGCTGGAACGGCCACACACGCCCGCCCGCCCGCCCGCCCCTGCCCACACCTCCAGGACCGTCCTGCGGGGCCGGGTGCAGTACTCGCACAGCTCCTCCTGGCCCTGGGCCGAGCTGAACTCCAGCAGCTTCTCCCGCTCGAGCTCATGGCAGGAGAGGCAGGCCAAGAGCTCAAAGAAGGAGCGGCGGGGGACGCTGGCGATGTCCAGGTACTGGGACACGAGGCGCTGAATGGAGCAGGGCTGGGGCAGCCGCGCGGGGCAGGGGACACCTGCAGTGGGGAACGGGGGGCTGTGGGGGGCTGGGGACGCGGGTGGGGGCGCAGTGCATGGTGGCAGCAGCGGCGGCTGGGGCTCACCTGGCTCCCGGGGCTGCAGCGTTAAGCGCTGGTCAGGGTCCAGGCCCAGTGCCTGACAGAACTGCTGGACGTGGCTGGCCGTGTTCTCGGGCTGTATCAGCACCACGTCGCCAGCCACAAAGCTGTGGGGGACACCCAGGACTCTGGGGGACTTCAGAGGAAGGAAACAAGCGGCCAGGGAGGGCGGGGGGGGCGGTCCTTGGTCCCCCCTCCCTGGCTGCCGTCTCTCTTCTCTTCCCCGCTGAGTGCCCGCTGTGGAAGAGGACCTGCTGAACCCCAGACCACGGTCCCCACTGCTGCGGCCGTGCCCCCCACGGGTCCCCAGGACCAGCCCTCACCTGACCCCAGAGCCCGTGATGTCGAACTCAATCAGCCGAACATCCTGGAAGTGTGAGGGGCCGGTGACCCTCCGATTGGTGACCATGGGTGCCAGGAAGGGCTGCAGCTCTGAAGGGGTTCCCTGAGGGTCTGTCCCGGCCACACACAGCTCCTCAGAGCACGTGCTGGGGACCTCCTGGAGGAACTTCAGGGTGAACTTGGAGGGCCAGCTGTGAAGGGGGAAGACACTTGTCGGACCACTGGCCAGCCTGGACGAGCGGCCTGCTGCGCCTGCAGGCGCCGCCCCAAGGCCACACTTACGGGATTCCAGGCGGGCTCAGGCCGAGGTCAAGGGGCAAAGGGTGTGGCCCCAGCACCTTCTCCCACAGGTCGTGCAGCCAGGGGTCGATGGTGGCGTCGGGCCTGCAGAGAGCATGTGCACCCTGGTCTGGGGACCCCGCTCCCGGCTGGGCCTGCAGGAGGGTGCTCCGCCCCCCACTCACCCCAGCTCGTGCTGGTCATCGCCCAGGCACACGGGCAGGAGGGCGCTGCCCCCGAGCTGCAGCAGCCGTCGGTGCAGCTTCTTGGCCACGACGTTGAACCTACGGAGAGACGGAGGCTGGCGCCGACCCGGGCCCCAGGCGGGGGCAGGAGGGAAGCACCCAGCTGGCTGCGCAGGGTGGAGGGTCCCAAGTCTTCCTGGGGTCACTTCGCTGCTCCCTGAAGGGCAGCTCCTCGCGGAGCCACTGTCAATGGAAGGGTCTCTCACCCCTCCTGTGGGCGCTCCCACCAGCAGCAATGGATGTCTACGTTACGCACTGAACAGCACCCCTAAGCCCCCGTAGGCAAGGATGACTATGCCACCCATTTTCTGTCCTTTTCACCTGGACGACTGCAGGCCTCGTGCTGCGTCCGGCTCTGGAGGTGTCTGTGCCCAGCGACCCCTCCCTCAGCTCCCAGGCTGCACAGTGACGGTTTTAATATCTTGGGAACCTAACGCCACGCATACCCTTGAACACAAAGCCCTCTGTACTTCCCCAAGAAGCAACGCAGAGCGATAGCGTTCTCTGCTTAGGACATGGCTACGTTGTGAAAACGATGAAAGAAAAAAAGCAGAGGCAGGCAGTCCCGTGGCCACGTCCAGGGAAGTGCTGGCTTCAGGGTGGCTCCCAGGGGCTGGGGTCTTTTGTGCCTGCCGCCTGTTGGCAGCTCACTGTCCTATGTGCTCTTCGCAAGCCCAAATGTCTCACGAAAGGCCTTTTATAAGAGTGGGGGAAGAGCCAGGTAGGCCTTTGTTGCCCTACATCACACGGTGACAGGTGACGCTGGCTCAGACCTCGGACGTCCGGCTCCAAACATCACCTCCTGCCCTGGAAGGTGCCTTGGGCGTGACCCCAGCCTGGCGCCCACCTTGCCACCCTGCCCACTTCCTGCATAGATCTGGCCTGCCCTCCGAGCCCTGGGGCCTCTGGCCATGGAGGAAGTGCCCGCCAGAGAGTATCTGTGGGACGAGGACGCATGGCCAGGGCCACATCCCGAAGCGGGAGCCCTGGGGGCTGGGTCACGCAGCCCTCTGCCGGGACACCTTGTGCTTGACCCCAAAGACAGTCTCTGCAGGCCAGCAGCCTGCCCACCCTTACTCACTTGGCGTAAGATGAGTCCCCAAGGCCCAGGACAGCAAAGTCCATCTGACAGAGGGAGGTCGATGGCAGGTTCCTCCGGAAGATGAACCTCCAGAAGCTCTACAGCAGGAGAGACGGAGCCCGAGTCCCTCTCCTTCCGACTGCAGGGCCACCCGCTGGGCGGCCCGTGCAGCAGCACATATTCCGTTCCACTCCCTGCCCTGGCCTCCCTGCGGGCCGACAGAGGTGCTTTAAACAAAGCTCCCCTTCACCTTTGGCCACTGGTGACCTGAGCCCTGAGACACTGCCCTCTGGGTACGGTCCAGGTTTCGCCTCACAGCCCACCTCCCTTCTGCTTTGTACCTGGCCAGACAGAGGCCCCCTGGGGTGGAGGGGTCCTGGGCCTGTCGGGGCACAATTCTGCCTACTGGCCCTGGACTGCTCCCTGGAGTTCTCAAGACTTTCCTGCATGGGCCACCGCTGGGGACCACACCTGCTCTGCCTCCTGAGACCCCCTGCTCATTCCTGCTTAGACCTTGTCTCAGGCAGGCTGTGGAGCCCCCCAGGGTGCTTCCTGAGAAAGGGTCCAGAGAAGATGCAATTCCCACGGCTTATGTCCAAAAACACCTGGCCTCCCCTCACACTGCCTGGCAGACAACAGGGCACACTTTACATGAAATCGTCTTCCCCGAGAGCCTGAAGCTTTGCTCTGAGCTGGTCCAACCGGGTGATCGCTGCCGAGAAGCCAGCGTCGCTCTGTGCCCTGCTCTGTCCCTCGCTAGACACCTGGGCACTCTGAGCCCAACAGCTGAAACCCACACGAGACGTGTGTCAGTGGGAGCCCTGTTCACACCCCATGGGCCCTTCCTGGGCACATGGTGGGCTCGCGGGCTGGAGACTCGTCCTTCAGTCTTGTTGCTTCCCTTGGTAATTCCCTCACCACTCTTCCCGTTTCGAGGCTACTGGAATAATCTCGGAATTCTGATATTATCTTTCTTGTTTCCTATCTCGTTATATTCTCTCAGAGGATTTCTCAATGTTATCTTCTGATCTGGTATCATTTTAAGCAGTGTTTCCTCATCCGTAGCTCTGCCCAGGTTTTGCGTTTCTGTCCCAAGGGTGCCAAGCTCTCCCTTCTCACAGATGGAACCGTGGCTGCTCTGCCCCCGCTCTGCCGGGTTCCGCTTGTGCTTCTCTTGGTCACTGTCCTTCACGGGGGTCTTTCCTTGAGAGCGTGGTCATTCTTTCTGCTCTATGTGTACTTAAGAATCTGATAGAGGGGGATTCTCTCTCTGGTGGCGCAATGGCTAAGAATCCACCTGCCAGGGCTTCCCTGGTGGCGCAGTGGTTGAGAATCTGCCTGCCGATGCAGGGGACACGGGTCAAGCCCTGGTCTGGGAAGATCCCACATGCCGCGGAGCGATGAAGCCCGTGCGCCACAACTACCGAACCTGTGCTCTAGAGCCCGCGTGCCACAACTACTGAAGCCCGTGTGCCTAGAGCCCATGCTCCGCAACAAGAGAAGCCACCGCGACGAGTAGCCCCCGCTCGACACAACTAGAGAAAGCCCGCACGCAGCAACGGAGACCCAATGCGGCCAAAAAATAAACAAATCAATAAATTTATTAAAAAAAAAAAGCGCTGATAGAAAACCCCAAGTTCGCACCTGTCACCAGTGGGGCAAGGCCCTGGCTGCCTGGGAGGGCACACCTGGCCAGTGTCCTCAGAGGACCGTGACAAGGAGGCTGGGCTCTTCCTGTTTAGTGTGCAGCCGGTCCCGGGGCCCCTGGTCTGAGCCTCTCAAAGGAGCCTCCGGTCCGTGCTATGTTAGGAGGGCTCCATCCGGACCACTTCCGTAGGGTGTCCATCCCGGCACTCTGCCCTCCTTTATCCACCCTCGTCCCAGTGTCACTGTCACCACCTTCATGCTGTGGTATTCCGACGTGAAGTCTGTACCTCTGCCAGCTGACCTGACAGAGGTCTTCATCGCCTCCCCCGCCCCGCCCTGCGTCTCTGGCATCCACCATCCTCCTGCCTTTGGTCTTCCAGACTTGCCTCCTCTCCTGTGCGTGCTCCTGTGTGGGCTCTCCCACAGCATGCCCACTCCAACCCAGTTCTTCAACCTTCTGCCTCCTTTCCCCCACCAACATTTAAACAGGGCTGCGTTTCTCCGTCTCACGAGTATCCTCTTTTTAACCCCTTAGCCCCACTCAGAGCAATAAGCCTTTTTAAATTGTTTCGTGTACAGACGTTCCTCAAGGCTTCTCTCCCCGAGATCACCAGCAGTCCCTTTGCTGATAAACCCCAGCAATGCCTCTCGGGCCTCATCCTACTTCATCTCCCTGCAGCTCTGAGTGCCGGAGACCATCCTCTGGAAACAGTCAGCTCTCTGCCCTTGACCTTGGAGATGGTGTGCTCCCTCTTCTTGCTGCTGGGGCCACTTTCCCACCCCTCGCAGGCTCTTCTCCACCTTCCACGCCCTTCGTGCTTAGGGCAGCTGCCCTGGGGGAGGGAGGCGCTCCCTTTCTCTCGCCTCCACATTCTGGTCACTGTGACATCCACCTCCACCCCGGATCCTCACCGGGGCTCCAGACCAGCTGCGTGTCTCCACCCGGGTGATGTCCAGGCACCTCACCCTCCCTATTCTCTTGCTTCTGTGCCCGGAACCACCATCCATCCTACTACCTGAGCCCAATTTCCTGTCTTGATTCCACCTTCTTTCTCATCTTTGAGATATGATTACACATTCGATCAACTCTACCTTAACATCTCTGGAGTGGGTCCACGTTCCTCTGCCACCATCCTGGCTCAAGCCACCAGGCTCTTGGCTGTGCTTTGCGCGCCCCCCCCCCCGCCCCCCGCATTGTCCCTGCTCTCCTGCAGCCTGTTCCCCCTGCAGACAAGTGCTAGTTTTGCTAGAATACGAACGTGACCACGTCATCCCATGGGTTCCATGGCCCTTTGTTTCAAGTCCATCTGCCTCCCTGTGACTGCTGGGCTTCTTGGGATCTGACCTGGCTGCCTGCCCCCTTCTCCTCTCCAACCCCGACCATCCTGAACTGCTTTCTGCTCATCCCAGAGGCTGGGCTGTTTTTCTCCTCTGCAGAGGCTGCTCCCTCTTTCCTGGTGCCTGGCTAGCCCCCACTTATCCTTCAGGACTTAGCCTATACGCCTTTCTTCCAGAAAGCTCTCCCTGAACTCCCAGAATGAGCTAGACAGCCCTTATTAATGCTCCCATAACATCTGGCACTTTCCCTGGAAGCATGCACTTCCTGGCATAGTAACTACCCATTCAACTCTTTCACTTTTGCTGTATTTTGAGCTCCGAAAGGGTAGAAACGTGACTACTGGGTTCATAGCCAGATTCCCAGCACTAGATTATGCTTGGAATACAGTGTGTGCTCAAAAGACCGTCAAAGAATCGAAGAATGTTCCCTGAAGGTCAGTTTTGAAATGCACACAAGACCCATAACGGAGTTATATATAGTCCTGGAAAAACATGAAAAGCTAAAGTGGTAGCCTGTGAAAAGTTTATTAAGATGAACAACCAGAGCCCCCAGCTCCAACTAACGCTCTCCCCCCAAATCCATGGCTGACGGGCAGCAGATATAGTAGGGCAAGTATTTATTGTGCTTCTCAAGACTTTCCAGGCAATGAAAATGGGGTGAGGGCCGAAGGCAGGGATCTGAGCTCCTAGGCACAGTAAGCCACTTCAGGTCAGCCTTACCTTCATGTTGTCCGGGGGCTCTCCTTGGCCTGTAGTTGCACAAACAAATATCACCAGGGGCTCATTTATCAGGTTCACCTCAACAAAAAGACACATATGTAAGGCCTCGGGCTGTAATGACCAGGTATCCTCCCAGCAGCCTGGCTCCGTCTCCTTCACTCAGAGAGATGGGGTAAATGTACTTAACACCCGCGAACGGCTGGCCTGCCTTCTCTCTTTCAGGGTCCACCCTCCTACCTCACCCCCTCCTCCATGTGCTAAGCTGGCCGCTGTTCCCAAGCTTTCTCGGCCCCTAAATCTGCCGTAACGGAAGGGCCCGCTCTCAGACAAAACGCGGCGCCCTAGGGTCAAGGGCTCTGGGGGCCGGCACCCCAAGCCTGCTGGGTCTCCCCGCCGAGGCCCAGGGAGCCCTCACCACGGGGTAGGAGTCCAGGGCCTGCACCCGGCAGCCAAGCTCCCTGCGCCGGGCCTCGCGCCTCAGCCTCTCCGACACATCTTCGGCCGTGCCTGTCTGGCTGCCGAAGAGCACCAGAAGCCGCGTGTTCGGCATCGGGGTGCGCCCCGGGGTCCCCTGCATTCAGAAACTGGACCGGCGAGGAGCTCCCGCTGGCCCGGGCGGCCGGGATCGGCTCGGACTTCCGACTTCCGGCGTCGACCGGAAGTGACGCCCTTGGGCCGCGCCCGGCGGGGCATGGCGTCTGAACAAGGCGGTTGTCGGCTGGCGGCCAGTGCTGGGGCCCGGGCGGGGGTGGGGGGATTGGCTGCGTACCGGGGCCGAGGGCCGGGGCAGGCGGGGTCAATTTCTGCCTCTCGCTGGCCGCGGCGGCGACGGCGGCAGGCGCCAGCGAGGCCCGTGGGGAGTGGCGGCGCAGCCTGGCGGGTGGGACCATCGGCCGGGCTCTGGCCCGCGCTCAACCGGCGCGATGCTTTTCTCGCTCCGGGAGCTGGTGCAGTGGCTGGGCTTCGCTACCTTCGAGATCTTCGTGCACCTGTTGGCCCTGCTGGTGTTCTCCGTGCTGCTGGCCCTGCGTGTGGACGGCCTGGCTCCCGGCCTCTCCTGGTGGAACGTGTTCGTGCCCTTCTTCGCCGCTGACGGGCTCAGCACCTACTTCACCACTATCGTCTCCGTGCGCCTCTTCCAGGATGGAGAGAAGCGGCTGGCTGTGCTCCGCCTTTTCTGGGTCCTCACGGTTCTTGGCCTGAAGTTCGTCTTCGAGATGTTGTTGTGCCAGAAGCTGGTGGAGCAGACTCGGGAGCTCTGGTTTGGCCTGATCACGTCTCCGGTCTTCATTCTCCTGCAGCTGCTCATGATCCGTGCCTGCCGGGTCAACTAGCCTCGCAGAAGATAAACTAGAATGCGGGACCCCAGGCTGAGGTCCCACTTCCGCCGCACCGGAGAAGTCTGGGTCTGAAAGCCAGCTTGTGCCCTGCTGGGTGCCCAGCTTTCTATCAGTCATCTCTGAAATGGTTCCCTCAGCAGGGCTAAAAAGAGCAGCCTTGATTCTTAAAATGTATTCTCTCTTATTTCATTCTTTGAATAGCTAATCTTGAATTGAGATCCTGAGAAGGATCCTGAGAAGGCCAGACAGTCCTGAACTCCTCTGACAGTTGGAAACTGCATATAAGTAAAATGTCCTGATGGGCTCTGAGTATTTTCATGGATCCTGGGAAAGTACCCACTGTGCAAAGGCTGCAAAGCTGGACTCGGGATCTCCCCTGGCCAGCAGTGCTGACCTGAGAGCTTACTGCCCCATCCCCCCAGACAAGACTTCCTTAGATGCTTGAGCTCTAAAAAGTGTAAACCAGCTTGTGTCTCCTCCCCAGTTGCACTGGGGAGGATGGCTCTTTCTTCATTCCAGCCCAGGCAGACAGGAGTATGTTGAATAAGCATGATCGGGACCCTATCTGGATATCTGTCGCCTGAGAAAAGAACTTGCTTTCAACGCGCTGCTTGTCTTCCTATCCCAGCAGACTGCAGTGTCACGACTTTTCCACCACCTCGTGGCCGGCACTGTTAGTGCACCTGAGACCTTTAGGCCGCCCTAAGGGACCAGAGAGAGGAACAGGTGCTCTGACGCGCATAGCCATTGAGACCTACACGTGGGAAGTTTGCAGATGGTCTCAGGCCACGCCTCTTGGCCTAAGGGCTTTGGTTTGATGCCAGTCAGGTGCCAAATGAGAACATTTGCTGAGATAAAAATAAAATAAGAGAATGTTTTGCTGCAATGCACAGTGGTTGCCTGACCTTTTGAGGGTGAAATGAGATGAATGCTGAGACACTCCCTGCTGTGTGGTGTAGCTGGTTACAGAGCTGAGGTTGTAAGGGGGGGGGGGGTGCTGGAACTTGGCTAGAGCGTACTGGGTGGATGGGGGCCAGTTCCCTCGGAGAATCCCTGCTTCCTGCCTAGGGAGCCAGGGTGAAGACAACCCAGGTGGACCAGTGTTGAGGACCTAGCAAGCAGTTTGTGTGACACCAGAGTCTTTGTGGGCCTTGCTGACCTGCGGAGCAGAGGTCAGCAGTCTGTGGCTTGGGGTCTGTTTCCATGCTGCACATCAGCTAAGAATAACTTTTCCATTTTCAAAGGGTTGTGAAAACAAAGAAGAATGTGACAGAAAGCGAATGTGGCCTGCAGTGTACAGGGTCTCTCAGTCTTGGCACAGTTGGCCTTTTGGGTCGGATCACTGCTGTGTGTGCAGAGGGAGAAGCCGTTCTGAGCATTGTAGAGTGTTTAGCGGCATCCCTGGCCTCCACTCACTAGATGCCAATAGCACCCCTCACTTGTGACAACCACAAGTGTCTCCAGACATCGCCAGGTCTCCTGGGGGACAAAACTGTCCCTGGTAAGAACCACTGGGCTAGAATATTTACTGTGTGGCCCTTTACAGAACATGCCTTTGGACCCTTGTTCTAGTGAAGCAGCTTCATGACTCCTGTCCTGGGATGGATGCTGCATGGCCTGAACCACTGATATGCTTGAGTTGGAGGCTGGTGTAGTTTGTGCCACAGCTACAAAAATGTCTCCTACCCAGGATTGGCATAACTTGTGTCAAAGCCAGGTACGAGCTGACCGTTGGGAGCGGGTTTCCTTTTCATGTTATTCTTAGTTTGTGTGTTTTGTTGCTCCCCTGTGGTGTTCTGGTAGTTCAGGATTAGGTAATCCTGTCGGCATAGATGTGATGGGCATAAGAAGGCTTAGCTTCCTTCGGAAAGGTGATTTGAGCAGAGTCCTGAAGGAACGCTTGACCTCTGGAAGGCCGTAATCCAGTTTCTTTTCTCCAGCTGAATAAACAGGGCTGTTAAAGTACCCTTAACGTAGTGGTAGCTGCAGACTGCCATGGGATCCAGAAGCTGCGAAGGGCCCTGGGTTGAAACCTGCCCCTGGTCTCTGCAGAGCCCCAGGCGCTCTTGGAGCCTGGTCCCTGACAGGTTAGTGGTGTGGGACTCAGTAGTGTCATTTTTGAACATCTGCTGACTGTAGGGCAGGTGATGGCAAGGCAGGTAACATTTATCCTTGCCTGTGCCCACCAATTTCCCCTTCTCTCCTTGGCTCCCACAGGCCTGAAAGATTGTGGTGGGCACTGTGCAGCCCTCCACGGAGAGTGAACTTCCTCACGGCAAGTAGGCAGAGAAGCTGTGCCCTCAGGGTTAGCCTTGGGATGGGGCCGGTTCAGCGGCTGAATGGAGTACACGCCCTGGCTTTTGTGGCTCAGCGTTGGAGAGTTGTGGGCCTGCTTGTGTGCGAGGAGAGAGTCCCCTGCCTCTGTGCCGGCTCACAGCTTCCGCACTCCCGTCCGTGTTTGCTGGGCCCTGGATGACAAAGTGCGGGTAGAGAGTTTCCACCACCTGTCTGAGCCACAGAGTGGATTCTGGGGGCCGGCAAAAGCTAGGGATTCCTGAGAAACCGGTTCCTCAGCACTGGTTGGGGCTCCAGCATTGGCATCTCCGTTGAGGCCCGTAGGGGACCGAGGACCGCAGATGGGCAGTCCCTGGACCCGGAGGGTCCTGGACCGGAGGCAAGAGGCTGGCGTGCAGCCGGCACACCGCCCACGGGAGCGGGACAGTCTTCCGGTCCCGGGTTGGCCCTTCCTCCACCGTGCTTTCCGCGGGGGTAACAGGCGGGCAGAGTGCTGGCACGACGAGGAGGGACCAAACCCGGCCAAGGTCCTACGCGACCTGGGGCCCAGGGGTCCGACCCGCCCACCGGCCAGGATCCACTCCCTCCGGGCCCCGCCCCGCAGGCGCGGCGGGCCAAGGGAGCAGAGGCGGAAGTGGGGGCCTCCACGGAGCGGCGTGAGGCGTCGCGGGCGTGTCCAAGGGGGCCTCCCCAATGGGGACCGGCTCCAGCGATGGGCGCTGCTCCACTGAGGCCCGCGGGAAGGCGGGGTCGGGGAGAGCGTTCTCCAATCAGTACGGCTGGCCATCCTCCCTCCCATAGGTGAGGCTGCCGGGCGCGGGGCGGGTCTGAACAGGCCTCCCCCAATGGGCGGCGGTCAGGGGGGCGTGGCCGCGGCGCGAAGGCCGGCGGCGGGCGGCGGCCGCAGTTCCCGGCGCGCGCTGGCTCCGGCGGCCGCTCCGCAGCATGGCAGGCCTGGGGCGGCCGAGCCCGGCGCCCCGCGCCACGATGCCCGCCTGGAAGCGAGAGATCCTGGAGCGGAAGCGGGCTAAGCTGGCGGCCTTGGGCGGGGGCGCGGCGCCGGGCGCTGGGGCGGGCGCGGAGGAACCCGCGGGGCCGGCGGCCGAGCCGCTGGTGCTGGCCGAGAGCCTGGGCCCGCTGCGCGAGAACCCGTTCATGCGGCTCGAGTCAGAGCGGCGGCACGGGGCGCGGCGCGGCGGGGGCGCCGGCGCGGCGGGGCCGGGGACGCGGCCCGCGCAACATCTGCTGGAGCTGTACCGCTGCGTGCCCGGCGTGCGCACCATCCGCGCCGACAACATCCTCATTATCGAGTCGGCGCCCGGCTTCCCTCCCTCTCCCGTCCCCGGCCCCGGGCCGGGCCCGGCTGCCCGCATCCGCGCCGCCGAGGTGCTCGTGTACGAGGCGCCGCCGCCTCCCGGCCGCGTTAGCCGCCTCCTCCAGAAGTTCGACCCGCCGGCCGCGCCGCGCCGCCGTGGGAGCCCGGAACGCGGCCGCCCCGTGCCGCCGCCCTCCCCGGGTCCGGCCCTGGTCCCGCGCGTGGGCGAGCGCGCCGCCTGCTTCCAGCCCGAGCCCGAGCGCTGCGGCGCAGGCCCCGGCCCCGGGCCCCGGCGCAGCGACTTCCTGCACAAGACCGGCAGCAACTCCTTCACTGTACATCCACGGGGCCTGCGCCGCAGCGCGGGCACTCGCCCACTCCCCAACGGGCCCGCGGCCCCCGAGCGCCGAGCCGGCGCTGCCAACGGCCTCACGGGCTCCGCGCCTGGGCCGGGCGAGTGGAAGCCAAAGGTGGAGTCGGGGGAGGCCCCCGCCCACCCTCTCCCCAGCCCCGGAACCCCCAGTGCCACTCTAGCCGCGCCCCCGGCATTGCCCACGCTCAGCCCTGCTAGTGCCACTCCCAACCAGCGCCAGTGGGTCTCCGCGGCCACCAGCGCCAACGACTCCTTCGAGATACTGCCGGCCTCCAAGCCAGACATGGACACGATCCCTGTCGGGGACCTCCAGGCCCGGGCTCTGGCCAGCCTTCGCATGAACTCTCGAAACTCTTTCGTGTTCATCCCCAAGCGCAAGACCTCCGGGGCCCCTCCTGCGGAAGGGAGGCAGTCCGTGGGGCCTCCAGAGGGAGAAGTTGGCTGGGCCTCCCAGCACCAGGAGCGTGAAGCCCAGCAGGTGCCTGGAGCAGATGGTGTGTTTGCCGGTGGGAGGAGCCCCTCGGGGGTCGAGGAGGGAGGCAGCCCCGTGCCAGGCACTGCCCTCGTGGACTGGACCGTTAGGTGGCAGAGGCTGTCTTCACCACCCCCGTCCCCACTGGTCGCCACTGAAGCTGAGCCTGCCCAGGGCTTTGGGGTTCCTGGCTTGACCAAGAATGGCAGGGAGCCTGGGAGGCCAGGGCTGCCCGTCACCTTCATTGATGAGGTGGACTCTGAGGACGAGGTTCCCCAAGAAGCCAAACTGCCCTGCCCCGGGGCTGGTGTGCCTCCCCAGTACCACCCGCATCCCACCGGGCCTGGGCACCTGTCAGAGCTTCAGCACCGAGGTGGCAACACCTTCACGGTGGTGCCCAAGAGGAAGCCAGGGGCCCTGCAGGCCAACGGGGAGGCTAGGCCGAGGGAAGCTGAGGAAGAGGGGCCGGGCAGCCTTTCGGAGCCCCCTGCTGCCTTGGGGACCTCAGTGAAGAAGCGCTACCCCACCGTGCATGAGATTGAGGTGATTGGCGGCTACCTGGCCCTGCAGAAGTCCTGTCTCACCAAGGCCGGCTCTTCAAGAAAGAAGGTCAGTGGTGGCGAGTCACAGAGCTGTGGGTATAGCATGTGCCTTGTTCCCAGGACACCTCCTGACCTGGGTGTGGGATGGCTTCTACGTGGACCAGAGGAGAGCTGGAGCTGGGTGGCCGTGTAAGCTCCGGGAGAGGTCAAGCTGTGGGGGAATCCCTGGCCTGGGTTCCAGCGGAACCCTAATGACCCTGGGGCTGCGGGGACGGCTTGCCTGCTCTGTACCTTGAAAGGCTGGTGGGGAGGGTCAGTCCAGCCAGGGCTTCGTCTGCTTGTTGGTTCTCGGGGCTCTGTCTGGAATTGCCTGGGCAGGACTGTCCCTTTGTAGGTCCCGCTGTTGGCTCCACCCCGGCCTGGCTTGGAAGGGTGGCCTGGCATGTTCTTCTGGAGTTCTGGCCTATGCACGTAGCAGGTGCCAGGATGGAAGTGGAAAGGGACAGGAGACCTTTGATTTGGGTGGAGTCGGATACCTACTGTCAGCTCTCCAGAAGGCATTCTGGCCTGGAGCTTAGCAGGACTTGGCTTCGTGCGAGTGTCTGTTGAGCTCCTAGTGTGTGGCAGGCCTGGTCTGAGCCTGGGGTGTGCTGCTGGGGAGCGATGAAGACGCTCCCCTCACTGGGATGGAGACAGACCCGGTGCAGGGCCAGGAGCCTCTTGGAGTCTCACTCTCCTGGCAGGGCTGCTTGGTGGCCTGGAACCCTCTGGGCCCAAGGAGACGTTCCTCAGATTCTTTCTGGTCATACTAGCACCTAGCACCTGTGTCTGGCCCTGGGGCAAATTCCAAGGCCATCCCCACCTGACGCCAATCAGCAGGCTCGCTGGGCGGATGCACCCTCCCGGAACCGCTTCTCTTTTGGCTGCTGGTGTCTCGGCTCCTCCCTGAGGCCACCTCTGCCCCAGCCTCAGTTTCCTTGGGGCCCTGGGGGACGGTGATGTGCCGTGCGTCACTGGAGCCCCCTTACCCACTGTCCCGCTGGCGCTAACTAGATGCGGCGTCTCCTCTCTGTTGGCTTCCTTTGATTTCCTGCCTCGGGGTTGGCCTTGGCACTGCCCTTCCTCCCTGCATCATCCTCTCCTTCTCCAGTGAGGGCATCGGCCCTCCTGCCAGCTCCATCTGCCGGGCCAGGCATCCACACCCGTCCCCCGCAGCGCTTCTGGTGCGCCCCGAACCCCCGCCTGTCCTGCTCGTCTGACCTTGCCTCACCCTCTGCTCGGTGCTGTGGTCATCCGGTAGCTGTGGTCACCAGCCCAACCCCCATGCTTGCCCTCCCCACCTTGTCTGCTCCTCCTCCTGCTTCCTGACCCTTGACCCCAGCTGCTCTGGGAGGCGTCCTTTCCCGTGCTAGCCTGGGGCGGTGGAGGTGACAGAAGCCTCCTGCTTTGTAGACAGAGGATACTGAGGCCGGTGGAGATCAGGGAGCTCGTGGGGTGGGACCCAAGTGTGAGCCCCTGTCCTAACCCGGCTGCCTTTATACTGGGAGCCTGGCTGCAGCCCGGAGCCTGGTCATTCTGTCCCCAGCTGGGGGCAGAGCCCTGGGGGTCACTTGAGGCTTGGTTGGAGTGAGAAGGGCACGGTGGGGGCCTGAGGGCCTCTCGAGGCAGGAACAAGTGATGGGAGGGAAGCGGGCCCCGGGCCAGCCTGGCCCCCGTCTCTGTGCCAGCCTGAGGGGTTGGGGGTCCAGATGGATGGTTCCTGGCATAGCCGAGTGGCCTGGTGGGGCCGTGCCAGAGCAGCACGACCTGCTGGGGGTGATCTGCCCGAGCATGTGCTAGCTGCCCTGTCCAGGAAGAGCCAGGACGCCTATCGGGTGGGACGGAGGCGTGGGGCTGCCCAGCCCTTCAGAATGACCTTGGGCTACCCCTGGCTTTATCCACCCCGTGGTCCCACTTGCCTGCTGCCCCTGGGCCTTGTCCTTGCCCAGCCCACTCCAGCCAGCCTGTGGTTTCTATCACTGTCCTGCTCCCCCAACCCCGCGTTCCAGGGACGTGGTGGCCTGGAGGCCGGCAGGACCGTGGGGACCTCCCAGGGCAGGGGTCCTGGTCCCTTTTCCAGGGGACAGGTGAGGTGCAGCTCTTGATGGCATGGAGCCTGCCCCCGGGTTGCCACCTCTCCGGTGCAGGGTGTTGTGCTCTCACCTGGCCTTGGAGGGCGGCAGCCCTGCCCTGGGTAGTGGGCGCCCAGCCGGCCGGGCACGCGTCCCCACTTAGTTACCTCTTGGTGGAATCACAGATGCCCTCTCTCTCCGTCCCTTGCTGGCCCAGCCGACCGCTGCAGGCCGTCGCGGCCACACCCCCTCTCGCCCCCGCCCCCAGGCTGTCCCGGTGGGTGGGGCCGGCCTGCAGCTCCGCACACCTGCCTCCCAGGGGGTCGGCGCTGTGGGCCTCTCCCCTTTGTGAGGTGCCAGCTGGCTGGGCTCCTGCCTGTCTGGCAGCTCCTTCCCCTCCCCTTTGCCCTCCTCACTTTCTAACCCGCTGATCCCCTGCCCAGCCTGAGCGTGCCACGTCCCCACGCCCTCACCTTCGCCTGCGGTGTAGCAGTCACCCTCACCCCTACCGCTCGGGTCCTCAGATCCGAGGCGCCGCTGCCCTGGGGGCTTCTCCACCCGCTCCTCCGCTGGCGGGCGCGGCCTCTCCTTTCATCCGCTCTCCCCGCAGGCGCCGCCCCCAGTGGTCTTTTTGGACCCCGGGGACCACTGGAACAGGCCTGGACCCTCCTCCACTCAGCTTCCCCACTGGTGGGGGCGGGGGAAGGCTGCCCTTGATGCCCAGCGGGCGTCCCACCTGGGCAGCTGTGGGAACTTCTGGGGGGCCGTGTGTGGCCCCCGGAGCTCGGGCTGAGTGGGGGATGGCACGTGCTGGGGAGTGTGGCATGGGGCGGGTGCTCACCCCAGACCGGGGCGGCTGGAGCCCAGCTCCCAGCCCAGACTGCAGGGTGGACACCCTTCAGTAACCCGAGCTGGGCGTGCCGGGCAGGGTGGGGTGAGGGGAACAAAGGGCTCTCTCCCCGTGAGCAGCGGGAAGTGGGCCGAGCCAGGACCCACCTGCCGGCTGCGCTCTGCACAGCGCAGCGGGCAAAGTCCCTGAGCCCGGTGAGCAGGCGTGTGCAAGTGGCAGCCCCTGGCTGTGCCCCCCCACCCCGCGGTTCCGTCTGCCCGGTGTCTGGAGGCTGCCCCCACCGCCCGGGCATTAGGAGTCACGTGGGGTCCTGTGACCCACAGACCCGCACTCACGAGGAGCCTGGAGACTGGAGGCGAGGTGGGACGTGACCGGAGCCTCGGGCCCCAGCTGGGCGCCGACAGGCCTGTGAGCCCCGCCCTTGCCTGGCCCGGCTGTGCCAGGCTCCGGGCCTGCTTGCACCCAGCCCCCTCGGTCTCCCCGCTCAGAGCTGGTCATGCGGACTAATGAGGGCGTGCTGATCAGCTGGGCCCTGGCAACTGGCCCTTCCCTGTCTTCAGTGGTGGGGGATGGGCCCAGAGGGCTCAGGGTCATCAGGGACAATGCCACGTACCCAGGAGCACCGTTCGCTGCGGGGCCCAGCATTGGGCCCCTGTGCTGGCAGCCCCATTCTGCCTTGGCCTCCTCCTGGGGTCTCTGGCCCCAGGTCTCAGGGAGCCAGTCTCGGGGGGTTAGGTGACTCTATCCCCATAGGGGCCACAGGATCACCCCACACAGCTGCCCAGGTGGGACGCCCTGAGTCAAGGGCAGCCCCCCTGCCAGTGGGGAAGCTGAGTGGAGGAGGGTCCAGGCCTGCTCCAGTGGTCCCTGGGCAGTGGGCGGGCACCTGTGGGCTCTGGTGATTACCCCGTGCCAGGCCTCTGCTCTGTTTGGCCTCCGGGGGTGGGGGCGGGGGCAGCTGGAGGTCTGGGTGGGGCCCATGCGGGGACAGTCACGAACATCTCCATCCTGGTTTGATCCATCTTTGGTGGCCGTCTGCCCGTCTGCTTGCGTCCCTGACTGCTTGTCTGTGTGGACGACCGGGGCGAGGGCAGCAGCGACAGGGCTCCCGACCTGCCCAGCAAGTGCCTGTGGGCCGTGCTGAGACGCGCAAGTCCAGAAGCTCGGGGGGCGGGTGGGGATGCCCACGGCTGTGCGGGGCTGTGTGTGACCGTGGGGTGGTGGGAGGAGTGCATTGCGCTCCTCTCTGGACACTGGCTCGGCAGGGCAATGCCTCCTACTCCTGGCCGGCCCTGCACATGTTACCCTGAGGCTGGGGTCCCTCTGCTGCCCAGGGCTGCAAGCCCGGCCCTTCTGCGAGGCCCCTACCAGTCCTGCTGTCCCGAGGCCCCAAGGTTCTCTGCCTGGGGGCCCGACTCCCGCCCCTGGCTCTTTCCAGGGGAAGAGGAGGAACTTGAGCTGGCTGCGGTGTCCTGTGCCCTGGAGTTTAATATTTCGAGCTCCAGCAGGGCTGCTCCCATCTGCTGCAGGCGGGCAGCTCTCGTATTCATTACCGCCCTGCCAGGCCCGGCCGAGCCCTGCCGAGCAGGCCTCGGGGGACGTGCGACTCTTGTGGGGAGCCTAGGTCCGGGTCTCGGAGGGTGAGGATCCTGACCCCCAGTGCCCAAGTCCTTCTACCAGTGCCTGTCCCCATAGCCCCTCAGAACCGGCAGCCTAGTCTGGCCTCTGAGGCCTTTGGGAAAGATTTGCCGCGCATGAAATTCTGGAGCCTGCAGAGGGGGCACGGTGGACGTGGGCCATGTGGGCAGTCCGAGTGGGAGGAGAGGGTCGCTGACCCCTACGCGGTGCAGCCTCGGGCTACCTACCTCTGACTCAGTCTGCGAAGTGGGTGATAGCACTTGGTGCCACTTTCCCGGGGCTGGCACGTGGCAGCCGCCCAGCTTCCATGCGGGACCTTGGGGGCCTGGCTTTGGGTGTGCCGGGCCCCTGCCCAACAGTGGTGGTCCGTGCCGAGCTGGGTGGGCAGGAGCATCCGGGTGCCTGGCGAGCTGGGATGTGAACTCAGCCCTGGAGAGAGGCACCTGCCAACAGGAGGGGCTGCTGGAGGTGTAGATGTGGGCTCCCCAAGTGCAGCCTCACCTGGACCTTGCTCCTGCCGGGGAGCCTCTGGCTGGGAGATGTGGCTGGTGGTGCCCTGCTCCCCTGAGAAGGCAGATCTGCAACCCTGGGAACTGCCTTAGAGGCTTCTGGAGACCCTGAGGCTTTGGGCTTCTGGTGCTGGCTGGGGTCTGGCCCTTGGGAGGGGTGGGTCACTTGGGAGGTGGTGATCCTGGGGTGGGGAGGGGGTGGGTGAGGCCTGCGCTGCAGGTGTTTGGACCTCCTGAGCCTGCAGGGTCCAGGTGGAGGGGACTTCTCTGATGAGGGGCAGCCCCCCGCTTCTCAGAACCTTTGAAGGGCCAACGGAGTGTTCAGCTCTTGCGCTGGTCTGACACCCGCGCTGTACCCGCTCGGTCCCGCTCGAGGAGCCCTGTGGCTGGGCACAGCACTTTCACTGGCGTGCCTCCTGCCCTAGATGAAGATCTCCTTCAACGACAAGAGTCTGCAGACTACGTTTGAGTACCCCCCCGAGAGCTCCCTGCAGGAGGAAGAGGCAGAGGCCGAGAAGGGGAGAGACGAAGAGGAGGAGAGCGAGGAGGGGGAGGGGGAGGCGGAGGCATCCGGCTCAGACCCGGCAGCGGCTGCGGCGGAGAAGCCCTTCACGCTCTTCCTGCCCCGAGCCACGTTCGTGAACAGCGTGGGCCCCGAGAGCCCTCGGCTGCCGGACGGCAGCTCCGGTGAGTGCCCGCCTGTGGGGATGGGCAGCCCAGGGGGTGGCCCGGGCCACACGACCATGCAGCCGCACATCCACCGGTGTGCCTGTCGGCCCGCAGGCCTGTCCGGCTACACTCCGAAGCACTCCGTGGCCTTCAGCAAGTGGCAGGAGCGGGCGCTGGAGCATGTGCGGAGCACAGAGGAGCCCCCGTCCAAGGAGGTCATGGTGAGCAGGGTGGGGCAGGCGGGCGGACGCCCAGGGAAACGGGGCGCGGCGGGGGGTGGGCGTGGTGCTCCAACGCCTGGACGAGCCCCGTCCACCGCCTCTGTGTCCCTCTCTCAGCTCACCCCTGCCGGTCAGAATGACCTCGCGGACTTCCGAAGCGAGCCAGCCCTGTACTTCTGAGCCCCGCCCTACCAGGAGGACGAAGGCTGAGCCCCAGGTGCCCGGGAGCTGCATCCCTTCTGCCCCACCAGGCCTGCCCTCCCACATCCCGCTCTCCCTCCCTGGGGCCTCCCAAGTAGGCCGGTACTCGAGGCCTGAGCCTGGGGCACCCGGGACTCACTCGACCCCGGCTCGGGGGGCACTGCCTGTGGGGGAGGGATGGTGTCCTGCCGTACGCCACGCCCAGCAGCTGTCGGGTGCGTCTGGGGTGGGGGCTGATGGGACCCTGACACCACCCCCACCCCCACTCCCCACGTCAGCCACTCCGTTTCTGATGAACGGCAAGTCTTTTCCCGCCTCTGATGACAGACCAATAAACAGCCCTGGATGGGGCCGCCTCTACCTTCCTTGCGTGGTCCTCGGCTGGAGAAAGGGGGAGCGGGGCTCAGGTCTGCAGGGCCATACTGAGGCACTGGCAGCTGGGAGGCAGCCACCCACCCAGGGTGTGATGCAGGCCCAGCTTGGGTTTCTGTGCCCGGGGGAGGCAGTCCCGGCTGACACCCCACACTGCCCAGCCCTGGTGCCCCAGGCTCTTTCCCCACCCCTGTGGCCCTAGTTGCCCTGCTTCTCCTCCCAGCCATCCCCTTGGCTGGGAGAGGGACTTCCCTGTGCCTACCCTGTGAGCACCCCCAGTCTCTGGGGCTCCCCTTGCCTCCCAGAAGCGGCTCAGTGGGAGCTATGGTGGGAGGTGGGACGCCAGGTAAGCTCTCTGGGGTCTGGAACTCTCTGTGGGCCCGGGTGGTTGCTGCAGCTGTCGGGTCCGAAGTGGTTTCCCTGAAGGGCCAGAGCCTGGGGGTGGACGAAGTGCAGGGCAGGTGGTGGGCAGAGCCTCAGGGATCTTGCCTCCTGTTTGGATTGGAAGGTTCCCTGACCCACAAGGGCCTGCAGGAATGCTGTGGCAGGCAGACCACTCCCCTGGGGTAACGTCAGCAGGGAGGTCTGATAGATCTGGAAAAGTGACAGAAGACAGAGCTGCCCACTAGGGAGCGGCTCCCGGCTGGGCTGACTGCCTGTGCCAAGACAGGCCATTCACAATCCTGGCATCAGATGCAAGTCTTTTCCTCTTGGAGCATCAAGCCCACGGGAAATGCCACCTGGCCAGGCTTGGGAGGGAGGAAGGCGTTTTCTTGGGAATGGCGGGCCCAAGTTTCTGCAGACCTTCTCAACCAACACACGCTTCCTAACCCCCCTATCCCCCACGGACAGCAATTGCAGGGACCCCATGGGGGCTGACAGGCCAAGGCAGGTGGACCTATGGAGAACTCGGGATGGAAGGCAGGGCCCTGGGCTGCATGGGAGACTGGCCTGTGACCAGAGAGTGGGAGCAGGGGTGCTGCTGTCCGGCAGAATCTGGAATTACTGAGCTGGGGTGCAGCCACTCCCAGGGGACCTGAGCGCAGGAAGAGCGTCTCCTTGGGCCAGGCCTTATGCTAGAAACCAGGACCAGTGGCCCTGATGGGAGAGGTGGGTGACGGGGGTCACATGAAACGCTTAGGGGCACCCTTAGCTCTGAACGCAAGGCCGGTCACAGAGAAAGCCATCCCTTCACGGAGAAGCCGTATTACAACTGGACAAGGATTCGTATTTTGACTCTAGGGGGGCCCGGCAGCCCCACACTCCTGACACAGGTAGCAGGCTGACGTGGATCTTTATAAAGACAATCTTTACTGACAGTCACAGGCCCCAGGCAAGCTCTGAGGTGAAGGAGGGCCCCAGCCCCTCCCACACTTGCCTGGGCACCTGCGGGCCGAGAGAGGGGTGACAGGACTCCCAAGGTGCTGAGACCAGAAGCGGGCCTTCCCCGCGGCCCCAGGCTGGTGTGGAGGCCTCAGTGGGACCCTGAGTAGAGCTGCCCTCCCCAGCGCCTGTGTGAGCTCAGAGCCAGGATCCCCACCTGGTGGGCTACGCTCAGGTCTTTCCTGCCACCCAGAGCCAGTGAAGGTTGGCAGCTGCCTCTTGGCACCCCAGACAACAAGAGGGAAACGCTGCTGCCGTGAAAGACAAAGATGCTTTGAAGACAGACTTGCCGGGGGCTGAGCCGTAGAGGAGGCGCAGTGGAGGCAGGCCCTCCGCCTCTGGCCTCATCAGCTGTCCTTGCCTCCGTTGCTCCTCTGCTCGGGGGCTGCGGCCTTGGTCAGGTTCCCCGCTTCCCTCTTCAGGACACTAAGCAGAGTCTGCGAGCTCTCCAGGATCTGCGGACAGAGACACCAGCCGGTTAGCACTGCTCCTCCTGTTGGAAAGCTCCTGCGGCCCGGCCCCCCCTCCCGGGCCAGAGCCTGTCTCCCCTCTGAGTCTGGCCCAAAGCCCCTTCCTCACACCCTGGGAAGCCAGGCTGAGGTCATGGCTCCTGCTTCTGCTCTGCGGCTCGCAGTCCGGAACCCGCTACGCGGTGCTGAGTATGGTGCCGACAACAAGACCCAGGTCACTCTGAGCGCGGTATTGTCACCACGGGGGGCCTACAGCCTGTCTAGGCACCCCTGGGCCAGAAACCCTTGACGGGCTCGGCCCAGCACGCGGGCCCCCGAGCCCCACCTTGAGGTAGGCAGCCTCCGTCTCCGCGATGGTCCGATCGAACTCATTCCGAGAGGCTATCTTGCGAGCCAGGTTCTCGTTGACTCGGGCCAGCTTCTCCGTCAGCTGCCTCACCTCATTCTGCAGCCGCTGCTTCTCCTCCTCCTCCTGCTGGATCTGCCGGCACAACTCCTCCCGCTTCTGACACAGCTCTTCGATGCCTAGGGTGGGCCGAGAGAGACAGGCGCGGTGGGCCCAGAGCAGAATGGAGAGCACCGCCCCTCCAGCTCTGGAGCCCCCTGCTCTGGAGGAGAGAAGGCCAGTGGATAGTGCAGGGCCCGGGTGCCGGATGGGCCACCTTTCGCCCGAGCCAGGCCAATGTCCTGCGTCCGAGGAGTCTCAGAGTTAAGGAAAGCACCGCGCGAGGCTCGAGGCGCGAGGCCGGGAGGCCGTGCGTACTCAAGCCCATCGTCCTCTGCTCACTCCACAGATACCTAGCCCTCGGCGGGCGGGCCGCAACGCGGCTGTGCGCTGGGCAGGCCCGCACGGCGTCCGCGCCGCCCCGGCCCGCAAAGCCGCGCACGTACCGTACAACACGCTCGGCCGCGCGCTGCGGGCCAGCTACTGCCCGGGACCGCAGGCCGGCGAGCCCCACGCCCTCCCAGCCTGCCCGGTGGGCCCCACGGCTCGGCCGCTCACACTTGACCAGCTCGTTGTTGTAGTTCTGCAGCGCCGCGCCCTGCTGGGTCATGGTCGCCACCCGGGGTCCCGGCCGCTCCAACCGCCGTTACCGCATCCGGGCCCGCGCCTGCGCACTGCCTACGGACGGCGAGTCCACGGTGCACGTCACCGCCGCGCGCCTCTCGTTTGCGTCATCGCCGCGCGCCGCGCCGGCGGCTCTAGGAGCTGGTGGGAGCAGATGGCGGCGGCGGAAGCGGCGGCGCACAATGACCCCGGACCTGCCCAAGAGCTGCTGGTGGCCTGGAATACCGTGAGCACCGGACTGGTGCCGCCGGCCGCTCTGGGACTGGTGAGGCCCGAGAAGAGGGCAGCGGGCCCGTGCGGGGTTCCCGGGACCCTGCGCGTCCACTCTCGGGTTCATTCGGATCCCTCCGCCCGCTTCTGTCCAGCTTGTTTCCCCCAGAGTCCTTTGTTGTTCCACAGCCTGTCCCTAAGCGTGGGCCCTGCGTCCGTGCGACGAAGGGCAGCGGGGTTTCCGTAGCCTCCGCTGTGCTTTGTCCTTTTCCTGTCTATCTTCGTCTGTCACTGCTTTCTCCATCTCTGCGCTGTGTGTTCTCTTCTTACAGTTTTCTGTACTCCAGGCATCCTCCCGGACCAGCGGTGCGGTCCCTCCAAAGGAGGAGGAGCTTCGGGCGGCGGTGGAGGTTCTCAGGGGCCACGGTCTGCACTCGGTCCTGGAGGAGTGGTTCGCAGAGGTGCTGCAGAACGACCTGCAGGCTAACATATCTCTCGAGTTCTGGAATGCCGTCTCGCAACGTGAGAACTGTGCAGACGAGCCCCAGTGCCTTCTGCTGCTCCTCGATGCTTTTGGGCTCCTGGAGAGCCGCTTGGATCCCTACCTGCGTAGTCTAGAGCTCCTGGAGAAATGGACTCGCCTGGGCTTGCTTATGGGCACCGGTGCTCAGGGGCTTCGGGAAAAGGTTCATACCACGTTGCGGGGCGTCTTGTTCTTTTCCACTCCCAAAACTTTTCAGGAGATGATCCAGCGCCTCTATGGGCGCTTCTTGAGAGTTTACATGCAGAGTAAGAGAAGAGGAGAAGGAGGAACCGACCCCGAACTGGAGGGGGAATTGGACAGCAGATACGCCCGCCGCCGGTACTACCGCCTTCTGCAGAGCCCACTCTGTGCGGGATGTGGCAGTGACAAGCAGCAGTGCTGGTGCCGCCAGGCGCTGGAGCAGTTCCACCAGCTCAGCCAAGTCCTGTGAGTACTTGTGCCTGCGTGGCCGTGCCCCGTTCCTCCTGGCTCCTGCTTGCCCCTCTGGGTCCAGCTGGCCCCTGCAGAGAGCTGCTGAGCTGGCTGGGGGTCTCTGCCACCTGTCCTGGTAGCCAAAGAGAGGGTCCCCAGGATCCGTGTGTTGTGAATTTTTACCTTTCACCCTGGACACAGGTGCACCTGTCACTCGCCCTAGCTCAGGGTTTCACACTTTGCTTATGCTAAGATTCCACGTGATTCCAAATTTCCTGGGCTGTGCAGAGTTTTGCTGTGCTGTTTGTAGGCTCTGAGGAGAGGAATGATGTTTATCCTATGGTTGCAAAAGGTGTGACTGTTGTTTTTTCTCTCTAGAACAAGTCAGAGGTTAAACCAACGTGCTGGGCAAACTGATTGCCCTTTTGGCCTGTCGAGGAGGGAAAGATTTTGTTGTCAGAGCCAGGTCCTGTTGTGTGGTCCTTCCACTCTCTGTGGTCACTTATGATGATTTTGTCACTTTGAGTGAAGTGGCAGCAGTGCAGCTGTCAGATAGTCTCTTGGCTGGACTGAGGGTGTGACTGGATCCACAGAAGCTTCGTTTTTTCAGGAGCCTTTGTCCTCACAGATCGGCATCTGCACCAAAGGGCACAGACAGCTGCATCTGTGTCTGTGGGGCCAGGGTAGTGACGTATTTAGCCGTTGTCTCAGGGTTGTTTCTGGGAGGTGAGCCTTGGCCCCAGTAGCCAGACGTGCTGACCACGTGGGGAAGGCTAGTGTCCCGGCCTGAGCAGGGAGGCCGGCTGGGGGGGCGGGCGGTCGCTGGCCAGTGCTTGTCTTCACAGCAGCTTTTCCTCAAAGCCTCTGGTGCAGCTGTGCCCCCGACGGGAGAGCTGTGGGCGGTACGTGCTGGGGTGGGGTTGGGCGCGTGTGCGTGTGCTCTGCGTTCTCCATGGGCAGGGCTCTTCTCCAGACACAGGCTTAGTCTACTGGAGCGGGTCAGTGCCGAGGCTGTGACTACCACCCTGCACCAAGTGACCCGAGAGAGGATGGAGGACCGCTGCCGGGGCGAGTATGAGCGCTCCTTCCTGCGTGAGTTCCACAAGGTGAGGACCCCCCGCGGGCTGTGTCCTCGTGGATTAGAGGTTTCTGGCAAAACTGACACCTCGGTTTTAGAAACGGCCAGAGCGTGGAGAGCCGGGTGCGTCGGGACGTTGCTGGTGCTGGAAGTCGTCTTGGTGCTGGGTGGAGGCCGGTTATTCTGGGCCCGTCCTGGTGGGAGCAAGAGCCTGTGACGTGCTTAGTGAGGTCTTCGCGGGGCCACGTGGCTGGAGGCCGTGCCAAGGTCTGGGGCATCCCAGTGGGGGGCCTCGGGGGCATCCACGCTGTTGGGACGTGGTCTGGGGTCTGCCCTGGGCTGTACCCAACCAGGGGGCCTCAGCCCGCTCCCACCTCCCAGCTGCTCCCCTCCCCTGCTCTCGCTGTTTCCTGAAGATGCAGGTAAGCTGTGGGGATGAGGGGTGGTGTTCAAAGCACGTGTCCCTGCCAGGGGGCGGGGGGGGCGCTGTGTGCATCTGGAGGTCTGGCGGGTGCTCTTTCCGGTGGCTGGGCGGCCGTGGGAAGACGTGTACACGCTCCGGTCCACGTGGTAGGGTGTCCTGTGGATTTCACGTGCACGGGCTCAGAAGCGCTCCCGCTAGGTGCTGTGGGTTGTGCGTGGGGGGGTCTCGTTGTGCATGGGACCCCCAGGGTGTGTCCATCCGCTCAGATGTAGCAGCCTGTGTCAGAGCCACTGTCGCTGGGGATGAGCACGGGTGCTGGTGTGTGTGGAAGGGGCCTGGGTGTGTGTTGGTGGAGGCCCTGGGAGGCCTCCTTTGGGCCCCTTGTCCTGCTGATTTTAACGTGCTCCTGGTCTTCAGAGTAGGTGGCCTTGGGGGCTCCCAGGGCCCAGCCAGAGGGGCGGGTAGCTGTGTGGCTTCTCCTCGTCTCTGTTCTGGGCTTGGCCCCCAGAGTCCCACACTTGTGTTCTCCCGACAGTGGATTGAGAGGGTGGTCGGCTGGCTGGGCAAGGTGTTCCTGCAGGACGGCCCCAGCAGGCCTGCGTCCCCAGAGGCTGGGAGCTCCCTGCGCCGGTGGCGCTGCCACGTGCAGAGGTTCTTCTATCGCATCTACGCCAGCCTGCGCATCGAGGAGCTCTTCAGCATCATCCGAGGTCAGCCCCGCCTGCCAGGGAGCCGCCTTCCTGCGCCTCTGCCCTTCAGCTCATTGAGGGTGGGGCGGCGGGCACATCTGGGCCCTTCGCGCACAGTGCGTGCTCGCCACGTGTGCACGTGCCAGGACCAGCCTCTCCCCGCAGACTTCCCGGACTCCCGGCCGGCCGTGGAAGACCTCAAGTACTGCCTGGAGAGGACCGACCAGAGGCCGCAGCTTCTTGTGTCCCTCAAGGCTGCCCTGGAGACGCGACTCCTCCACCCAGGTGCCGCCGCGGGGCGAGGCCCACCCGCCATTCACCCTCAGGGCCCGGATCTGGAAGCCCAGGCCTGGGGCCTGTGGAGGGAGTGGGTTTAGAGGCAGTTTTGTGTGGTCCTTCGGGGACAGGGGCAGTGCCCGGTCCCTTTAGAACAGACCCCAGTTTGCAAGGGGGAAAGCAAGTGAGTGCAGGGGTGGCGGGGACAGCTCCCTACAGATCACGCGGGTCTCCTGGGGGTGAGGTGGGACTTGCAGGTCACCTGACCAGGGTGGCTGCCTCCGTGTCCCCGTGTTGCCTGGGCCCTTCTGTGACGGAGCTCTCCCGTCCCGGCCGTAGGCGTGAATACGTGTGACATCATCACCCTGTACATCTCCGCCATCAAGGCGCTGCGTGTGCTGGATCCCTCCATGGTTGTCCTGGAGGTGGCCTGTGAGCCCATTCGCCGCTACCTGAGGTGAGCTCCAGGGCCCCACTCGTGCAGCTGCACTCCCCGTGGGTCTTGCTGCAGCCAGAGGGGTGTGGTCCTTGGGGAGCCAGGGACGCTCCATGTCCCCTCCTAGGCCGGGCAGCTCAGGCTGGGCTCCTTCCTCCTGCCAGCGCTGGTTCCCACGCCTGTGGCCCAGGGTCACCAGGCCCGTGTGCAGGCCGCGGGGCCCACACCAGCACAGACAGGTGGCCCTGCTCGCTTTGCCTCGCGCCAGCCTGGCTCCAGGACTGACGGGAAGGGTGGGGCCTCGCGTTGCTGGCCTTCTACCAAGAGGAGCAGAGCCTCTCGGGCCGTCTGCCGGGGGATGTGTTTGAGCAGGCGCCATGCACAGCCACCCAGAAACCCCTCAGCGCACAGAGGAGGCTCGGGGATGGGGCCGGGCAGCGTCTGGAGCTGCCCTGACTCAGGCCTGCTGCCTCCTGGCCGGGCATGGCCTGGCGTTGTGTCTGTCGTCTCAGCTCCTCCTCCTAGAAAATGATTTAGCTTTAGGGGTGGCGGGGCAGGGGAGGGAGTCTCACGGGCTTGCCTTTAGCACGTGACTGACGGCCCTGGCTGCAGGGGTCAGGCAGGGTCCCGCGTTCAGGTGGGACAGGCGGTGAGGGGCTCGTGCCTGACAGGACGCGGGAGGACACGGTGCGGCAGATCGTGGCAGGGCTGACCGGGGACTCGGATGGGACGGGGGACTTGGCTGTTGAGCTGTCCAAGACGGACCCGGCCAGCCTGGAGACCGGCCAGGACAGCGAGGATGACTCCGGCGAGCCAGAGGACTGGGTTCCCGACCCTGTGGACGCGGATCCAGGTCAGCGCCTGCCGGCCCTGCTGCCAGGCTCTGGATTTCGGGGGGTGGTCCAGTCGGGCAGGCGCTCTGGTCTCCAGTTTGTTGCCACGTGGGCTCTGGAGCTCCAGGGGATCCAGGGTCAGAGTGTAACCCCACCTGGTTCCCCGGGGTTCTTCACCTGGCTTGGGTGGTGTCCCCGCCCAGACCCGTGGTGGGGTGCCCTGCCTGCCTCTCCTGCCTCTGCCGCTTCAGCTGGAGAAGGAGTGGGTTTTCGGCATCCCCACCTCGTGGGCTTGGCCGGGCACGGGCTGCCTGGCACCACCTGTGCCGCCTCCGTGTCTGAGAGGCGCCGGTGGTGCCCGTGCCGTGCAGGGAAGTCCAGCTCTAAGCGGCGCTCCTCGGACATCATCAGCCTGCTGGTCAGCATCTACGGCAGCAAGGACCTCTTCATCAACGAGTACCGCTCGCTGCTGGCCGACCGCCTGCTGCACCAGTTCAGTTTCAGCCCTGAGCGGTGAGGCCTGTGGGGTGCCACTCCGGGTCCCCAGGGAGGGGTGGCCTTCACTTGCAGTGGCTGCTCTCTGTTAGCCCTGGTGCACGTCGGGGATGCGCTGGGTCCCTGAGGCTGGGCGGGGACTGACCTGTGCTTGGCCTCTGCCCCCCGGGGGAGGGGGGGCCTGGGGGTAGCCAAGGAGCCTGGGGCGGTAGGTCCCAGGGCTTCCGGCCCTCCTGGGGTGGAGTGGGCACAGGGCTCCCGCCTCTCCTCCTGGGCTGGGAGGGGTGTCCCTGCTCCGGGGATGGGGGGATGGGGGGGCAGTGTCGCTCTGTAGGTGCCAGTTGGGGTGGGGGCACACCGCAGCCCTCAGAGTTGCGTCCTTCCAGGGAGATCCGCAACGTGGAGCTGCTGAAGCTGCGCTTTGGCGAGGCCCCGATGCATTTCTGCGAGGTCATGCTCAAGGTAGGTGCCTGGGGCTCCCCGCCACCGCCGGGCCCCTACCCCTGTCGGTCGCGGACCTTCAGGAGGCCCCGTCTCCCCCACAGGATATGGCAGACTCGCGCCGCATCAATGCCAACATCCGGGAGGAGGATGAGAAGCGGCCCGCAGAGGAGCAGCCGCCGTTCGGGGTCTACGCCGTCATCCTCTCCAGCGAGTTCTGGCCGCCCTTCAAGGATGAGAAGCTGGAGGTTCCCGAGGACATCAGGGAGGCCCTGGAGGTCTACTGCAGGAAGTACGAGAAGCTGAAGGTATGGCCGCGCCGCTGGGGCACTGGCACCTCGGACGAGTCCCTCCGCGTCTGCGCCCTGCGCTCGGCACCCTCTCCTCCCCTCCTGGGAGCCTGTCTGTGCAGGTGTGCACACTCTCTGCACGCCCTCCTGTGCCCCCAAGGCGCTGGGAGTGGGCGTGTCCCTGGGCTGCCTCTTCCACCGTCCACCCTCTTGGCCTCAGAACCAGGAGCTGGGCTGCAGGGATCGCCCCAGGGGGAGTCGGGGGCTCTGTCTCTTCCATGGGCGTCTCCAGGTTGCTTTTGAGGTGTTTGACCTCTATGATCCTCCGCCATCCTGCCCCTCCCTGGCTTGTTTCCCTGGCAGCTGCTTTCTGGAGTGCCAGGGCACTTGGGGACCCAGACCATGCTGTCTGCTGTTAGGTCCCTGGGGCCACAGGGCTCGGCAAGGAGAAGGGGGTGTGTGGGCTGGTCAGGAGGCCGGGGGCCAGGAGTAGCCGATTGGCAGAGTTTATCGCTCGTCCCCTCCAGTCCTGGCGTTGGGAGTCCAGGTGAGAGGTGTGGGCAGGTGGAGTCTGGTGTGGGCAAGGGTCCGTGGCACGGAGGACCCTTCTTCCAGGTGATGGTTCAGAGGAGCCGTGTTGGGAGAGAGGAGGGAGTTTGGGACACCTGTCCCAGGTTTCAGGGGACAGGTGGAGAAGTGGGTTCTGGGGCGTTCAGTCTGATGAGTGGGGTGTGGGGCCCTGAGAGGCCACCGGCCGGAGGAGACGCCAGGCACCTAAGCAGAGGACAGGGCCGCAGGTGTCCAGGGTGCAGACCCTGAGCTCTCGAGGGACCTGGGACACCCCTGGAGGTGGGAGCCCTCAGGACAGAGCCCCAGGAGGGCGGCAGGTGGGGCTGGGCCGGGACCTTTCCTGCCCCTGCGTGGGAGGTGGTGCTTGCTCTGTGGGGCCTCGGCGCTGCCCCGCCCCCGCCCCCACCCCCCAGTCGAGGACGTCCACGTGGCTCGCCCGTGTGCTCGGCACCCTCCCCTGCTGCTCTGGCTGCCCTGCTGGCCTCTGCGCCGCAGCTCGCCTGCCTGGAGAGGCCCCGCCGGCTTCCTCCGCAATTCCCCCTGGGGCCTGGGGGTGTCTCAGGCGTGCCCTCCATCTCAGGCCGCGGACCCGGCATGCCAGTGCCGGAGCGGCCGGGCAGGCCCCCAGTCTGTGCCAAGAGGTCAAGCCTGTGGCCACGGTGCCTCTGCTTCCCGCCAGCCGGGCTCCTGGTCCGAGGACTGCGCTGGACACGTGCGGGTGGCCGTGCCTGTGCCGACTGCCGCTGGGCCTCGCGTGTGCCCGCTGCAGGCCAGAGTGGTTGTAAAGGTCATGGCCTTGGAGCCAGAGGGCGTGGTTCTGAGCTTGGCCAGCTGCCAGCTGTAGAGAGGTTAGCTGTCGCCCCCCTTCAGAGCTGGGGGCGTGAAGAAGGGCTCAGAGCAGCCAGTGTCCGCCAGGCCGGCCCTGACGAAGTGCCCCAGACAGGCGCCGTCGGCGCACCGGAAATTTATTGTCTCAGTTCTGGCAGCCAGCAGTTCGAAGCCGAGGTGTGGGCAGGGCCGCGCTCCCTCCAGAGGCTCCAGGGGAGGGTCCTCTTGCCTCTTCCAGCTGCTGGGGCTCCGGGTGTTGTCGGCTTGTAGAGGCATCACTCACCCCTGCATCGTGCCCCACGGCCTCTCCTGTGTCTCTGTGTCCACGTTCTCCTCCTCTTATGGGGACACCAGTCATGCTGGATTAAGGGCCCCCCACGCCAGTGTGACCTCACCTTAACTAGCTGCATCTGTAGTGACCCGACTGGCAAATAGGGTTACCTTCTGAGGCACCGGGGGTGAGGACTTTAACATCATTTGTGGAGGTCACAGTTGAGCGTGTGAGAGTCTACTCTCTGGCCCCCCAAATTCACGTTCTTCTCACGTGCGAGATACATTTAGCCACGTCCAGCGTCCCCAGATTTTAACCATTCTGCCACCGACTCAAAGTCCCAGATCTCTGAGTCAGGTCAGGGTGAAGCCTGGGGCACGATTCTCCTTCAGCTGTAAACCTATGAATAAATCTCTCTCTGCTTCCGAAGTCCAGTGGTGGGACAGGTGTTGGGCAGACACCTGCCCTCCAAAAGGGAGATACTGGAAGGAAGGGAGGGTTCCCAGGCCCTAAGCAAGTCTGAATTCCACTCCATCTGGCTGGGTGCCAGTCTTCTCTGCCCTCGGGGGCAGCCCCACCCTGCCAGGCCAGGCCTCTGCAACACGGCCCTGCCCTCGGAGTCATGCTCTCCCTTTGGCCGCCCCTCCCTTTCCACCCAGGCTGGCATCGTTTCCACTGCTATTAAATTCTCAGGAGCCTTGTTGGCCTCCGTGCAGTTCTCGGCGTCCAGTCCGTGGGCCTGGGGCCTCTCACACCTCTACTGGCCCCTCTCTGTCCTGGCTCCTGGGCACTGCTGGTTGGTGCCGCCTTGACACAGGTCACCTCTAGGGCCATACAGGCTCTGTCTGCAGAGCGCACGGCAGGATGTGCGAACTACCCAGTGCTGCTGGCTCCTTTCTGCTCACCAGGTCCTCCCTCGGTTTTCCCTCTCAATTCACTACAAGCGGTGAGGAGAAAGCAGGCTGCACCTTCCATACTTTGCTTGGAAATCTCAACCTAACGTCCAGGTTCCTCCCTCGCGAGTTCTGCTTTCCACCCAGCAGAGCGCGTCTCTGCCGCCGCGTGACGGGTCGCCTTTCCTCCCATCTCCGGTGATGTGTTCCTTGCTTCAACAGGCCTCACTGGAATGGCCTTTCCTGTCCGTGTTTCTACCAGTAGCCTCTCCAGGGCAACCCAGGATTTTATGAGCCTGCAGCTCAAAACTTTCCCAGCCTTCCCCATCCCCCAACACCATAGCCACGTCCACGTGTTCTAAAAAGGTATTTGCTACAGTAGCACCTTCCCCTCCGGCTGAAGTCTGTATCACTGTCCCGTGGTGGCTGTGACAAAGTACCGCACACCAGGTGCTAAAACAGGAACTTCTCTCGGCTCTGGAGGCCAGGGTGTGAGATGGAGGTGAGGGCCTTCTGGAGGCTGCGGGCGAATCCTCCCTGCCTCTTCCGGCCTCCAGGGGCGCCTGTGTCGCTCCAGCCTCACACGCCGTCTGCCCTCCCGCGAGGACACTTACCGAGTTAGATTAGGGTTTGCGGTACTCCAGCACGACCTCTTCTTCCCTAACGATATCTGCAAAGGCCTAGTGTCCAAGTCAGGCCACTTTCTGGGGCCCTGGGGCCAGGACGTGGACGTTTCTCTCAGAGGCGCAGGGGCCCTCGCTGTTAGGGGTGCCGGGGGAGGGGGAGGGGACTGGAGTCCCGCCGTGTGCTGGTCCCGTCGCTGCCCGCCAGGGTGGGGGCAGGTCAGGGAGCCCTTCCTCACCCGGTCCCAGGTAGCAAAGCCTTGTCCAGCTGGACCCGCTGGGCGGCCCGTGCTGACCCCAGCCCTCCCCAGGCCATGCGGACGCTCAGCTGGAAGCACACCTTGGGCCTAGTGACCATGGATGTGGAGCTGGCTGACCGTACCCTGTCCGTGGCGGTGACCCCTGTGCAGGCGGTGGTCCTGCTGTACTTCCAGGACCAAGGTGAGCCCCCAGCCGCCCTGGTCTGGCCGCGCCTCCCGGGAGGGCACCGTTCTGTGTCCGGTGGAGGGTGGGGTGGGACCCAGGCGGCCCGAGCCACGCGGGCAGCAGCCCCCCTGCCCCGTCCCCCCCCCCCCCCCCCCCCCGCTGGGGCCTGGCTGTGCCCTGAGGGTCCTGCCGGTCCCGCCCCGCCCACAGCCAGCTGGGCGCTGGAGGAGCTGAGCAAGGTGGTGAAGATGCCCGTGGCACTGCTGCGGCGGCGCGCGTCGGTGTGGCTGCAGCAGGGCGTGCTGCGCGAGGAGCCGGCCGGCACCTTCTCGGTGGTGGAGGAGGAGCGACCCCAGGACCGGGACAGCATGGTGCTCGTCGACAGCGACGACGAGAGCGACTCGGGCATGGCCTCGCAGGCCGACCAGAGGGAGGAGGAGCTGCTGGTGCGCGCGGGGCCCAGGCCGGGCGGGGGCGGGGTGGGGGCGCCGCCCAGCGCGGCCTGACCGCCGGCCCCGGCCGCCGTGCCCGCAGCTCTTCTGGACGTACATCCAGGCCATGCTGACCAACCTGGAGAGCCTGTCGCTGGAGCGCATCTACAGCATGCTGCGCATGTTCGTGGTCACCGGCCCCGCGCTGGCCGAGATCGACCTGCAGGAGCTCCAGGGCTTCCTGCAGAGGAAGGTGCGCGACCAGCAGCTTGTCTACTCCGCCGGCGTCTACCGCCTGCCCAAGAGCTGCGGCTGAGCCGCCGCCAGTCCCCACCCAGCCCCCAGGACGACAGTAAAGCAGACGGTTCTTCCTCCCTCCCTGTCCTGCTGGCTCTGTGGGCTTCGTGGGCATGCGGTCAGGTTCTCCCTCCAGACCAGCCTCTGACAGAGCCTGGCAGAGCCCGGGCCCCAGGAGTCGGTGGGGAGCTGCACACCTGTGTTTGGGCTCCAGGCCGGGAGTCCTGGCACTTGGTATCTCCAGGCCTCCGTGGCTGACAGAGGCCCCCGTCACTCCCGTGGCTTGGGCAGGAGCTCACGGGGGGTGGGCTGTCTGGGAGATGGGCCCTCCTGGGCCGCCCTCCTGAGGGACATCCAGCTCCAGCCTCACCCCTCTGGCCTTTGAAAGAAGCCCTTTTGAAAGTCTCCCTCTCTCTGCCTGGCACGAGGGTCTGGCGCCCAAGTGCTGGGCTGAGAGCCCCAGGGCTGCTGCTGCGGCCCGGGGTGGGGGGGCTCCATCAGAATGCATGAGGTGGGCGGGTGGCCAGGCAGCCCGTGTGAAGCCAGGAACTTCTTGCGTGTCCAGCATGGCGTGCTGCCTGGGATACGCCTAGGCTCGGGCAGCTGCAGTGCTGGGGGCTTCCAAGGAAGAGTGCTTTCAGAAGGGCCAGTTCTTTCTGTGCCCGGAGGCGTGTGGTCAGGAGCGCCCGGGGGCCTCGATGTTCCTAGCACAAGATGCCGGGCCCGGTGAGTCCAGCCATCCCCAGAGCTGCAGCACAGGGCTGTTGTGTCCGGAGCACAGGGTCCTGTCCAAGGCCAGCACTGGGGGCCCCGCGCTGCCCTTACTCCCAGGTCCCAGGAGGCGGGGAGGCTGTTAGCTCTGCCGGGCCCAAGGCCTTCAAAGCTGTGCTCGGTGCCACAGCCTCCGTGGCCCAGACCTTCACTTGTCCAGCGGGAACCGCTCGAGCCCGGTGGCGCTGTCCCCACGGCAACAAAGGCCCTTTGGAACGAATGTCTCCACTGCCCTGCTCCTCCCTGCGGTGCGTTCCCAGGCCTGGAGCCATGCCCGCTGCCCCGCAGACACGGTGCGGCTCCCCACCAGTCTGTGCCCCGGTGCCCCCACTCCGCTCTTTGGCCTGTTCTGCTCGAGGGCCCAAGTGTCAGTCCTGCTCTGGGGCTTTTCTTTCTGCTGCTGCTTGGCTGTGCTGTGCAGTTTCTGGGACCTCGGTTCCCACCCCAGGGATTGAACCCAGGCCACGGTAGTGGAAGCCCGCAGTCCGAACCCCTAAACTGCCAGGGAGCTCCCTCGGGGGCTTTTCCTTCTTGCTCCGCAGGGTGGTGGTTGCTGTGGGATTTGGAGAGATTAGCCGCACAGCCTTAGCAGTTTGAGGACTCTTGACAGGCCAGTGGGTCCCTGCCTTGGGCTCCACCTGCTTGGCCCCTCCAAGGCGGGCTGCACCGTGGTCACAAGAGGGGCTTGGGACTTCCCCGGTGGCGCAGTGGTTAGGAATCCGCCTGCCAATGCAGGGGACACGGGTTTGAGCCCTGGTCCGGGAAGATCCCACATGCCGTGAGGCATCTGGGCCTGCGTGCCGCAACTACTGAGCCTGCGCTCTAGAGCCCGCGAGCCACAACTACTGAGCCCGAGTGCCACAACTACTGAGGCCTGTGCACCACAACTACTGAGCCTGCGCTCTAGAGCCTGGGAGCCACAACTGCTGAGGCCCTCGCGCCTGGAGCCTGTGTTCCTCAACAGGAGAAGCCGCTGCGATGAGAAGGCCCCGCACCGCGACAAAGAGTGGCCCCGGCTCACTGCAACTAGAGAAAGCCTGCGCGCAGCGGCGAAGACCCGACGCAGCCAAAAATAAATAAAAAAGTAATAAAGACACTTAAAGAAAAAAAAGAAGAGGGACTTCCTGCCTGGCACTGGGCTGGGCATGCCTTCGTCATCCTAACCAGGATGCAGACCTGCTGGACTGGCCTGGCAGGGTGGCAGTGCCAGCCGCTGGGCCGGGACACACCTGCCCTGAGTCCCTTTGGACTCAGTTTGTGGATGAGTGTGGTAAAACCCAGCGTCTCAGGTCATAGGATCACTCAACAGGTGTAGAGGTGTGCCAGGAGCTGCCACCAGGAGGGGGCACCTGTGTGAGGGTCAGGGAGGTCCCCAGTGACCAGGGGTTGGCTGCGGCCCAGCGGGGCACCCCCCACCCCCCAGTGCCCTGTGGGGTTAGCCGTGGGGATGGGGGCAGGTATCTGCTTCTGCTGCCTGGGTTTGCTCGGCAGGTCCTTAGGGGAGGAGGCTGAGGTTAACCCCAGCCGTGCCAGCCTCCTGTGGACAGCGCTTGCCTGGTCTGCGAGAGGCTGCACGGGACAGACTGCAGCGGTGGTCGTGAGCGCTAACTGTAATGACACGCTTAAGCCAGAGCCCCAGTCACCTGCTCCTTGAGGGTGTTCTGCGAAACACTGCTGGGGCCCCTATGGGGCGGTGGGTGCGTGTCCACCCCCCGGGCCTCGCTTGGTCCCTGCTTGTTCCAGTCTTGGGGGGAGGGTGGTGACATCAGTCAGCTGGAGACCAGGCCGCACCTAAGCTGCCGCAGCCCTTATCCTGACAGGGAAACTGAGGCCCAGGCTTGCCCACTATGGACCTCTCTGGGTTTCCAGGCCGCTGCCTCTGCGACCCCAGGGTCCCAAGTGCAGCCACTGCCCCTTTGCCGTGAAGCGCTCTCCTTCCAAGACCACGGCAGCCCCACCACTGCCCCTGCCTCAGATCTGACCAGGGCACTCTGGAGTGACTCCCAGGCCCCGGCCGCCCTACCTGCCCTACCCTGGGGCTGCCTGCCCAGGGCTTCTCAGGAGCCCAGCACCTGAGGGCGGTGCCCAAGGCGAGGCCCTGCCCCCACCCTCCCTGCCTCACAGCTCCATTGTGAGGTCAGCGCTTTCCGATGAGTTCTGTCCAGAGGCGTGGAGATGGCCCCCTGTCCCCAGCCTGACTCCTGCCTGGTTGGCCGCCCCCTCGGCCTGATATGTTTGTCCCTTTTGCTCATCCCTGCTGCAGGTGCCTCCTTCTGTTCGCCAACCCTGTCCCCAGCCAGGGCCCCTCCCTGGTTCAGGCAGGCCAGGCGCACCCGTGTCCTCCTGGTGGCTGCCGGGGGTGGGAGGGCGGGCTTGGGGGTGACCCGCTGGGAGGTGACAACAGCCCCTTGGCCCTGTCTCTGCAGCTGGAACCTACTGTGAGTGTAGCTTTGGCCTCAGTCGCGAGGCCCTCATTGCCCTGCTGGTGGTGCTGGCGGCTGTCAGCGCCAGCTGCTTCTGCGCTCTCATCATCGTGGCAGTTGGCGTCATTCGAGCCAAGGGGTGCGTGAGCCCCAGGGCCAGGGCGGGCGTGTGAGGGCTGTGGGGCCGGGCCATCCCCCTGGGCCCTCGGTCTCGATGGGCGAGGTCACCAGGGACTTGGGAATGGAGTCTCCCAGAATGGGATGGGGAGAGGTGTGGGGAGCACCGCTGGGCTCCTGGAGGCCAACCCCGCTGTCCCAGACTCACGCCTTACCTTTGTTCCCTCCCGCCCCTCAGTGAAACATACCCCGGACACATGGAGGGCAGGTGAGTGACCCCGGGGGAGGACCCCCAGGGGGAGCTGTGCCCCTGCTCCCTGACCCCCCACCCCCGGGAGGTGTGGTTCACAGACACGGCAGGAGCCCCGGGTGGTTGAGGCCTCATGAGCCCATGCTGATGGCCGCCTGCAGCTAGCCTGACCTGGACCACACCGTGCAGGTTGGTGGGGCACTGCGGGGCTCAGGAAGATCACATGGACCTGCACGCGGCGCACATGGGGTCCCACCTCGTGGCCCCTGAAATGGAGGTCTCCATGATGCCGCCCCTGGAAGATCACGGCCTCACGACCATCACCGTGGACTCGACCCTAGAGGGGCTGCCCCCACAACCCCTGCCGCCTCAGCAGGGCTTTGGGCAGCTGGGGGAAGGGGAATTAAACAGTAGTTAGCAGGTCTGCGTTGTCCTCCCTGCTGGCCCCTCTCGAGCCCTTCTGCAGATGCTATTGGGGTGGGGGGGTCTGCGTCGCCTCCTGTCTCTTCAGTGGGGTGCCCAGTGCCCATGCTGGGCTCCCGCTGTCCACCCTGCAGGGCAGGGATCACACCCCTGGGGTTTCCACTTCCTGCCATCGTGGCGTCAGCCCAGCTCCTCCCTGCACCTTCCTGCCGCTTTGTCCCATGAAGCAGACAGCGCCCGCCCCCGCCCCCCCCCGTGAGCCCCTGCCCATCCCACCCCCACCCCCACCCCAGGAAAATGCCGGGACAGGCCCTGCAACTCTGGTGAGTCCAGAGGGAGCAGCAGGCGGCAGGAGGACTCGGGCTGGTGCCCCTGCTCCACCACGCTGCCTCCTCGAAGTTCCGGCAGAGTCCTTGGTGGGCAGGGTGGGGCAGATGTGATGGCCTCGCCTTCCTCAGGCGTGCAGCCCTCCCTCTACCTCACTGCCTGTCCCCTGGGTTCAGGCCCCCGTCCTGTGCTTGTGCCCCATGAGGATGGGAGCATCCCTGGGGGGGCTACTGGATATGCGCACTAGAATCCCGGCTGAGAGGAGGCGGTGGAGACTCGGGGGAGGAGCGGGTAGCACTGGGTCCTCTTCCGCGTGTCGCAGCCATGAGTTCAGTAGCGGTGAGGCTGCGGAGGCGGCGGTGTGGTCCAGTTGCCCAGGCCTCAGCCGGGTGCGGGGCGGTGGACCACGCAGGTGAGGAGGGGGTGGCGCCTTATCAGTGCTGCTGCTGGCGCGGAGCCAAGAGGAGCTCAGAGCTTCAGGACAGGTGGCTGGCAGTGCCGGGCGCTGGCTATGTGCCCAGCCTCCGCCCTAGGCACGGGACCAGCCGTGGGACGGACGGGCTCCCGGGACGCCTGGGCAGCTGGCCTCCTACCGTTGCCCCCATGCGGAGCCCCTCCTTTCTCTCGCGACGGCCGCCGCCGCTGTTTCTACTGCTGCTGTCGCCGTGGCCAGTCTGGGTCCAGGCGCCCCCAGCAGCCGCCCCCGCGGCAACCCCGGGCGCCCCGGACTGCCCCGAGGCGTGCGCGTGCGCGCCAGAGGGCCAGGCCAACTGCTCCGGGCGCGCGCTGCCCGCCGTGCCAGGGCGCCTGAGCCAGCGCGTGCGCGCGCTGCTGCTGGACCACAACCGCGTGCGTGCGCTGCCGCCCGGCGCCTTCGTGGGCGCTGGCGCGCTGCTACACCTGGACCTGCGCGAGAACGGACTGCGCTGGGTGCACGCGCGAGCCTTCTGGGGCTTGGGCGCGCTGAAGCAGCTCGACCTCAGCGCCAACCAGCTGGAGGCGCTGGTGCCCGGCACCTTCGCTCCACTGCGCGCGCTTTGCGTCCTCTCTCTGGCCGGGAACCGGCTGGCGCGTCTAGAGCCCGCGGCGCTGGGCACGCTCCCGCTGCTGAGCACGCTCAGCCTGCAGGACAACGAGCTGCCTGCCCTCGCGCCCGCGCTCCTGGCGGGCCTGCCCGCTCTCAACACGCTGCGGCTGCGCGGCAACCCCTGGGCCTGCGGCTGCGCGCTGCGCCCACTCTGCACCTGGCTGCGCAGGCACCCGCTGCCCGCGCCAGGTGAGCCCTCGAGGGCGCGGGCGGGCGGGCGGGGCGGGCCACTGCCGCCGCCGTCGCCTGACGCCGCTCCCGTGTCCCGCAGAGGCCGAGACGCTGATCTGCGTGTCGCCGGGACGCCTGACGCTCAGCCCCTTGACCGCCTTCCCCGACGCCGCCTTCAACCACTGCGCGCGGCCCCTTGCCGCGCGGGAACTGGTCGTGGTCTACGCGCTCGGGCCCGTCTCCTTCCTCGCTAGCCTGGCCGCCTGCCTGGCGCTGGGCTCCATGCTTACCGCCTGCCGCGCGCGCCGCCGCCGCCGCGCCGCCGCCCGCCGCCCGCCGAGGAGTCTGCCGGATCCCGGTGCCGGCATGGCCTCGCCTGCGGCAGTCGCCGCTGCCGAAGCCTGAGCGGGCCGCGGCCGCCCTCGAACCTTCCCCCTATCCCCTGCTCTCCTTCGCACTCCCTGCAGGCGTCAACAAGCGACACAGATAGAAGTTTTCTTGACATTCCTTTCGGCATCACCACTACACACACCGGCTGGAGGGGGTGGGGTGGAGGGCGGTGCACGCCGGGCCCCCGGGGCGGAGGGGCAGTGCGCGGCGGCGCTCGGACCGCAACGGGGGAAGGCACACGCCTGGACGCGGGAAGGGCTGGGCCTGTACGAGGTGGCGCGCGGGGCCGAAGACAGTCCCGAGCCGGCGTCCGGGGAAGCGCATCCTGGGCTGCGGGCCAGAGGAGGCGAAGAGAAGGCTCAGCCCTCACGGAGTCCGGAGAAGGGGGAGGCAGTGGGGAGCCCGAGCGCGCCCCTGGGAGGCGGCTGCCAGCTGGGGGGGTCAGGGTCTGCAGTCCGGGAAGGGCAGGGCCAGCTCAGAGGATGGGGTCAAGCGGAGAAGGGGTGTGGGCAAGAAGGGAAAGGTGGGGACAAGGCTGTGAGGTGCCGGCGCTGCGGGAGCGGGGGACCCAGCCAGCCGGGGCCAAGGGCCCCCATGGTGGCTCTGGTGGTGGCTGGGGAAGGATGGGGCTTCAGTCTCTGCTCCAAGGCCCTCTGCCCGGGGCCAAGTCAGCCCCTCTCCCCACTGCTCAGAGACCCCAGGGCCCTGCCTCTGCCGGAGCGCCCTGCGGCCCTGCCCAGCCAGCTCAGCTCTGACCCGTCCTCAGCAGCTCTGGCCCGAGCCTCAGTCCAGCAGGGGCTGCCCGCCAGGCAGCAGGGCAGACGGACGGACGGGAGGCCCAGGGTGGGCAGTCTCTGGCAGGTGGGCTTCCCTCAGGCCTTCCCGAGCAGCAGGGCTAACTGGGCAGGTGGGCGCCTCCGGGGGCCTCACACCACGGTGCTGACCGAGGGATCTGAGAGGTTGAGCGGGCCCGTGATATCAGTGGGGTGGTACTGCTGCAAAATAGAAATACACAGACAAGGCGCCCGTTAGTCCGACGCTCAGGGGGCATGCGCGGGGCCGGGACGGGTGGACCGGCCAGCCGGCCGACCGGCAGGCAGGCGGGCGCGGCCTGGGGGAGGCTGGGGGGTGCTCCTCCCCCTGACCCCGTCGTGCTCCGGGACTCTGCGTGGGCCGGGCCGCTGTCCCGTCCGTCTGTCTGTCTGTCTGCGGGGGAGGGGGGCAGAGGAGGGCGGGCAGGGCGTCTCAGCTCTCCCTATGACGGGCACACATCTGCAGCTGGCCCTCCTCCCTCTCAATAGCGCGTCGCGGCAGCACTGTGTCTTTTTGGTTTTGCAAAGCGCCGCGTCCACCCCCGGTGCTCTATAAATAAGAACCAACAATCAATACCCGCTGGCCCCGCCGGCCGCCAGGGACCCCAGCCCTGAGCGCCCAGTGCCGCCCTGGCCCAGACCAGCCACGGGACAGGGGCAGAGGATCTCAGCAGCCGGACTGACCCCACCCCTCCCGACAGAGCCCCCCACCCAGGCCTCCCTCCGAGCAGGCGCCCAGCCTGAAATGGTGGGAGCTAGGCTGCCCTCCCCCGCCCAGCCCCCAGCTTGCAGTGTCCCCAGTCACCCCTGCAGGGCAGGCCAGCCCCAGATGCCACGTGGCACCAAAGCTGGCCTGGAGGATGGCCCCTGGGGAGGCTCGGGCAAGGAGTCTGCTGGGAGCGCGTCCCTGGAAAGGCGCCGTGAGGGTCTCTGAGCCGCACCTGGCCCAGCTAAGGGGCATTTCTGCTCCAGGCCGGGATGCGGGGGAAGGACTCAGTGATGCCCTCAGAAAATGGCCCACTGCCTGCGAGACTCTGCGGGCCCCCAAAGCGCTGTCTGCTGGGTACCTTCTCACCCCTCCCCCCCCCCCCCCGACTGCCCACCCCTGCTCCTGTCGGATCCTCCTCTTCCTGCACCCCCTGCTGGGTCCCCTGGCTCAGGCCCCACCCACTGCCCGGGCCTGGACAGCCCCAGGCCTGTGCTCCCAGCCCCACAGACCCTCCCTGTCCCCCCACCCTGTCTGTGCTGAGCTCTGGGAAGTGGAGCCCCCAGGCCTTACAGGCCCCTCATGGGGCGCGCTGGTGGCTTCCCCTGGGACTCAGATGGCTCTGTGCTGAGCCCTGTCTGTGTCCTGTGTCTGCCCCTCTTCCCATGCACTGGGGGTGACGGCTGCAAATCCTGCTTCCTTCCACCTTGGAGCAGATGGGTGATGGGTGATGCCGCCCATGAATTAGGGGCTTCCTGCGGACTGGGGGCCAGACCACCCCTGACTGCAGGGAGGCCGCTGGACTGAGGGCTGTGCTGGCTCTGGGCGGCCCCCTCCCCACCTGGGGATGCTCCTAGCAAGGCTGGGTCAGTCTGGGGGGGGCCTTTGGTTCGAGCGCGCACATCTGGGCCAGTGACAGGCTGCCCAAGGCAGAAAGGCAGGGAATTCTTGGCTCAGGTGGAAGGCCTGGCTCTGAAGGGGCGGGGGGTCAGGCGCTGAGGCACTGATCTCCGTAGAGGCCTCCCCTTCCTGAGCCTCTGTCTAGGAGCCTCAGTGCCCACGGCTTGGAGGCCACGGCTTTCAGGGCCACCTCCATCCGTTCTCAGATCCCTGGGTGCTGCCGGCACGCCTCCTGCAGGGCCCCTGCTCGGCCTGGGGTGGGAGCCACCTCCTTTGGTCCCATCCATTCCCCACCTGACGTCCCCTGTGGCCAGGGGCCTGTACCAACTCCAGGCCCCAGCCGTCCACCCAGATGGAGCCAGGCCCGGCCCCCAGCCCCGGCCCACACAGAGACCACATGGAGGGAATGCAACAGGCATGGCTCTGGTGAGACACGTGAGACAGGTGTCTGGGTGGCAGGGCTGGCGGCCAGACAGACGGGCGGATGGGACATCACAGCCATCCCTCCATGGACGTCGCAGGGAGGGAGGGAGGGCGGTGGGCCTCTCTGGGAGAGGCTGGAGAAGCGGACGTAACAGAGAGGTGGTGCGGCCTCCTGACAGGTGAGGAGCCTGGGACAGGGTGGTCCAGGCTCCCGGGGCCCCGGGCACAGCCCCGACGCGGTGAGGCTGGCTGACTGACCAACAACATGGCACGGCTTCAGGATGGCGCACGGCGTCATGGCAGGGGTGGGGGGCAGACTAACGCGGAGACACACGGGGAAGCGGACCCGGTGAGGGCCAGCGGGAGAAAGGACCAAGAGAGAAAGATCTAGAGAGTCAGAGAGAGAAGACCTAGTGTGCTGGGCGAGTAGAGGTGAGGGCAGAAAGGCCACGGCAGTCAGAGGTGGGAGCGGGTGGGATGGCGAGGGAGGGGCCTGATGCACGGGACACAGACACGGAGGGGCGAGATCAGAGTCGGAGACGTGGAACTGGGCGCTCTTCCCCTTACCGTGTCTTTGGAGGACCTACGTCTCTTGAAGCTGGAAGCCAGGGTGGAGGTGATAGCCCTAAATGTGGCTTTCTTTTTAGGGTCAGGCTCTGCTCTACCACTCTTTCTATCCTAAAATGAATATGTATAAGTGATTAGACGGCTAAGGGTGGCGGCCACACCTGCCCTCGCCTGCTCCTTGGGGGCTGCTGCCCGGCCTGGCTGGCCACTCGGGCCCTCACTCCGGCCTGCTTCCCTGTGCTGGATGGACCGACCGATGGTCGGACACTCGCAGGCGGCCTCTGCTCCTGCCCGGCTCTCGGGCCTGACCTCGCTCATGCTGGGGCTGGGCTCGGGGGGGGGGGGGGTCCCATCTGGCTCTCTTCCTGGGAGGTCCGCCTGGCTCCCTGGCTCCGAGGTGCCCCTGGTTTAGGGGCGTCCCGAGGAGGAGGAGCCCTCCGAGCACGGGAGGAGTTGCCCCACCGGCCCCACCGGCCACTCTGACCCCCGAGGAGGCGCACCAAGATTCAGGAAGGGGCTGAGGGGCCGAAGGCAGGTGGCGAGATGTGCTGGAGTGACAGAGAGACGGAGGCAGCTCCCGGGACCCTGGCCTCGGGTCTGATGGTCAGGACGGGCCCTGTGCCCGCCAGTGAGAGCAGCGGCCAGGTCCCAAGAGCAAGAGAGGGCAGATGAGAGGCGTGGGCTTCCAGCCGCCCCGTCGCCCCGGCCCTCCCTCCCTGCAGCACCAGCTTCCTCCCAGGGCACAGGCTCCGGGGAGGTACCCAGAGAAAGAGAAGAGATGGGGCAGACTGGGGCTGGACTATGGGGCACGAGCCCGTCCCAGGTGGGCTGTGGCCACCCCACGTGCAGCCTGTCCTCTGCTGGCGGCCACTTCCCACAGACACAGCCTGGGGTTGCAGGCAGGAGCGGCCGGCCAGTTAAGACTGGAGTTATATGGAGCACAGGACACACCAGGGCCGCGGGGAAGGGGGTCCCCAGAGGGTGCCAAGGAGGGGCGCGGGGCGGCGAGGGCAGAGTGCGTCTTGGACTCACATGCTACACCCAGGTGGGTCCCTGTCTTACCCTGCCTCAGTTTGCCTTCCTATGGAATGGGCGCCGGTGGGCGACTCTGGAGACAGAGGGGCCAGGCGGACGCTTGAAGCCCGGCTTTGCAGAGGCGGCCACCTGCGGGTGGCCCCCAGCAGCGCGGCCTTGGCTGTGGCTCCCAGCTCCAGTCCTTGCCACAGGGGCTCCTGGGAGCCAGAGCCAGCGCTTCGGCCTGCGGGGATGGAGGAGGGCCGGGGCCAGGCCGAGCCGTGGGCACCAGGCCTCGGAGGGTGGCCTGCCCTACCTGCAGGTTCTTTCTCCACACGTTCACTGCTGCAAAGGCCAGCTGCATCTGCTTCCGGCGAGCATCCTTGTGCCGCTTGTAGGCGATCTCGATGAAGATCAGGAAGATCCCGGCCACGATGCCCCCGGCCACCAGCATGAAGACCCCTGCGGGCCAAGACCCAGCGCCTCAGCTGCGGGCGGGCCAGGCAGCCGGCCCCTGGGGAGTCCACCCGGTGTCAGCACTGGTGTCAGGGGGCGTGGGGGCCCACCTGCCATGTTCTCGAACGTGAGGGTAGCAGGGGCGTTGCTACGCGAATCACACTCCTGGTACCGCACCCACGTCTTGTCCAGGTCTTCCATGAAGCCGTTCTCGTGGGACCTGGGTGGGCGGGGCATGTGAGCCGAGGAGGAGGCTGGACCGGCACTGGCGGGGCGGGGCGGGGCAGATGGGCTGCATCTGGGGGCTACGCTGGTGGGGGGAGGCGGTGTGCCTTGGGTGGGGCTCTTGGAGGGGGGCGGAGTGGGGCCGACTCACTTGAGGATGGACAGGGAGACGTTCTGCTTCCAAGGACTATCTTTGCGCATGCCGATGCCAAAGCCTGAGCGGAAGAACAGCTCGCCGGTGGTCACCAGGTCGCACTTCTGCGAGGCCTCGAACTCCAGCACCGCCGAGTCCCAGATGAAGGCATGCAGCTTGCTGCGGGCAGGGGCAGGGTCACAGGGGCAGGGTCACAGGGGCCCACACATTCGGGCCGCCCTTGCGGTCCCGCCCGCCAGCCTGGAAACCCCCTGTCTATCCCTTTCCCGTGGTTCGCATCCAGCCTGGACACTCTGACTTTGACTGGAAAGATGGACGCCCCCACTGCTCCCGCCCCGCCCAGCGCCCCGCCCCGCCCCCTCACTTGCCCCGCCCCCTCACTTGTCCCGCACGGCCTGGATGGCCTCGGCCGCGCTCTCGTAGTTGTGCTTCTCCATGTGCCGGTACATGGTGCTCAGCTCCACCTGCCGCCGGAAGTAGATGTCCACGGAGCTCTGCTTCACCGTCGCGTAGATGAACTTGTCCGAAGGATTCCTCAGCTGCAGGGTCAGAGGGTCGGAGGGCCCGGCTCGCGGCTGCTCCCCGGTCCCGCCCCCAGGCAGCCGCTGACCTCACGCCCCGCCCCCCCAGCCGGGCCAGGCCTCACCCGGGGATCGTTGATGCCGGTGATGCGCTCCTCGGGCCGGTCCAGCACCAGGAAGGCCGCCAGGTTGGCAGTGTAGGAGGCCACGATGATCATGGCGAAGCCGGCCCACACCATGCCCAGGATGCGCGCCGAGAAGCTTCTGGGGGCGCCTGCGGGCAGAGGACGGTCAGCTCCCGGCGTGGGGCGTGAGGGTTGCGGAGCAGCGTGGGGCCCGGGCCGGGCGTGGCCTCACCTTCCCCGATGCCCGAGTTGAGCAGGACGCCCCAGGAGAACCACATGGCCGAGGACAGGGTCAGCGCGTCCTCCTCCTCCTCCTCGCTGTTCACTTTGAACCGGCCAAAGGGGCTGCGGGGGCGCAGAGGGCGGGCGGGAGAGGGCGGGAGAGGCAGCCCTGCCCCGCCCCCTCGCCCGCCCCGCCCCGCCCGCCCCTCCCGCCCCGCAGGGGGAGGAGTCCGGCCCCCGGGCCGCGCTCACCTGAAGCGGTCCAGCAGGTACAGCATCACGGCCACCACGTGCACTGACAGCCCCACCAGCAGCCAGAGCGTGCTCTGGAAGGGCTGCATGAACGAGTCCAGCGTGCTCCGGGGGATCTCCTGCGGGAGGCCGGGCCGTCAGCGCCGCCAAGGCCCTCCGAGGACCCCACCCCGCCCTGCTGGGCCCCTGCCCACCTTCTTGACCAGAATGGTCAGGCCCTGGTACTTGAAGGGCTTGGAGAACTCGATGTACTGTGCGCGCTCGTTGTTGATGGTCAGCGGCGCCACGATCATGTCTGCCTGTCCGCTGAGCAGCTCGCCCATCATCCCGTTCCACTCCTTCTTATTGCTGTTGTTCACCTGTGGGGAGACACAGCCGGTGGGGACACGGCCACCGCGGGCGGGCCTTGCTCCCCGGACCGGACAGTCTCCCGCCCTGACCCATCTCGGGATCTCCCACTCCAGACCCCGCCTGGCTCGAAGGCCCCGCCCACCCAGGCTCCACCCAGCCTGCAGACCCCGCCCACCCGAGACCCTGACCCTAGCCAGACAGGGTCCACCTGGACTGGGTCCCGCGCCGGCTTCCAGAGACCCACGCGTACCCGCTCCTGCGTGCCGAACTTGCCGTCCGCCACTAGGTGCACCTCATAAGTGAAGTTCATGGTGCGCGCCAGTTTGATGAGTAGGTCGATGCAGAAGCCGTAGCAGCACTGAGGCACGGTGTGGCGTGCTGGGCGGAGGGGAGGGGCGGTAAGTGAGGGGCTCGCAGGTGCGCCGTCCCGCCCGCTCCGCGGCCCACGCCCCAGCCCCGCACTCACGGCTGCCCGGCGACGTGTCGTTGGGCCCGGTGCAGATCACCTTCTTCACCGGATCCCCGTTCACGGTGAACTCCTCCTTGCACGTGCCGTCGCTCAGCGTGGGCTTGACATACACGAAGGGCTCCTGGTGGATCGTCACGATCTGGAGGGGAGGGGGACACCCAGCCTGGACCACCAGCCCTGGGCTGCCCTGGGGTGCTGTCCTCTTCTCAGCATGCAGACTCTCCTGGACCGCCGCCCCGCCCCGCCCCCTGCAAATGCCCCATACTGCCCCCTCTGGAGCTTCAGGAAGTTGGTCGGCCTGCTGCCTGCAGGAGGGGCCCCAGACTCCCCCGTCGTGCCCAGGCCACCTCAGCATTCAGAAGGCGCCCGGCCTCCTGAAACACCGCACCTGCTCTTGGCCACTTTCCTTTGGGTCTTGGCTTGCACATCACTAAAGTCGGCCCTGGGCCCCTTCTCTGACGTCTCAGGGCTGAGAAACCACCTGTCCCAGCCCAGAGCCTGCCCCCTGCCCCCACCCCTGCCATGAGGACAGAGGCATGTGCACTCAGAGCCTGCACAGGTCCGGGGACCCGCAGGGATTGCCCTTGTCTGGTGCTCCGGCCTCTCCTGACCTCAGCCTCCCCTGCAGCGGGTCTTTGTCTGATCATCTATCCTTCCTCCCTTCCTCTTCCCCGCTGATGCCGCCCTCTCTGCCGAGGCCTCTTCAATCCAGGGGCTCCTTGGGGCTCATGCTGGAGAGCTCTCTCCTCCCTGTCCTTCAGGGGCCTGAAGCCTGGGGGTGTGGAGGACAGATACAGGCAAAGGGGGCTGAAGCGAGCACGGCATGTGATGAGGGGTCCCAGGGGACGTGGGGTCGGTGTGAGAGGCCCCTTCTCCTCCAGGGCAGGCAGCCCCCGGCCTCAGCCTGCAGGGCAGGAGATTGGGAGCCCCTGAAGGAGCTTATTTGCCTTTAAAACTTTCCTCATCGTTTTCTATTGTGCGAGTAACACGCTCGTGCTTTTAAAAAATCAGTGAGGGGACTTCCCAGGTGGTCCAGTGGCTAAGAGTCCACACTCCCCATGCCGGGGGCCCGGGTTCGATCCCTGGTCAGGGAACTAGATCCCACATGCCGCAACTAAGAGTTCACATGCCACAACTAAAGATCCCGCACACCACAACGAAGATCCTGCATGCTGCAACTAAAAAAAAAAAAAAATCCCACATGCTGCAACTAAAGATTCCGCATGCTGCAACTAAAAGATCCCACATGCTGCAATGAAGATCCCTCGTGCCGCAACTAAGACCCAGTGCAGCCAAATAAATAAATAAATATTTTTTTAAAAATTCAGTGAGATGGGAGGGATAAATCGGGAGACTGGGATTGACATATACACACTACTCTATATAAAATAGATAACTAATAAGAACCTACTGTATAGCACAGGGAAATCTACTCAATAACCTGTAGTGACCTGTATATGGGAATAGAATCTAAAAAAGAGTGGATATATGTGTACGTATAACTGATTCACTTTGCTGTACAGAAGAAACTAACACAACATTGTAAATCAACTATCCTCCAATATAAATTAATTAAAAAGTAAACAATTTAGTGTCAAAAAAATCAGTGAGACAGGGCTTCCCTGGTGGCGCAGTGGTTGGGAGTCCGCCTGCCGATGCAGGGGACGCGGGTTCGTGCCCCGGTCCGGGAAGATCCCACATGCCGCTGAGCGGCTGGGCCCGTGAGCCGTGGCCGCTGAACCTGCGCGTCTGGAGCCTGTGCTCCGCAACGGGAGAGGCCACAGCAGTGAGAGGCCCGCGTACCGAAAAAAAAAAAAAAATCAGTGAGACAAAAAAAAGTTGTAAAAAGCCATCTGGCTCTCGAAGCCTGCGTGGGACCATCTGGCTGACTGTTGTCTGTTTTACACTCAGACTTTTCAATACCAGGTGTCTTTCCTGAGCGTTGGCTTTGGGAAAGTCCACTCTGCCCCTTGAGAGGGGTGGTGACCTGTGGGCAGGTGCTGACAAAGGGGTCCAGGTGAGAGGCCAAGGGGGAGCTAGCTCAGAAAGCAGACAAGGCTGAGAGACATTTGAGGACCTGGGGGCGGGGACACTGGGAGAAGCACAGTGCTTGAGGGTCCTTGCCTTTTGTGAGCTCAGGTACCAGCCCGGTGCTGGTGTGGGTCAGTGTGGGAGGGACGCTGGGGAGGGCACCCTGGGATGAGTCCAAAAGAGCATGGAAGAGTCAGGCCGAGGAAGAGAAGCTGTGAGGGATGAGGCCAACCGGGGAAGGGAGCTCCCAGAGGCCCAGGGAATCACGGAGGGGATGGCCGGCCATAGGGAATGCTGTAGGGAGACCGGGCTCAGAGGGCAGTGAGACCGAGTCACGGCAGGAGGCCAGGAAGGCTAAACGTGGGGGCTTGGCTAGGACCACTTGGAGGTGTGATGAAGAGCATGGGGGCATCATCTCCAGGACTCAGGGCAGAGAGCACTGAAGCTGAAGTACGCCCATCTGCTCCCCTGTCCCCGATCGGCTCATCCCCAGGCGAGTCCTGGCCCACATGACTTCCCCAGATTTAAGTGGAGTTGGGTCAGAAGGGGCGCTGGGGAGAGCCCATGAAACGGGGGGCCGGCGGCTTCCTCCCCTCCCTCCACCCGCTCTCCCTGCTGCCTCTGCGGTGCCAGGTGTGTGCAATGGTAGCGGGCGCTGGCCCCGCCCCCACTCCCTTCAGTCACTTTCGTTGACCTCGCTGTCCCCTCCTCTGCACCCGAGGGGCGGGATGGAGTATACCGGGTGTGGAGGCTAGGGCAGGGAGGCGGGTCCCCCACCTTCAGCCTGGTGGACATCTGGTAACCTCGGGGCTTCTCTGTCTCTCCGCCTGGCCAGATGATTTTCCTGTCGTTGGGAATAACCTGGGGGTGGGAGTGTGAGATGGAGGGTGGCCGCGCAGGGGTCTCGGCCCCAGGGCCCTAAGGCCCCAGCCCCCACCCCCTCATGACCCCCACCTACGTGGGTGCCGTTGTAGACGCCCACTTGCACCAGCTTGCGGTTTTGCAGGTTCATGATGCTGTAGTTGGCGAACTTCCGGTCCCCATCCTCGTTGAATTCCACGCGGCCGGTCACGCCGTCTGCGTACTTGGAAGACATGAGCACTCTGGAGGGGGGCGGTGTGGGTTAGAATGATCAGGGATGCAGTGAGCCCCGCCCACTGTGAGTCAGGTGGACAGCGCAGCTATGTCAGCCGAGCAACTCCTGGCCTCTAGACCCTGTTTGGAGGGCTTTCTGTGGCTTGGGATATTCGATTCTCATGGCAGCTGTCCTAGCTTTACAGATGAGGAGGCGGAAGCCCAGGCAGGAGCAGCGGGCTGTTCACCAGCCAGTGGGGAGGAAGGGCTGGGGTCTTGTCTTCCTGAGTGTGCACGCCTGTGTGTGTGGGGGGGGGGCGGTGTGTCTACTGGGCCATATATGTGTGCACGCAAGATCTTTGTGGGGTGCAACCCTGTGCATGTACTTGTGGCACATGTGTGATGTGCCATGTGCCTCTCTGAGCCTGTCTGTGCACACACGCCTGTGCACATATGCTGCCTGTATCTGCAGTTGTGTGTGTGCTCCTGTCGTGGGCCCCATGGACCGTGGCTCTGCACGTGCTACTTGGGGGTGGCGGTGTTGGTGTAGGGCTGGGCCTCCCCACACTAGTGCCATGGTGTCCAGGGTTCTCTGAGTTAACTCCTGCCCTGCTGTGGCCATCCACTTGGGTCTCTGGCCAACCCTGGCTCTCTACAGGCTTGGGTGCCATACCTGGATTCCTTGTCTGACCTCCTGGGCCCGTGGGCTCTCCCAGTCCCGACCGGAAGCAAGATCCTCCTGCCCAGGGCCCCTGGGGAGTGGGGTGGGGCCTCAGGGTGGGCAGCAGTGTGAAAAGGTGGGGGCAGGAGAAACGGAAGCAGCTGTGATTTCAGTGACATCCGAGTGTTGGAAATGGGGCAGGTGATTATCGTGGTGGAGATGGAGGTGACGGTGGAGCGCGGGGAGGGATAGAGGAGAAAACTGGGGAAGGTGGCGGTATCTATAGGATATAGCAGGCTGGGCTCACCACCCTGGGAAGAGCGACTGTTCCCAGCGCCGGAACGGTGGCCCGCCCACTTTAGGAGATCAGCCCGCCCACCTCAGACGAGCGGCCCCGCCCACCTCTTGAAGAGCGGCCCGGTCTTCCAGATGTTGGTGTTGCCCACGCAGCCCCGCGGCGGATCGGTGATGTTCTCCTTCTCGAGAAGCTCGTGCACGGCCTGGGCCACCACCCCCACGGCATCGCTGATGTGGGCCGACTCGTTCTTGCCGTTGATGAGCTGCAGCCCGATGATGCCTGGGGCAAGCGTTGGCTTAGAGCCCGTGGGGGACCCCTGCCCACCGGGACCCTGGAGCCCAGCACTCACCGTCCGGGGCGTAGCGCAGGGCGTTCCCTGAGATCTCGCGCTCCCCCACCAGCCACACGTACCCCGAGCCGGTCATGTTCAGCATCGCGGCTGCGCGGTACACGGTGGCAGCGTCGTCCTCGCTGTGGGGCAGAGCGGGTGAGGGGCCGGGATTCCAGCCCTTCCCACCCGGGGCCGGCGGCGGCTGCTCCACATTCCCAGGGTCTCCTCCGCAGCGTGGCCTACCCACGTGGCCTCTTCCCCAACCCCGCCCCCCACAAGGGAGGTCTGGAGACACTGCAGAGATGGGGTGCGGCCGCCACCCCAAGCCTACACCGCACCTGGGCCAGGAGACCCCCACAGAAGCGAGCGGGTGGGCCCAGACCCCCTGAGCTTCCCAGACATCTCTTGCTGGCCCGCTGCCCTTGGTGGGCAGGGTTTGGGTGACGTGGGATGGCGATGGATCCTTACTGGTTGATAACTCGCTCACCAGGTGCCAGGCAGTATTCTGAATGCTTTTCATGGACCATCTTATTTAATTCTCACAACCTCCCTGTGAGACGGGCAGAAGTACTACCCCTGTGTCAGGAGGCGAAACTGTGGCACCCAGGGCACACAAGTGGTAAGTGACAGAGTCGGGTCTGTGCCTGGACTGTCCACCCCTGAGCCCGTGCTCCTGCAACTTCCTGGACAAGCCATACCCCTCTGGTGCTGCATGCCTCAGCTTGTGAACTGAGGTGCTGGGGGCTTTCTGGTTGGTCAGATGCTTCTGGGGCCGAGAGCCAGGGAGCTGCCCTGAGCATCACAGCAGAAGCCACCGGAGAGAGATGAGGGCATCTGCTCTCCCTTTTGGAGTCTGCCCAAGCAGCTGTGTCCTCTCTGCCATCCAGGGCTGGGGCCACTGGCAGGACACAGCACAGGCCTCGCCTTGCAGGCACACGTGGTCCTGAGTTTTTGGCGTGTCCTTACAAGTGAGCCTCCGTGGACCTGGTCTCCTAGAGCTGGGCTCTCTCTGGTCAGGGCAAGGACCCTGGGCCTGGTGGAGCTCCCGCCTTCTGTCCCCTATTGGGCCGAACTTGGTCCCAGATGGGCCTGGACCACAACAGGCACTTTGCTTCTCCAATGCATAGGCATCGGGGTACAAAGAGGCTGGGGAGATTGTCCGAGTGCTGGGTTATTTTCCCAACGGCTGAGCCTGGAAACTAAGATGGCCCTAGGTTCCCTAAGGGGTCTGCCCCCAATTTTCTCAAGGAAGAAATGCAAATCTTCAGTGTTTGCTCTAAATGAGAGCGCTACTGTTGGATGAAAGCAACACAAAATAGAGGCGCTCCAGGCAACATCCAGCCAAAATCGCTGGCAGCACCAGTTCGTGCGTGTCAGGGCACGGTGTGCCCCTGTCAGCGGTGCCCACAAAGCCTGGCGGAGAGGCCTGTCTGCATGACACCATCCAGGTCTGTGACGTTGGACTTGGTGGGATGAGCGCACACCTATGCTTGTGTCCGTGTAGACTGATATCTTCAGTAAAGCAGTTGCAGACAAAAGCCTGATCGACCCGCCAAACTCTTTTATGGAAATAACTGATCCCAGTAAAGACAACTTCAGGAGGATTATTTAAAAAACAAAAGTTTTGGAAATCAATTAGAAACTCTGAAGCACTCTGCAGAAAACTGGTCAAAAGTTAAGATTGGCTTAATGGGGTCTCTCCGCAAAACGCTCTCAACAGCCCTCGTGAGGGGAGCCAGAATGTGTCAGGCTGGGGCGCCAGGGTGAAGAAGACCTGCGTCTGCCCTGCCCAGGGGACCACCGGCTTCCCCGGGCTCTGGGAGCTGGGCGCGCTGGGCAGGCGGGTCCCCCTCTGTGGTGGGACTCTGGCCTCTCTTGTCCGAGGAGCCCCGGGTGTGAGGGGAGGGGTCTCTTCCCGCCTGACGATCCACAGGCCTTGCGTGGATTCAGGAGGTGGACATGAGGTTGACAAGTGCTGCGCCTTTGAGAACAGTAAGCATTGCCACGCGTGTGGGGTTTGTGCATGTATGCGGCACGTGGTGTGTCTGCGGCGTACGCACCTATGCACAAGAGCACCGTGCCCTGTGTGTGTCGGTGCGGCGCGTGTACACGTGTGGTGCGTCTGCACGTGTTTCTGGGTGAGCACATGTCTGTGTGTGTTACATGTAGCAGCGTGCCCGTGTGCGCATATGTATGTCCTGCGCGCACGTGTGTGGTGTGTATACGGCACGCGCATGTGTACAGGAGGGCTGGAAGCATGTTGTGTGCACGTGTGTGTACGGCGTGTGCACGTGTAGACAGTATGCGGGTGGTGCGTGTTCGTGTGTGTGCGTGTGAGTGCCTGTGCTGGTGTGCGTGAGCGGCGGGCGGCGGGCGTTAGTGCCCGCTAACTGCCTTCCAGCCCGAGGAGCCCCTGCTGGTCCCATCCTGCCCTCTGCCCAAGGACGGGGTGCACCTGGCTCTGTGCCAGAGGTTTGTGGCCTGAATGTGCAAACGGACACCTGCCCTGCTACTCAGGGCACTGCTGGCTCCCGCTGGCCGCCTGCAGGGCGACCCCTGCTGTTTTTCTCCACTCTGCTGGAGCCTGCAGAGCTTCTGGGACAGGCAGACAGTGGGCCGGTCTCCCCAGGCTCTCCCATGTATGTCCCATGAGGCAGGGCTCTTCCTTTTCCTATTCCTGGTGGCCTTGCCTTTCCCTCCCCAGGAGGACACAGCCATTTGCAAAAAGGGAGATTTTTACTGGGGGCTCAGCCGCAAGGTTACGGTGGGGACCGGGCCCGTCCAGCAGAGCCTGGCTTTGGGTTCCCCCTACGCAGTTCCCCTCTCACGCTGCCTAGTCCGACTGCCCCACCCCTTCAGCCCTGGGACTCCGGCCCTGTCCCTGCTGTGGGCCTCCCCCCGCAGGCTCACATGCAGACCCCACGTCACTGCCCCAGGCCCCCTCCCTGACCCAGCTCCCGGAGCCCCGTGTCCCCCCGTCTACCACCTGGGCCGCGTTTGCCTTCCTAAGGGCGGGGCCTTATCCCGCCCCCGTCCCCGAGGCCCAGGGTACACGTGCAAGGGGACCGTCCTTGGCAAGGACGCCAAAGCCCGGGTCCAGCCTGGCCGCACCTGGCGGAGAGGACGATGACCCGAGCCTCCAGCTCCCGCGCCTCCATCAGCAGGGCCGTCACGTTCTTGGTCCCCGGGTCGAACTGCAGCACCTTCTCAGCCTGCGGTGTGAGCGGGTGCGTTAGCGGGTGGCCGGGGCGGGGGATGCAGCGCCTCGGGGGCCAGAGTCGAGCCGCAGCCGCTAGGAACCCCGAGGCAGCTCCGCTAGGGCCGCCTCGGCCTGCGCCGGCCACCTGCACTGCCACCTGCCTTCCAGGCTCCTCGGCCGGCCGGCCGGGCTGGCCTCGCTCGTCCTTTCTTCAGCCTGCTGGCTCTCCTGTCCTCGCTCTCTGCTCTGCGCGTCTCTCTCCACCTCTCACTCCTGGCCTCGCTTTTGCACTGAGCATGCAAGCTGAAGTGGACCGAGACTCAGAAAGAGGCGTGCAGCGGACAGGAAACAGAAAAGAGTTTTGGAATGCAATCGGGAGCGGAGACTAGGCCGCCTTTTCCAAAACCACGGGAGGTCCTCTGGGGCCCGGTCCACAGGCCCCGCAGGAGCAGCCCGGACCGCGGGCAGGTCAGGCGGGCAGGCGGGCTCCCTCCTGGGCTCCACGAGGAAACCCTGGGGTGCCCGGAGATTCGCATGCACTTCCCAGAGAGCAGCTCCTCCTGCGGCCGTGCCTGCCCCTTGGCCCGGCCGGCGGGCTGCGGGGCCCTGGGCGGCCAGCACCTGCCCTCTGCTGCCTACGCTGCCTGCTCTCGACCTCGCTCTCTCCTCTGCTCGGGCCTGCGGCGCGGCGCGGCGCGGCTGGGCGCGCGGTAGCCCTAGCGGCCAGGCGCCGGAGGCCGGGGCTCCCTAGCCGGTGGGTGGCGTGCACGTCCATGCATATATACCTTGGGTCCGCGCTTGTTGTCATAGGGCAGTTGGCCGAGGTTGTCATAGTTCCTGTTTTTACTCTGATGAATAATGTGCACAGAGAAAATATGCAGACACAGAAGAAGATTATAAACGGTTGAAAATGACGGCGCTAAAGCAATCACACCACCTCCTCGGCACGTCTGCAGAGGGGCATGTACCTGGAGCTCGCAAACACCTAGGCCCGGGGTGGGGCTGGGGGCCGGGGAGGTGCTGGGGGATGAGGGGGCGTGGGGGCCACCGAGGCTCCCTGCCACGGAGCTGCGCTCTTGGAAACGCTCACGTTCGGGAGAGAGGGAGGCCCTGTCTGCGTCCAAGCCGAACGCCTCCCTTTGGGGTCCCATCCGCCCGCCCCCCGCCGGGCACCTGCTACGTGGTGCCAGCAGCGCCCACCCCAGCCCCGTCAGTCCTGAATGGGTGATGTCCGCTCCCGCAGCCCCGGCCCCTATTCCCCACCCCTCCCAGCACCCCCTTCTGCCTCTCTTAGAGGTCCAGCTGCCCTGCCCTCACTGACTGGTGTGTGATGGGCGCGCCTGTCAGCCCACGTGTGCGCTGGAGAGCAGCTGTGACAGGAGTTCGTGAGCACGTGTGCGTCTGTGGGCGTCTGCGTGGCAGCAGCAGCCTACGCTAGTCTGCGGGGGGTGGGAGTGAGGGCCGGTGCCGTCTGAGCATACGTGTGTGCGCGCGCGCGTGTGCGAGCCCCCGGGCCGTGGAGGTGTGGAGGGCGCCTGCGAGCCTGTGGCAGGTGTAGTAGAGTGTGAGTGAATTGTCTCGGGAAAGGCCGCGTGTGCCCGTGAGAGGGAACACGTGTGGCTGGGCGTGCGGGGGGGGGGGGGGATGCGTGAATGTGCACCGGGCCTGCGTGCAGCCACAGGTGGGCACGCCAGGAGCTGACCTGCCCGCCTGGTGCTGGGTGCTGTCTCAGGGGGGTGGGGCCTGCGGTCCTGGTAGCCAGCCCTCCCTCCCAGACTCAGCCAGTCCCCCCCCAGCAGCACCCCAGGACCCTCTGGGTCTGCCCTCTGGTTCACCCCCAGCTGGTGCCCTCTCTTCCCTTCGGGGCCTATGGCACCCTGGGGGACCCGGGTTGGCACTCAGCTTACTGAAGCCAACTCTGACTTCGCAGACAGCACATGCTCCCCGCCGCCCCTTGGTCTGGCCTCCCGGGGCCCTCCCCAGCCTGGGCGTCCCTCCCTCTCTGCCCAGCTTGGCCTCCACCCAACCCCAGGGGGCCTTGGCCCAGGTGCTGAGCGCCCAGGGCTCCAGGCTGGGTGAAGGCGGGACCCCGGGCCTCCTCTGGTGAGCACCAGCTTCTCCTCAGTCTGGCAGTGGGGATGGGTGGGGTGGGGGTCGCCTGGACCCCCAGAAACGCCACTGTGGTCTCTCCACAGCCCACACGTGGGCGCCGGGCTGGGGTAGAACGGGCAGTTGGAGCCAGGTGTCTACTGGATCCCCAGGAGTCCAGAGCCCCAGTCCCCATGGTGGGGAGGTGAGGAGAGGAAGGGCGTGGGGTTCCGTGGGGAGAGCGGCGGGGGACGAAGTGGGGCAGGGCCCAGACCGGGCTTGGGGGTGGCAGATGTCCGTGGGTGGGGCTTTGGGGAGGGTGATGGGCAGCTGTGAGGTGAGGGGCTACGGCGGGGGTGAGGCCGGCACGAGGACAGGGCACGGGTCACAGCAGAGAAGGAACCGGGTCCTTTGTGGAGGGGACACGGTGAGTGGTGCCACCGCACTGAGGGGGCACCCTAGGGGAGGCCGCTGGGAGGGAGCGGTGTGGGGGGCAGAGGCGGCGCCCCTAGGGAATTATGAGCCTAGGGCCTGTGTGGGCTGGGAAGCGCGCTGCGGGGAGGCGGGGGAGGGGACGGGGGAGGGGAGCGGGGCGGGGCGGGGTGTTTGCGGAGCTCCAGGTGGTCCTGCCCTCGCCCCGCAGGGACTGACACGAAGGAGATTTCGACTAATGGCAAAAGCGAGTGAAATGAGCCGAGGACAGGCTGGGGCGGGCGCTCGCCAGACGCAGTGGTGCTGACCATGCACGATGGAAAGAGAAGGGTGTTCACACGGGCCACAGACACAGCGGCGGCTCGCCGCCTCCGACTCCTGCTCGGGACACCCCCGCCCGGGCCTCACCTTGGACTCGCGCTCCTCCAGCAGTGTCTCCAGGCGCTTCTGCGCCGCCCGGCCCTCGTGGTCGTCGCTGACCAGGAGGATGATGTGGTTCCAGCTGTAGACGCGCATCATCTCGAACCAGACGCTCGACTGGTGGGAGTAGGGCGGCACGGTGCGCAGGAAGCTAAGGTGGATGCTCTGCGGGACACGGGGTGGCTGAGGACGCGGGCCAGGGCGCGCAGGCGCGCGCGCGCGGGCCAGACGCTCCCCCTCGCTGCTTCCAGACCCCGGAGCCCGGGGACCCCGCTTCCCTCACTCCTCCCTCCCCACCGCTGGCTTCTCTCTCCACCCCACATCATCTAATCTGAGAACCGGAGGCTCGGTTTGCCCAGCAGCACCCTGACTGAGACGGGTGGGGGTGGGGGTCTGTGGAATTGTTCCTGGGGTCGTTCCCCTCCTCCCCTGCAGCCACCCGCTGGCTGAGCTACTTGAGATCAGAAACTTCTTGCTGGCGCAGTGCAGCATCTCAAAGATCCCCCCTGGGTCCTTCCCAAATTCACATAACTGGTATTTAGAGCAAGTCTTCACTCTTGGGGCGAAATACTTCATCCCTTCACCAAGCCCAGGGGTTGCTGCCTGCTGACCCCGCCTTGCTTCTCTGAGTGCACTGGCTGCCAGGGAGGGGACGGAGCAGGACCCTCCCGCCTCAGTACAGGGCCTTTGAGTCTGCCCAGGGAGCAGTGTTCCTGGGGACCCACACTGATCCTGGGGCCCTCTGAGCCCTCCAGATCCTTCTTTCACCTGCTCCCTCTTTGTGCCTTGGAATCAGGGTGCAAGAATGCCCTTTTGCCTCTGTCTGTCATCCAGCAGGTGACATGGCTGCAAGGGGGCTGTGGTTGGGGTCCTGGACTGGCTCTGACCCAGGCCCTTCTGGTCCACGTGTTGGGCACAGATGGTCTGTGGGTTGTACCAGGAGTGGGGTCAAGGTGGAGCTCTAAGATTTGGTCTCAGGTTTGCCCTCATGCTGGGCCTCAGTCTGGATCTGGGGCGGGGGCACGTGATGGGCTGGTGTCCTGTTCTGGGAGAGGGCTCCCCCCAGCCCAGCCTCTCCTGTGCCCCACCGCCTGCTCTCCTCTGTAGAGGCATGTTCTCCCATTTGCATGTGAGGGGCCTGGTGCCCAGAGAGGTGAAGGAGGCTGGAAGGCCTAGGGGGAGCCCTCCACTTCTCACAGTTGAGGGTTAAGTGCCTCTGAGCAGCTTGGGTGCCTCTGCTGTGTGCTGGGGTTTCCAGAGCCTCAGGAACGGGTGGTCGTCCTGGCCTCCACTGGCCTCCTCCCTTGTGGGCCGTCCCAGAGGACCCCTCACTCTGGCCTCGCTTTCCTATCGCCTCCAGGAGGACCCCTCCCTGACCTCCCCAGACACCCTGGGCCCGGCTGAGATGACCTCCGTGCCCTAGGCAGCGTTATCCAGGACCCTGGGCTCCCGGCAGGATGGATTTGGAGAAGATGGGGAGAGCGGGGAAGCCCCCAACAGCCCAGCCCTCTGGCCCCTCAGCAAAGGCACCAAGCTGGAGTCCCCTGCCGAGCAGCCCCTCCGGGCCTGTCTGCAGGTGACACCAGGCCTGGAGGGAGATGTGGAGGAGGCTGCCCCCCCCCAGCCTCTCAGTGGTCAGTTTGCCTCCCCAGCTGACCAGTCCTCCCAGAGCCGTGGGCAGACACTGCGGGAGGGCTGGGCAAACTAGCGCAAGGTGCCGGCTGCCATGGGGGTGAGTTTCCTGCCAAACCGACTTGGTGACCTCTAGACTCTCCCAGCTGCTGCCCCACGACTGGGCGACTCCAGCCAGACCCCCAGCCCATGGGCCACGATACAGCCCCGAGGCCCGAAACCCCCAGGCCAGCGCCCCCAGCCACGGGCTGCCTCCTCTGTTCACCTGGAATCCTCTCCCAGCTGTGCCCTCTAGCGGGAGGTGCCGGTAACTACACCCTCACTGCCACCTGGTGTCCCAGCCACTTCTAGGCTTTTCCTCCCCCTGGCGCCCCTTCCTCCAAAGCGCCCCGTCCCGCTGTCCAGGAAGCTGCCCTGTCTGTCCCTTCTTCTGGCCCACGACGGCCTCTGCTGCTTCCCAGGGCTTGCTATTGGCGCCTGTCACCTGTCAGTGGGCCGTGTGCCCGAGTGTGCGTGGGCATGTGTGTCAGCGTGTGAGCGTGGGGCTGAGTGTATGATGGAGCGTGAGCGTGGGGAGTGAGCACGTTAGTTATGGGGGTGTGCACATGAGCGTGAATGTCTGGGTGGGTGATGGTGTGAGTATGCGTGTGTAAGAGCACGTGGGTGTCCCTGTGACTGTGTGTGACTGCGTGTGTGTCGGTGTGAGTGTATGGATTTGTTAGTGTCTGTGAGTCTGTGTGACTGTGAGTGTGTACTGGGGTGCCTGTGTGTGGGTGAGTTTGCGTGTCTCTGTGAGACCGTGAGTGTGTACCGGTATGAGTGTGGGCGTGCCTCAGTGTATCACCCTGTTGCACCTGGAGCCCAGAGCCCATGGTTTGAGCCCCTCTGCCTGTGCCCCCCCATCCTGGCAAAGCACCTGCCCCCCACTCTCTCCCCCAGCAGCTGCTGGCGGCTCCGGGCTGCAGGAGCGAGCCACCGGCTCTGAACACGGGAGCAGAGCTGGCTGGGTCCCCGTGCAGCGGTCAGGCTTACCTTGTCTGAGTAGATGGACATGCGGGTGGTCAGCCCCAGGACGGGGATGCGGTAGAAGCCAGCTGTGTAGGAGACGGGGGTGGGAGTGAAGTGGTCGTTGGGGGTAGGTGGGTGGCTAACTAGGATGGCGTAGACCTGTGGACACAGGGGACAGGGTCAGCTCTAGTGGGGAGCGGGGGACACTGCCCTGGAGCTGGCTGTCCAGCAAGAGCAGAGGCTGAACACAGAAGCGGGGGGTGGGTAGTGGCGGGGGGACACCACCTGTGCTCACAGCCCCAGGAGTGCAGGCCACCCAGCAGGGGGACCAGACCCCAGTCCCACCTTCTGCGTGTAAGGAATCATAGGGGAGAGGCAGAGGCAGACAAGACTCCTGGGACCAAGAAGACACACAGACCCCTCCCCCCACCCCTGTCCAGGGCCTCCCCTCTCGCCCCTCACCCTGGGGGGCTGCCCTGAGCTGTGTGGTGAGACCCTGAGAGGGAGGACGAAGGCCAGTCCTTGGCATGTCCTGGGGCCACACACGCCGTGCCGGCGTGGGCTGGGGAGAACCACACCAAGCCCCACGCTGACCCTCATCCTGGGTCAGAGGTGGACGGAGGCCAGCACTCCAGAGATGGAGGGCAGCTCCGGAAGGTGCGTCGAACATCGCAGACTATTAGTGGGAGAAGCTGGGCAAGGAGCCGCCTAGAGGCCCGGGCCCCCCTGCTGGTGTCTTCCAGGGGCAGGCTGAGACCCGCTCGGTTTGAACAAGACCCAGTGCTGACTTGGGCACTGACCACATCCTCAAGGAAACCTGGCCTTCCTGCCTGGACCAGTGGCTCAGCCCCGAGGCAGGGAGATGGGGCAGATGGCTTGGCAGTTCCGTGCTGCCCTCACATTAGAAGGACCTGTCAGTCCCAATTCTGCCTTCCCATCTCTGAGCTACAGGACCACCTGCTTTTGCAAACGGGGCGGGGGGTGCGCTGCCTTCCCATCTCTGAGCTACAGGACCACCTGCTTTTGCAAACGGGGCGTCCCCACGTGGTGGGGACGATGGCTGCCGTGCCGGCACCTGGCTCACAGCGTGTGACAGTGAGTGACAGCTGCTGCTGTCACCTTTGCTCCTAGCACTGGCTATTCCCTGGGAGAACAGTGCCCACGGACAGCAAAACTAAGTTGGAGGAGGGATTCCCAGAAAGGGCCATACTTGTTCTCCCTCCTTTGCCCCGCACAGTCTGCACCCAGAGGGGCCTGGTCAGTGCTGGCCTGAGCGTATGTGTGCATGCGTGTGACCACGCAGGTGCTCACAAGTGTGTGCTGGGTATGTGTGTGTATACCGCACGCCCCAACATATGTGTGTGTGCATGTGTATGTATGATCGAGCTTGTGTGAGCACGCGTGTTTGCATGTGTGGTACAGGAATGTGTGTGCTCATGGATATGCACGGGGGTCCGTCTGTGTGTGAATAAGCGTGTGCAATCCTGATGTGCATGAAGGGGTGCTAGTTTAAGCCTACGCATCTCTGTGCACAAACATGGATGAATGTGTGTGAGCATGTGAGCGTGTGTGTCCATGGATGTGGCGTGCCTGTCCGGTGAGTGTGTAAGCAGTACTTGGACCGGTGTCGGTCCCGCCTGTTACATAAAAGGCTGCATTGCAGTGATCCCGAGGCCTCATTGGGATTCAGCAGGCAGCGCAGCCCGGGGGCGGACAGCTCTGACAGGCAAAATCCTTGAGTCGTGTCCTCCCCCGCAGCGCTGGCTGCCAGTGACTGCCACGCTCTGGCCTGATACCTCTCCCCGTTCCCACCCTGGAGAACACCCGGCTTCAACACCTGGGCCATTTCCCGTCTCAGGCAGACCTGTGGATGCGGGAAGGGGAGGGAGGAAGGGAAGGAGATCTCCAAGCAGGAACAAAGATGGCCCCAGACCCCATCCAGTTTAAAGCCCTGCAGTCCTGCATGTGGCTGGGACAGGCACCTCTCAGGCAGGCCCGGAATGCCCGCCCCGACCCTGACACACAGTGACCAAGCAAACGGCCACATGTCTGCACACACCAGTCTGGACCTCGACACCTGGAAACCCTGTGAGGACAAGCCCCGCTGGCCGGTGATTGATCTGGGGCTAAGATGGGGAACCGGCCAACACTGGTGTTTAGCTGCTAGCGAGAGCAGCCCCCTGGGTCCTCTCTCAAGGGGAGGGAGAGGGCTAGGAAAGGATGGAATGAAACTGGGACAGGGGGAGGGATGGCGGGTGAAGGAGGGAGGATGGTGGCGAGGCGGTGGGGGAGGGGCAGGAGCCGGTACAGCGTGAGCCCTGGGGGTGCTGGCACCTGGCTGGAGATGAGGTCTTCGCACACCGACAAGGCCATCTGGATGGCGTTGGGCTTGTGGGTGACGGAGGTGGCGTTGAGCTGGATCTTCCAGGAGCCGTGCCGCTTGTTGGCCTGGTTCACAGCCTCGCGGAACATCTGCTCGTGCTTCCGCGTGCTCAGCACCGCGCCGATGTTGACGATCTTGGGGTCGCAGGCGGCACGGGCGAAGGAGCAGGAGAAAAGCAGGGCGAGTGTCAGCAGGCGCATGGTGCTCATGGGCTCCGGGCGGCGCCCTGGCTCTGGGCAGCGCGAGCGCGGGGCCCTCGGCGCATCCCCAGAGGGAGGCCCCGGCCGTCCTGCGCGCGCCCGATCCCGCGGGCTGAGGGCGCCACGTCTTCCCCGGGAGCCTTAGTCCTGGGACGTCTGCACCGCGCAGGTGGCACCGAGCCTTCGGCCGGCCGGGCGGACCCGGGTGCGCGTGGGTTCCGGGCGCTCTGTTCCAGGCGGCTGGCGCTGTCCGCGGTGCTGAAGCGGGTCTCGGCGCCGCTCCGGGTGCCCCGCGCCGAAAGGACCCGGCGGCGGCAGTTCCTCTGCGGGCTTCGCTTGTCCCGGTCCCGACGCTGCGGCGGCTGCGGCGACTGCGGAGCGCCGAGCGGGACCAACGTCTCCTACCCCTCCCGCCGCCCCCGCTTCCCAACACGGAGCCGGAGCGGGGGCGCCTCCCGCGCCAGAGTGTGCGCCTGCGTTCGTGCCAGCATTTTTCAGAGCGCGCGCGAGCGGGGGACGCCTGTGTGTGCGCGTGTGTGCGGGCGTGTGTGCGCGCGTGTGTGCAGGGGTCGCTGAGACAGTGCCCTGGGCTGTCTCGAACCTGCAAGGAGCCGAGTTTGGAGAGGTTAGAGGGGTTCGCGTCACTGCGTGCAGCCTTGCGTGTCCTTTAACATGACCGAATGTGTCGTGCCAGTTTGTGTGTGTGCGCACACGCGCGTGCACGAGTCCTCACCCACAGTCAGTGATACTTCGGGGCCTGACTCTGCCGGCTGGAAACCAAGGCGTGTGGAGAGGCCCTAAACCGTGCCTCTGGGAGAGGGACGGGGGCGACCTCTTCTCCAGAAGGCTCAAAAATGGGGGAGAGACCTCATCTGCCTGGCCATGTGACTTGGACTCCCCCCAGAGGGTTAAAAAGAATAGAAGGGGTGACAGTGGCCGCCCCTTGTTGAGCTGGATCTTCCAGGAGAGTCTGAGGGTCTGAACCAAACCGGCTGTGGAGAGACCACGGCCAGAGGGAGTCGTCTCTGCAGGAGACGGGACTAAGGGATAGACATCCCATACATACACCCCGTTTCCACGCTCCTCCCCTCGGCAGCCCCTCTCCTAACTCACTCCCAGCACCCCCTCCTGCCCCTTTCCAGAAGCTCCCTGTCCTCTGGTGCTTGTGATCCCAATTCTTTGTCCTCACTGTCCCCCCCACCCTGTGTGCTTCCTTCTCCCTAATTCAAAGGATGGCTGAAGCTCCGCCTGCTGCCAGTGACATCACCGTTTCCAATAGCAACTGAGGATTCTGCAGACCCAACAGCAAAAGCCCCCAATGGGGACAAAGCAGGGTCGTCCCCACACCTAAGTGATGTCCGAAGCAGTGGAGAGGGGAGGAGCCATGTCCCTCCCAACAGGGTCACGCCCCCTGCAGCTCTCACCACTAGGCTTACCTCCCCACACCCAGCCCAGAGCAGAGCCCGCGGGACTCCCTGGCTCTGAGGCAGGGGCTGCAGTGCTTGGCCTGCTCCCTTTCTTGTCCCCTTCTCTCCCGATGCAAGAAAATCATTGCTTGGAGGCAAGTCTCCCTGCGTCCGGCTGCAGCCCCGCAACTCTCTCTGTTGTGGGATCGAGGTCTATAGTGGAAGCAACACCAGCTCTGGGGACGCAGCTCCTCCCGTGGAGCCTCAGGAGAGCATGTGGGGTGCGCTCAGGGGCCCAGAGCGGGCCCTATCTCCACAGGGTCTGTGGCCTCTGGTAGCTCAGAGCTTGGAGGCTGCCTGCGTGCCTGGGAATGGGCAGCCACCAGCTGCTGGCTCTGGTGTGGCCCAGACAGCTCCAGCACACTGCGGGGAGGGAGGGATTCAGCAGGGGGCTGCCGCCAGAGGTCCAGGCCCCTTCCACCCACCCCAATCCCCCAGTCGGGGGTGCTGGAGAAGCTCCCACTGGTCCTGGAAAAAGAACTTCGAAATAGCCAGAAACCTGAGGGCTGGCTGTTCCACAGCTGGGAGCTTGAACTTGGTCACGGTCGGGGTACTTAGGCCACGGAAATTGCCAAGCCCTGCGAATCAGGCCTCTTTTCTCCCTTTAGAGGCCAGTTTACCGGCACACCACCGCCTCCCCCAGGCTGGAGGTACTCAAGCTTCTGTCCTGAGGCCCTTGCGTGTCCCAGGCCTCAGCCCCTCCCGTGCTTGAATCTCTCCTGGGCTCTGCACTCCCTTTCACCTTGCAGGCTTCCTCCGTGCCCCCAGCAAGGGGGGTGCGGTTGCAGAAGGCCTCGACCTTGTTTGTCTTGCTGTGAAAGACACGCTGTGGGTCGCGGCTGCCTGAGGCTCCGGTCCTGCGCTGAGATTCTTGAAAGCTTATTGAGAACGTTTGGATCCCCGTGAAGCCCTAAGCCAAGAATACCAGGAGATTTGGGTAGGAATGGGGGCGATGGGCTTCATCGTTTATAAAATCAGGAGTGCCGATCAAAGAAGTAAAGCCTTGAAAGCTTCCAGTCCTGCACTTTCTCATGGTCTTCACTAACCAGATGGGACGTCAGTCTGGCTGTGTTGTGGGAACGTGGGACATCGCGTTGACTTGCAGCAGTGAATAAATGCACGCATGAACAAACGTACCTGTGAGACACACACACACACAAAGATATCGCCGGGACTCGGACCCCTCTGAATCCTGGTGTATCACGCTCTGTGGTGAGGACCAAGGAGACCTGGGTTGCTGCGTCTGGCCTCGGTGGGAGCGAGGCCCTGTCTGCCCCATGGGGAGGGGCTGCTTCAGGGCTCACTCGTTCTTCCCAGCCCCATGTGGAGGGAACTGCTTCACCTCCTCCCCGACTCCAACCCAGGGGCCCTAGCAAGGGCTGTCAATCACAGATACAGCCCCTCCTTGGCCTTGGTCTATTGGCCGAGAGGTAGTCACGTGACCCAAGCAGACCACTCAGGGTTTTTCCCTACGATTTTGGCTAGATCAGAAACTGTGACAAGAAACCCATCTCTGCATCTTCTCTGGAGGTGAATCTCTGAGAATTGAGCCACCTGTGGACACATTTCTCTCAGGAGGAAGCTGACAGGCAGGGAGGAGCCATTATGCAAGCTCTCTGTGCAGACATCTTGCCTGTGGCCGGCCAAGTGGGCAGAGGATGGGCCTTTGCCTGGTGTCCACCCACTGCAAGGGCCCGCCTCCAGACCAGGGCTGGGGAGATGGGGCTGGCTGTCAGCAGGCCTGGCCACCAGGACTCTATCCTTGATCTGGGGGAGCCCAAGGACCCTCACAGACCACAGCTGCAGACACCTGTGGTGCCGTCTTGCTTGCCCTCAAGTTGATTTGCACTCGCACACCTTCATCCACATGGTTCTACTACCTGCCTCCCCACACGATCCCTCCTCTCCCTGTCCCCACATTCTCTGACTTTCCAAATCCCACCTTTCCTGGAAGCCCATCTTCCCAACGTCACAAACTCCCCACAGATCCCACCGTATGCAAGGCTGGACTTTGACGTTTAATTCACTCATAGACATTTACTGAGCTCCCACTGTGTGGCAGGCACTCCTCTAAATTATTGGGGTGCAGCAGTGGAAAAGTTAGGTCGTCGACTGACCATGTGGAAGACAGGTAAGCACCTTAGGCCATGTCATGCCGCGTTATGTACCCCGAGGAAAAGGAAAGCAGAATACAAGGATAGAGCTCGACGGGACCGCGTGGTGGCTTCCACATGTCTGCACGTTCTTTGACATGCATCCCTTCAAAGGGGAGTCCAGTTCCTCTCTCCTTGAATGGGGATGGACCGAATGACCCTCCCACTGAGTGGAACGTGGCAGTGTGTGACTTCTGAGGTGAGGTCTAGAAGGAACGGCTTCCCTCTGGCACTGTCCTTCCTGAGTCACCTGCTCTGGGGGAGGCCAGTGTGGAGAGGAACTCTCTGCCAACGGCCCCCTGCTGGTGGCCAGCATCAACTTGCCAGCTATGGGAGTGAACCGCCTTGGAAACTCCAGGGGCCCTCCGGCCCGCTTCGAGCCTTCAAGGGATGACAGCCCTGGCTGATGTCCCGACTGTCACCTCACGAGAGACCCCAAGCCTGAGCCACCCTGTCAAGCTGCTCCAAACTCCTGACCGTGGAAACTGTGAGAGATAATGAATGTTTATGGCTGTGTGAATCAATAGAGGACCAAGTAATCAATTCAGGTTGCTTTTTTTCTGAATGAAATGAGAGAGCAAGCCCTGCAAATAGCTGAGGAAAGGGTGTTCCAGGGAGGGGGGTGCAGAGGGAGGTGGGGGAGACAGGAAGGAGGCCAGAGGGGCCGTGGGCCAGGTCCTGTGGGATGGGGCTGGCTGTGTAGAGGGCCCCAGCTTTATTCTAATGAGATTGGAGGGGTGAGACCAGGAGGGTGACACTGCTCAGCTGACCTTTTAGAAAGGACCACCCAACTGTTATGTGGGCAACAAAGGAGGAGCGGTGTGACCAGCCAGGAGGCTACTGGGATAACGCGTGTGCCAGGCAGGAGGTGTAGAGGTGACAAGACGTGGGACAAGAAAGTGAGGGATCACGAATAGCCCCAGAGCAACTGACCTTTTAGAAAGGACCACCCAACTGCTATGTGGGCAACAAGGGAGGAGCGGTGTGGCCAGCCAGGAGGCTACTGGGCTAACGCGTGTGCCAGGCAGGAGGTGTAGAGGTGACAAGACGTGGGACAAGAAAGTGAGGGGTCACGAATAGCCCCAGAGCAACTGACCTTTTAGAAAGGACCACCCAACTGCTATGTGGGCAACAAGGGAGGAGCGGTGTGACCAGCCAGGAGGCTACTGGGATAACGCGTGTGCCAGGCAGGAGGTGTAGAGGTGACAAGACGTGGGACAAGAAAGTGAGGGGTCACGAATAGCCCCAGAGCAACTGAGAGAATGGTAGTACTTCCACTGAGAATGGAAAGGTGGGGTCCAGGAGGAGTCAAGGAATCAAAACTTTTATTTTCTTATAAAGCTCCCACTAAGCTTTTAATCCTGCAAATTCTGATACGTTGTGTTTTTGTTTCTGTTCAGTTACATATTTTTTCTAATTTTCCTTGTAATTTCTTCTCTGATTTATGGGTTATTTAGAAGCCTGTTGTTTAACTTTCAAATATTTGGAGATTTTCTGCATGGATTTCTACTGTCGATTTTTACTTTAACTTCAATATGGCCAGAGAATAATGCCGCGTTATGTACCCCGAGGAAAAGGAAAGCAGAATACAAGGATAGAGCTCGACGGGACCGCGTGGTGGCTTCCACATGTCTGCACGTTCTTTGACATGCATCCCTTCAAAGGGGAGTCCAGTTCCTCTCTCCTTGAATGGGGATGGACCGAATGACCCTCCCACTGCGTGGAACGTAGTGTATGTTGTTGTATATGTTGTATGATCTTAAATACACTGAGACTTATTTTATGGTCCATAATATGGTTTTTCTTGGTGAGTATTCTATGAGCACTAGAGGAAATTGTGTATTTTTCTGTTTTGGATGTAGTGTTTTAATAAATGTAAATGTTTCTCATTGTGGTTTTTAAAAATTAATTAATTATTTTATATATTTTTGGCTGTGTTGGGTCTTCGTTGCTGCACGCGGGCTTTCTCTAGTTGTGGCGCGTGGGGTCTACTCTCCGATGTGGTGCGCAGGCTTCTCATTGCTGTGGCTTCTCTTGTTGTGGAGCACGGGCTCTAGGTGTGTAGGCTTCGGTAGTTGTGGCTCGCGGGCTCTAGAGCGCAGGCTCAGTAGTTGCGGCGCACGGGCTTAGTTGCTTCGCGGTATGTGGGATCTTCCCGGACCAGGGCTGGAACCTGTGTCCCCTGCGGATTCTTAACCACTGAGCCACCAGAGAAGCCCCTCTCATTGTGGTTTTAATGAGCATTTCCCTGAACGAATGATTAGGTTTAACATCTTTTCATGTGCTTATTGGCCTTTTGTATACTTTCTTTGGAGAAATGTCTATTCAAATCTGTTGCCCATATTAACCATATTATCAGATATATGTTTTGTAAATATTTTCTCCAAGTCTGTGACATGTTTTTTCATTTTCTTAATGTTGTCTTTAAAGTGCAAGAGTTTTAAATTTTGATGAAGTCCAATTATCAGATTTCTTGTTGCTGATCGTGCTCTGGCATACCTAAAACATCTTCGCCTAACCCAAAGCCGCAAAGATTTTATTTTATGTTTTCTTCCAAGAGTTTTGTAGTTTTGGTTCTCGCATTTAGGTCTATGATCCATTCTGAGTTAATTTTTTATATGGTATGAGGCAAGGTGTAAATTCATTCATTTGTATCTAGGTATCCAATTGACCCAGCGCCATTTTTTGAAAAAGAGCTTTCCTTTCCCACTGAATTTTCTTGCTACCTTTGTAGAACATCAGTTGACCATAAGCGTAAGGGTTTGTTTATAGAATCTGGATTCTGTTCCATTGATCTGTATGTCTGTTGTTATGCCAGGACCACACTGTCCTGGTTACTGTAGCTTTGCATTAAGTTTTGAAATCAACTAGTGTGACTCCTCCAACTTCGTCCTTTTTCAATATTGTTTTGGCTCTTCTGGGTCCTTTGTAATTACATATACATTTTAGGATCAACTTGTCAATTTCTGCTAAGATTTGATAGAGATTGCAATGAATTCATAGATCAATTATTAAGACAACTGCAGTCTTGGGACTGTCCTGGTGGCGCAGTGGCTAAGAATCCGCCTGTCAACACAGGGGACGCGGGTGTGATCTCTGGTCCGGGGAGATCCCACATGCCACAGAGCAACTAAGCCCGTGCGCCACAACTACTGAGCCCGCGAGCCACAGCTAATGAGCCCGCGCACCTAGAGCCTGTGCTCTACAACAAGAGAAGCCACCGCAATGAGAAGCCTTGCACACCGCAGTGAAGAGTAGCCCTCACTCACTGCACCTAGAGAAAGCCTGCGCACACCAACGACAACCCAACACAGAAAAAAATAAATAAACAAATTTATTTTAAAAACAACAAAAAAACAAAACCTAGTCCTGGCTTTAAAAAAAGAAAAAGACTGTCCCTTGTGAGCAAGACCCCCAGTGTCTGCCCAGGACTGGCCTGTCTGGTGCTGGGTTGGCCCAGGCTGGATGAGCGTCCTGGACTCTGGCTGCAGACCGGAAACCCAAGGTCCCAGACCAGGCTAGGGTGGAGTGGGGAAGGCTAACCATTTGGGAAGCCTTCCGGGGGCCCTCACACTGTCCCAGGACTGTCACTGTGGCAAGCAGCACAGTAAGAATGACTGTCCACCAGGTCACACTACTCCATGGGCACTGGTGTGGCTGCCACCAGACGGCAAGGGTTCAGGCCCCCACTCATCCTGGACGTGGACACGGCCAGGACACTGCAGGCCTGACTCCCTCCTAGACCTGCCGGCCCCGGGGTCCCCAAGGCTGAGGAAGCAGCCCCGGCCTGGGCTCCAAGGAGGAAAGCAGGCTGCTCTGAGTTTCTGACTGAGAACATGGACCACAGAAGGAAGCATGCTGGCTCACTCCACGAGGGTGGGAACTGTCCCGCCACCCGCTCCCCTGGACCCAAGTGACCCCAGGCCCGCTGTGGGCCCACCCGGCCTCTCTGGCTTTGCTTCTGCTGTGGGGCCCAGGCCGCAGGCAGAGGGGCTCAGAGGAGGCTGATGGGGGGCCCGAGGGAGTGTGGCGTCATCGGCTGAGAGCCGCTCCGGCCTGAGCTGAGACCCGATGGGACGGGACGGGGCGGGACGGCATGGTGGCTCCCCGGCCCCAGGCGAAGCCGCACGGTGAGAAGCAGCAGCCGCCCCGCGCTTCTCTGCAGAGACGAGGACAGTGTCCTCCCCTCACAGGGTGACAAGCGGGAAGCGGCTGCCCCTCCCTCCCTGGCAGCTGACCTGGGGGCCGCGGCCCAGCCCCCTTCCCCGCCCGGCTGAGACCCACAGCAGGTCGGGATGGCTCTGCGGAAGCTTGGCCTGCACGCCTGGCACTGAGTTCTCTCGAGTTCCGCCCGAGGCCTCAGCCCCCAGGAACCAGTGGGACCGACGCCGGTGCTGGGGGCTCCCGTGGTGGCTGATGAGTCTGGAGTGTCACCAGGAGGGGACGCCGTCCCCGCCCAGCCTGCCGGCAGCCTCTGACGGATCCCGGGGCTCACGCTCCGCCCCTGCTCTCTGGGGCCGCGGCCCCCTTGCTGCACCCCGGCAGCCTGGCCGAGGCAGGGAGAAACCAGCTGGCTCTGGTCTCTTGCCCCTGGCGTGGCTGCTCCGATTTCCCGTCTGGAGAGCAACGGGCGGCACCGGCCTCTTCCTGCCGACGTGCAGCGCGTCATGAAACGCAGCCTGCTGCTCGGCCGAGGCCGCCGCCCCTCGCCGCTCCGCAGTCCACGTGCAGCCGTGCTTTCCCCGGGAAGGACGCTGTCCGGCGGTGGGTTCAGAGGCGGTGATCCCTCTGGCGACTCGGAGCGGACGGTGGCTGCGTCCACGCCTCCCGACCTGGGTGTGCCGGCGGGGTCAGGGCCACGCCCAAGGCCCACAGGACGACTTTGCATCCATCCAGGCTCTGCCACGCTTTTCAAGCCTCAGAATGGAACCTTGTGCCTTAGTTTCCTTCTCCCGCTGCTCCACAGGCGAGCAGAGGGCCTGGGGCAGCGGGGGGTCGCCAAGGGGGAGGCCGAGGTTGAGGCTCCCGCCGCGGCCCAGGGGCTCCTGACTGCCACACCGGGACACCCGGCAACCTTTTTTCTACACAAGTACAGTTAGTGGGGTAAACTGTTGAAGCAGCTTGCTTTTGAAAAACCTTTTTATTTCCACGTGAAGTTTCACACATAGCACAGAGGGGTCCGGGGTACCCTGCACTGGGTTTCCTGCAATGTTTGCATCTTCCGTGATGCTAGGACGCTGTGACCAGGAGACCCTAGTCGTGCTGAGTCCTTTATCACAGGTGAGGCTCCCCTGTGCCCGCCTTGCACTCGGGGGCAGCACGGTCGGTGGGTCCCTTCGCCACAAGGGCCTCCCTCCTGCTCCCTTGAGGGCCACACGCCCCCACCATCTCTAACCCAGACGGCCGCTAGTGAAGCAATTGAGTTGAAAGACGGCAGACCCTCGATTTTCCACAGAATGTGGGGATTCCCAATAAACACGAGGCGCTGTGATGCCGCCCGGCCTGTTGACTGCAGTTCCTGACCAACACGTGTGGGAGCAACACCGACTGTTCCCAGGGCCGCGTCCATCCAGGGGCTGCAGCCGGCTGGGCCCTGAGGGGACCAGAGCCCACGGGCTGTGCTGACCCCGCTCTGGACCACCCAGGGATCTGCCCCATGCTCCGTCTAGCTCTTTCCCAGGGTCTCAGGGGAGCCCGAGGTGACCCAGTGGGGCTGGCACCCTGGGGGCGGGCCCAGAACATGCCCTTTGAACCAGGTCTCGGGGGCGGGGGGCTCCTGCGCCCTCAGGTTTGACAGCCTGTGACTCGCCCTCCTGCACATGCGTCCTCCAGATGCCACCGTTTCCCTGGTAACTCACTGCAGGGAGGGGTGCGTGAGGACATCGCCGGAACTGCCAGCAGAGCTGTGTGTGGGAGAAGACCCGAGGAGACCCCAGGGACGACCCCTAGAAGGGAAGGGGCAGGAGGGGAGGAAGATCTTTCTGGAGCCGGTTCAGACAAGCCTAGGTGCTGAGCAGTAGGTGCACGTGCTGGGGAGCCCTCCTGAGGCCCAGAAATGTCAGAGCTGAGACGGCAGGAAGCAGTGGGCTCTCCACGGAGGGAGTGGGCAGTTGGGGCCTGGAAAGCCCTAGAGAGGGGCCAAGTTTGAGGTTCACCAGCAGAGAACACTGGGTAGGGCCGTGAGCTGAGCAATCCTGGGCAGTACAGAACTGCTTTGCCTTGATTATTGAGGGGAAATATGCTCGCAGCAACGTGCAGTGATCTTTATTTTTTTTAAGTCTTTTCTTCTTATTTATTTATTTGGCTGTGCCAGCTCTTAGTTGCTGCACATGGGCTCTTCTTAGCAGCTTGCAGGATCTTTTAGTTGTGGCATACAGGCTGTTAGTTGCAGCATGCATGGAGGATCTAGTTCCCTGACCAGGGATTGAACCCGGTCCCCTGCGTTGGGAGCGAGGAGTCTTAACCACTGGACCCCCAGGGAAGTCCCAGTGCAGTGATCTCTAGTACATCCTGAAGACTATCGAGTCTGTTGACCTTACGAATGAGCAAAAGTGGATTTATTTGGGAACATCAGAGGAATTGCGATTTGGGACAAGCAAGCTATAGCAGAAGCCATAGGTAAGTCCAACAAACAAAGGAGAGGAATGGTTATTTTACAGAGAAAAATGAGGAAGTTGAGAGGTTTGTGTGGGTTTTGCTTTTTGTTGCTGTTGTTTTTTTTTGGTTTGTTTGTTTTTTATGAAAGCCCTTTGGAAAAAAGTGAGAGTTCAGGGTGAGGATGGTTTCTCATTGGCTAAGTTGCTGAGGTCGTTGATTTCTTGTACAAGATGCAATGTACATCTTTTCCTGTTGGGGCCTGTGATAGACGATTCTTCCCTGTTATGATTCTTCTGTTGTAGTTCGTAATTGACTGTTGACCTGAAGCAAGCTAACAGCCAATGATTTTAGCAGCAACATGGGTTTATTCAGGAACAGTAAAGAATTGGAAAACAGAACGAGCAATCCAGGTGAAGCACAAGCGCGTGCAGAGAACAAAGGAGAGGAGACTCTTTTATAGAGGAGAAGGGGGAGTTGCGAGGGGCTGTTCTAATCAAAGAATCCATTGGCAGAAACTGGGAGTTGGAAGTGTGGTGGCTTTTCATTGGCTGCACTGTGATGGTCTCTCATTGGCTGGGCTGTTGCTGGGATCAAAATCTTCCTTCCTCCTGCTGGGTAGTAAGTAGTAACCTTCCCGTTGGGTCTGCAATTGAGGCTGCGCGGTAGGGTGTGAAAGCTCCCCCTTCTGGCCTCCTGGCTGCAGTTTAGTGAGGGTTCCCTTTATTACTTCTCACAGGTCCAATGGATGAAGACCCCAAGAGCCCGCCTGCCGCTGACCCTACGGCGGGCCCCCCAGGCCCCAGCCCCTCCAGGCCCCTGGGCAGGCCACTGGGTCGAGACCTGGGGTTCGGGGCACAGGAGCTCCCCGCCGACGTGGCGGAGAGGTGGGACACCTGCTCAGGGATAGAGCCAACCGAGAAGGCCTGGCCGATCCCCACTGCTTGCTCACAGGCCTTGGGGGAGCCGGACCGGGGCGCAACAGGACGCGAAGCCGCGGATCCCGGCGAGACCTGCTCGACCGGAAGCCAGCTCCTCCTGTTGCCTTGGCCACCGCCCAACTAGGAAGCGGTCGGCGCATGCGCAGAATGGCGCCGCCGCCAACCGCTGCAGGTCCCGTTTCTGCGCACGCGCGCTGCGCACGCGAAGGCTGGTCGTTGACTGCCGCGCGAAAGACGCGTGGGGGCGTCGGGCCCGCCGAGCGCTCTGCGTCTCCGGGAGCCCGGCCTCCTGACGCCGCCAGCGCCCGCTCGCTTTCACGTGTCCGCGGCCCGCCCCGCCTGGGGGCGCCTGGGCGCTGACTCTGAGCCCGGGCCGGAGCCCGGACGGCGGCTGCTGGCGGCACCGCTGGTGCCGGCGGGTGAGCGTCCGGCGGCGCCGGGCCCGAGTCGTGGCGTGGGACAGCCGGGCCGCGACAGCCTCCCCGAGACGGGACGCCCGGGACCCAGCCTCGGACACGGGCATCTGAGACCGTGAGGAGAGACGAGGCGGGGCGCTCCCACTCCCGCTGAGCGCAGAGGCCGCTCTGGCCCCGCGCAGGACCCCAGTCAGGCTCGCCGCCACCCTCCGCCGGCGTCTGGTCTAGAGCACGCCCCTCCCCAGACCCCGGACCAGAGCTCCGCTCCCCGAACGGTTTCTTCCTGGCGTCCTCCTCCCGAGACCCCCCGCCCCCAAGTCCCCGCGCGCCTTGTTAACCACAGTTGTCTGTGGTGGCCTTTGGCACAAGGACCCTGGACTGGGAGCCTGGGCTCGGTAACGGTGGGCCCATCTGAGGCCCCTGTGCCTCTGTCTGTCCGAGGAGCCACCTGTCCTTGAAGGGGAAGTAAGTTCACGCTGAACTCTGGTATTTCATTGACACCCTCAGCGTTGAGTGTGTGTGTGTGTTTCTAGGAATAACTGCGTCAGTGGGGTTTTGGTTATCTGATTAGATTTGTATGTTAATTAGGTGGAATTTTTTTTCCTGGCCGCTGACATCTGCTTCCTAATGCTTTGTCTGCCTGTCTGCTTTCTCATGTCTTCAGTCGTCTGTCCTTCCTCAAGCTGACCTCTTGAGCTAAGACATTCAGAAGGTTTCTTCTCAAACCCATTTCCTTTGGATAAACTGCCCCGTCACCATTTAAAACTTTATAAGGACTTCTTCCTCTGATTCGGGTGTATGTGTCCCAAATGCTGCTTTTGTCTTACTTCTGTCTTACTTCTTTTGTCTTACTTCTGTCTTACTTACTTACTTTTGTCTTACTTCTGTCTTACTTCTTTTGTCTTACTTCTGCCTAGAATCAGGAGGTTTTTGTCCAGCCACTGATAGGAGACCAAAGGAGGAAAAAACAAAACAAAACAGTTAATATGATCTTCCTTACCTTCATTCTGTAATTTCTCTCATGGTCTCATAAAAATTAAGGAAAAACAAAACTCTTATGTGTTTTCCCCAGACAGACCCTGCAGGAGGTCCCTTCTGGTTCTTAAGTTTCTTTCACATCTCTGCTCCCGAACTTAAGTTGTGAACATTGAACTTGACCTCACTTCAATAAATGTGCCTGCTGGGGGTTTCCCTGGTGGCTCAGTGGTTAAGAATCCGCCTGCCACTGGAGGGCACACGGGTTCAAGCCCTGGTCCAGGAAGATCCCACATGCCGTGGAGCAACTAAGCCCATGCACCCCAACTACTGAGTCTGTGCTGTAGAGCCTGCGAGCCACAACTACTGAAACCTGTGCACCTAGAGCCCGTGCTCCACAACAAGAGAAGCCTGCGGACCGCAACGAAGACTAGCTCCCGCTCGCCGCAACTAGAGAAAGCCCACGCGCAGCAACAAAGACCCAACACGGCCAAAAATAAATAAATAATTAAAAAAATAAAGTCATGGAAAAATTGTCAACCAAGAATTCTATATCCAGCAAAACTGACCTTCAAAAATGTGGGAGAATTTAAGGCATTCACAGATAAACAATAGCTGAGGGAGTTCATCGCCACCAGACCTGGCCTATGGGAAATGCTCAAGGTAGCCCTTCAGATTTAAATGAAAGGATGTTAGTACCTCAAAGCCATAGGGAGAAATAAAGATCTGTGGTAAAGGCAAAACCATGGGCAAGTATAAGAACCAGTATTACTGTATTTGGGGTTATGACTCCACTTTTTATTTACTACATGATTTGGAAAACATGCATAAACAACAACCACAAATTCATGTAACTGTGCAAACAGTGTACAAACATGTAATTTGCAATGACAACATAAAGCAGATGGAACTGTTTAGAAGCATAGTTTATGTGATTGAGTGAAGTTGTCCACCTCAAGTACGCTGTTATAAATTTAGGATGTTAAGTGCGATCTCCCTGGTAAGCAAAGAAAATATCTAGAAGATATACACAAAAAAATCCACAAGAAAGCTACTAGAGATAATAAATTCAGGAAAGTTGCAGGGTTCTGGATCAACAAAACAAAATCAGTTATGTTTCTACGCACCTGCAATGAACAATTCAAAAGGAGATTAAGAAAGCAATTCCATTTAAAATAGCATCTAAAATAATTAGAAGTAAATTTAACCAAGGGGGTGATTTAATTGTACACTGAAAACCATAAAACATTGTTGACATAAATTAAAGAAAACCTAAATAATTGGAAAGATGTCCTTTGTTCATGGGTAGAAAGATTTTTTTTTTTTTTCTGGCTGCACCACGCGGCTTATACTTAGTTCCCTGACCAGGGATTGAACTACAGCCCCAGCAGTGAAAGCACCGAGTCCTAACCACTGGACCACCAGAAAAGTCCCAGGAAGACTTAATTCTAAGATGTCAGTACTACCCAAAGTGATGTACAGGTTCAATGCAATCCCTATCAAAATTCCAACAGTGTTTCTTTTTTCTTTTTTTTTTTTGCAGAAATTTTATGTCAATCCTCAAATTCATACGGAATTGCAAGGGGGGCCCTGAATAGCCAAAATAATCTTGGAAAAGAACAACGTTAGATGACGCACATTTCCCAATTTCAAAACTTCCTACAAACGCACAGTGTTCAAAACAGTGTGGTGTTGTCATAAGGATAGACATAGACCAATGGAACACAAGTAAGGCTCTAGAAATAAACTTATCTATGGCCAATTGATTTCTGCAAGGGCAGTAAGTCTATTTAATGCGGGAAATAATTGGTCTTCAGCAAGTGATTCTGAGAAAATTAGATTTCCACACGAAGTTGGACCCCTACGTCACACCATATGCAAAAAGTTAACTCAAAGTGAATCAGTGACCTAAATATAAGAGCTAAAACCACAAAACCCCTAGAAAAAAACATACAGGTTAATCTTCATAACCTTGGGTTTGACAATGGATTCTTAGATAAAACTCCAAAAGCACAAGCAACAACAGACACATGTTGGACGTCATCAAAGTAAAAATGTTTGTGCACCAAAGGACACTATCAAGAGTACAAAGGCAGCCCACAGAATGGGAGAAAATATTTTCAAACTACAAATCTGATGAGGGTTTAATAACCAGAATATACTTTTTAAAACTTCTAAAACTCAACAACAAAACCAAAAACTCTTGAAACTCAACAAAACCTCAAAAAAACCCCAAATTAACAAAAAACTAAAACTCAACAAAATGAAGAATGAAAACACCTTTTATAATGTCAAAAGGGTTATGTATAATTTAACACACACACACACACACACACACACACACACACATGAATGTGGGCATAACTGCAGGTGCCGCGTGGGTCAGAGCTGAGAGCACTGGGACCTGCTTGGGGACACCCCTTGCCCATTCAAGACATTTCTCCAAAGAAGATTTATAAATGTTCAATAAGTACGTGAAAAGATACTCGATGTCACTAATCATGAAAATGCAAATCAAAATCTGAATGACAGGCCACTTACACTCATGGGATACTACTACTCAACAGGAAACAAGTGTCGGCAAGGATGTGGGGAAATGGACCCTCTGGGCACCTGCTGGTGAAGTGCAAAATGACGCAGATGCTGTGGAAACCATATGGAGGTCCCCCAAAAAATGAAACATCAAATTACCATATGATCCTGCAGTCCCACTTCTGGGTATACCCCCCCAAAAATTGAAAGCAAGGTCTTGAAGAGATATTTGTATACCCAGGTTCACAGCAGCATTTTAAACAATAGCCAAGAGTTGGAAACAACCCAGGTGTCCACTGATGGATGAATGGGTATGCATAATGTGGTCCATCCATACAATGAAATATTATTTACCTTTAAAAAGGAAGAAAATCCTGACACAAGCTGTGACATAGATAAGCCTTGAAGATGTTATGCTCAGTGAAATAAGCCAGACGCAAAAAGATAAATTCTGTATGATTCCACTTACATGAGGTATCTAGAATAGGCAAATTCATAGAGGCTGGACAATAGAGGGCACCCCAGGCTGGGGGAGGGGGAATTGGGAGTTGTTTAATGAGTGAATGGTTTCTGTTTGGAAAAATGAACTAGTTTTAGAAATAATGATGATGCATTAAAGCCAATGCATTTAGGGACTTTCCCTAGTGGTTCAGTGGTTAAGACTCTGCGCTCCCAATGCAGGGGGCCCAGATTCTCTCCCTAGTCAGAGAACTAGATCCCACATGCTGCAACTAAAGATCCCATAGGCTGCAACTAAGACCCAGCGCAGCCAAATAAATAAGTAAGTAAATAAAAGAATATTTGTGTTTGGGGGGGAAAAAAGCCAATGCATTTAAACGTGGTTGAAAGTATAATTTAACACACACACACACACACACACACACACACACACACACACACACAGGAATATGGCCACACACACACAAATATGGCCACAACTGCAGGTGCTGCATGGGCCAGAGCTGAGAGCCCTGGGACCTACTTTGGTACCTCCCATCCATCCCCCCTCCCCACCCTTGGTTCCTGGCAGCTTTGAGGTCTGAAAAGGGCAGAGTAGGTTGTGATGAGGGACTGGGCCTGGCTCCCCAAATCTGTGGGCTGTGGAGGAGGCATCAGGCCCCAGCTTTGTCCCCAAAGTCAGTGGCCCCGGGCAGTTGGGGGAAGGGCCCTGGACCCCCAGACATACCCGAGTGTTCAGGGTCACCAGGTGTGGCAGGACAGTCTCAGAGGAAATCAGAATGCACCTCCCTGGGCCTTTTCAGTTCCACCCCAGGCATGGAGGAGCTGCCTGGAGGGTTGGGAGGGGGGAACGTGGTGGGTCTGTGGTGGGGGTGTTGGGATCAGGCCCCTGAGCTGATAGAGGAAGAGATGCAAGTGGGAGCAGCCTGGGGAGGGGCTGCCATCCAGGGGAAGGGGCTGTGAGTCCTTGTCCTGGCCCCCACCCTGAAGAGGCCGTTGGGGGCCTTCAAGTGTAGCTCTCTCAACACAGGACAGGAATCCCTAGGTGCGGGGATGGGGACCCAGGAACAGGGACACGGGAACATGGGAACCTGGGCACACAGGGACACGGAAAAGGGGGCATGGGGGTGGGCACACAGGGATGGGGATACGGGGCCATGGGGGCCATGGAGTCACAGGGATGGTGCCACAGGGACGGGGACATAGGGACATGGGAACACGGGGACGGGGACACGGGGGTGGGCACATGGGGACATGGGAAAGTGAGGAACACAGGGATAGGGACATGGGGACGGGGGCACAGGGACATGGGGATGGGGACAGGGGCTGTGGAATGATTGTGGTGTGGCACTGGGTGGCCTCAGGGTGACTACACCCATAGGGTGGTGTCATGTGATGGACAGTCATTGTCACCATGCTGACTGCCACAGCAACAGTCCTGGGACTGTGTGAGGGGAAGCCAATGGGCCAGCTGGCCCGGTTTCCCGGCTGTGGCCAGAGCCCAGGACCCCAGCCGAGCCTGGGCCGTCCCAGCACCAGACAGTCCAGGCCTGGGCAGAGTCTGGGGGTCGAGCTGGCCGGGGACAGTCTTGGGAGTGGGAACGGGTGGCTCCCCTTCCCTCTGCTGCCTGGGGCGGGGCCACCTTCCCCACCTGCTCTGGGCCTGGCTCACTGCCCACGTCCCCAGCAGGACTGTGGTCAGCACGGCCCCACCTGTGCTGAACGGGCCGCCCAGCTTGGCCTGTCTGGCCCCTCACTGGGCCCTGGACTGGCACCGGGGGAGAGGTGGCCCTTCCGTCCTCTGGGTACTGCGGAGCCAGTGAGGGGGCTGGCCTGATGGGGAGAGGAGGGGGTCCCAGATCCCAGGCTTGGCCTCCTAGCCTTCTCCACCCCCACCAGCTGCCTCCTGCCTGGGCTCCGAGGCCCCCGCTCGCCCGCCCCCTGCCCAGCCACACGGGCCCTCACTGTTGCTCGGACAGGACAGGCTCTTCTTCCACGGCGGCCGACCCTCTTCGACGGAGCCCCCACCCCCATCCTCCTAAGGCTCCCTCCCTCCCTCCCTCTCAGGGCTCGTTCTGAGCAGCTGCTCAGGAGGCGGCCTTCCCCAACCCTGCCCTTGACAGTGACCCTCCCCTGGGGCTGCCCGCTGGGGGGCCCGGCCCAGGACAACGCCGTGTGGCCAGGAGGCGGCTGGGCAGCGGGGCAGGCACTTCCCGCTCGGTGCGTGTGTGGCACGGAGCCCGGCCCTCAGCAGTGGCCGCTAGAGGACGGGTGACTGGCCAGGCACGTCCCCCGCCCCAGCACCGGGCCCTCGAGCCCTCAGCCCCACTTCCGGTGCCCCCATAGCGACCATCTTCATGGTGACACAGGAGCGCCAGGAGCTTGAGGACCCGGAAGCTGGCCGCCGGCAGGACACGGCAGAGCTGCTCACAGCCCCGCCCAGGCCGTCACGTGAGGGCTTCCTGCCGGTCACGTGACCCCCCCCACATCTGACCCGAAGCTGGCGGGCAAAGTGAACATGAGCTCCCCGCCCCAGGCGGCCCCGACGTGGGCCCTGGCCCTGGTGCTGGCCCTGCAGCTGCGCAGCCTGGAGGCCGGGGGTGAGTGCCGGCCCGCGGGCCCCCCACCCGGCACCCCCAGGTCCCCCCCCGCTGAGCGCTGTGCCCTCCAGCCCACAGAGCCACGGACCCTGAGTTTCAGGAGGCCTACTTCGAGCAGCTCCTGGACCATTTCAACTTCGAGAGGTTTGGCAACAAGACCTTCCGCCAGCGGTTCCTGCTGTCAGGTGAGGTCGCCCTGGGGACAGTTCCTGCTGTCGGATGAGGACGGGCACCCCACGCCTCACCCGCCCCCTTGCCTCCATCCGACAGAGAAGTTCTGGAAGAGGGGCGAGGGGCCAATATTCTTCTACACGGGCAACGAGGGGGACGTGTGGTCCTTCGCCAACAACTCGGGGTTCATCCTGGAGCTGGCGGCGCAGCAGGGGGCCCTGGTCGTCTTTGCCGAGCACGTGGGTACCGGCTGGGGCTGGGGGTGGGACTGGGGGCCAGCCCGGGGCGCGGGGTCAGTGACCCCTGGTCTCCTGCCCACAGCGGTACTACGGAAAGTCTCTCCCGTTCGGTGAGCGGTCCAGGTGCCGCGGGTACACGGAGCTGCTGACGGTGGAGCAGGCCCTGGCCGACTACGCGGGGCTGCTCCGGGCGCTTCGGCAGAAACTTGGGGCCCAGGACGCCCCCGCCATCGCCTTCGGCGGGAGGTGCGTCCTTGTCTCCTTTCTCTCCCGGAACAAATGCGAGCCTGGCCCCGGCCAGAATTTCTGTGGGTCCTAGAAGTTTGGGGTCCTTTGGAGGCATGGGGTGGGGGGCTCTGAGAAAGGAGAGAGGAGGCAGGTGTCGTCGCGGAGGCGCACTGGGGCCGGCGGGAGCGGGGTGCTGCAGGGGTGGCGTGGGGAGCCATCCGGCTAACCCTGCGCCCCTGCCCAGCTATGGGGGGATGCTCAGCGCCTACATGAGGATGAAGTACCCCCACCTCGTGGCGGGGGCGCTGGCAGCCAGCGCACCTGTCGTCTCGGTGGCAGGCCTCGGTGACCCCTACCAGTTCTTTCGGGACGTCTCAGCAGTAAGTGAAGCCTCCGGCCCCCGACCCCTCCCCCAAGCAGCCCAGGCTGCGGGTGCAGCCACACCCTTCCTTCCTCCAGGATTTTGAGGGCCAGAGTCCCAAGTGTGCCCAGGCCGTGCGGGACGCCTTCCGGCAGATCAAGGACTTGTTCCTACAGGGAGGTGAGGAGGCCGCCCCCTGCCTCCCTGCCCCCCATTCCCCCTCCCCCACGTGTGCCTGAAGACTCCAAAGGCCCTTGTCCTGCTCCTCCTGGCAGCCTATGACACGGTCAGCCAGGAGTTCGGCACCTGCTGGCCGCTCTCTGGCCCAGGGGACCTGACCCAACTCTTCGGGTTTGCCCGGAATGCCTTCACCCTGCTGGCCATGATGGACTACCCGTACCCTACCGACTTCGTGGGACACCTTCCTGCCAACCCCGTCAAGGCGAGGCACCCACCCCTGGCTGGCGGGAACCCGGGGAGGGCAGTGTCCTGTGGATAGGGAGGGGCCCGGCTGCCTTGGGGTGGTCAGAGCTGGCCAGCCCCAGGACCTTGCACCCACTCTGGGACCTGGGACTAGGGAAGGTCTCGAGGGGGGTGGCCGGCTGAGGGGCTCTGCTGGCACCCACAGGTTGGCTGCGACCGGCTGCTGAGTGAGAGCCAGAGGATCAAGGGGCTCCGATCGTTGGCCGGTGCGTCTGCCCACCTGCCTGGGCTGGTGTCAAGCGTGAGGGACCCAGTGTTGGCAGGGGAGCGGGTGGGCTGAGGAGTGGGCGGGCAGCAATGAGGGCCGTACGGGGGCGGGGAGCGCAGAAGCCTCCACTTGGTCCCTGGGGCAGGAAGTGGCCATCCCCGTCATGGCCCAGCCTGGAGAGCGCGAACCCAAGGGCCTTCTGGGAGGTCCCCAGTGCAAAGGGCAGCACACCCCACCTCGGCCCACCCTGCTGGGAGGGAGAACATCAAGGTGGGCTGCCCAGCTGCCCTCAGCAGCCAGGACAGGAGCTGATAGTACAGATCCCAGCCACTCCACTTCTCACTGGGCCCATAGGACCCCAGAGCCCCTGACACCTGCTGGACCCATCTAAGGGGGCAGGGTGGGTGTCCAGGCACCCAGCCCCAGTACCCCTCTCCCCCAGGCCTGGTGTACAACTCCTCGGGCACGGAGCCCTGCTATGACATCTACCTGCAGTACCAGGTCTGTGCCGACCCCACGGGCTGCGGCTTGGGCCCCGATGCCAAGGCCTGGGACTACCAGGTATGTGGGAGCTGGGGGCCTGGGACTGCCAGGTATGGGGTGCTACATGTGGTGTCCTGGCCCCCTGGCCTGATGGTGGTGCGGGTGTCCCGCAGGCCTGCACTGAGATCAACCTGACATTTTCCAGCAACAATGTGTCGGACATCTTCCCTGACCTGCCCTTCACTGAAGCCCTGCGCCAGCAGTACTGCCTGGACGCGTGGGGCGTGTGGCCCCGGCAGGACTGGCTGCAGACCAGCTTTGGGGGAGGCGGTGAGGCTCAAGACAGGGTTGGGGGCGGCATCCTTCCCCCTGCACTGAGCTGCCTCTGTTTCCCACACTCCCTAGCCCCCCTGGGTCACAGATTTGGGGGGGCCCCACCCGGTCCCCACCACTGCTTGCTCTGTCCGTTTCAGACCTCACGGCTGCCAGCAACATCATCTTCTCCAACGGTGACCTGGACCCCTGGGCCGGGGGAGGGGTGAGTCAGGCCAGGAAGTCCCCGCCCCGTGTGGGTCCCAGCACTCGTGGCCCTGCACCTCCTTGGTTTTTGTTCCAATCTCCCTTGTCCCCTCCCCTCCCTTTGTTGGTTCTTTTCCTGACTTCTGGCTCATTCATCTTCACGTTTCATTTCTAATGGGACCGTTCAGGTCTATGCAGTCACCCCGAGCTACTGCTTTAACTGCACCCCACAGACTGGGACATGCAACCTCCCAGCAGGTTGTGCTGCGAGGCTGAGGCCCAGAGCACAGTCTGCACCCCTGACACGGAGGCTCCTTCAATGATACAGATTCAGAGCAACCTGAGCATGTCAGTCCTCGCCGTCACCATCCACGGGGGAGCGCATCACCTGGACCTCAGGTGCGGTCCTGCCTGGGGAGGGGGTGCAGTACCTGGCCTGGGCCGATGGGTGGACGTGGGCTAGGGTGGTGTGAGGCTCGGGGCCTGCCAGCCCTGCTGAGTGTCCCCCACGCCTGCTCCTCAGAGCGTCCCACCCAGAAGACCCCGCATCTGTCGTGGAGGCGCGCAGGCTAGAGGCCACCCTCATCGGCAAGTGGGTCGAGGCAGCGAGGCATGAGCAGCGGCTGCGGCTGGCACAGCACAGGGGCTCCGAGGCTGAGGGGTGCTCCCCCAGCAGGACCAGGGAGGACTTGCTGGGAGCCTGAGGCGAGTAAGCGGGGGAGAGCCCCGGCCCAACCTCCTGAACCTGGAGCTCGGCCAGGGTGGGCAGGGCCTTGCCCGAGGGAGAGGCCGGACAAACACTGGTGGCCTGTCAGGCATGTCCTGTCCCACGTCCTGTCCTGTCTTGAGGCCCTGGACACAGTGAACACACTCACACCACCTCCTAAACTCCGCTGATAAATAAAAGAGTCCTCAGCTCCCATCTGTGTCTTGGGTGACGGGGGATGCCGGCCTTTCCTGCGGTGGCCAATCCACACCACCACGAGAGGCCACCCCAGTGATTGTCCACCTCCTTTCTCAGCTGTCCTCTTCATCCTCTTCATCCCCAACCACTGCAGTGTCCGCCTGGGGAGCCCTGCAGCCCCCAAGTCCCCCTGCTTGGGGCCAGGCCTGGGCGGGGCCGGGGGGCAGTCTGCCTCACTCCGCAGACTCAGGCCCCACCGTGTGGGAAGCCTGCTGTCCCGAGTCCCACACCAACTGCTGCCCAAGAGGCTCCTGCGCTGGGGTATGGGGGGCGGGGGTAGCGACAGGGAGCATCACGCACCCCCCAGCTGGGGAGGTCGTGCCGGGCAGGCAGCCACAGCCGTGAGAGGCAGGGCAAGGGCCGACTGAGACACGGGCCCCGTGCACCTGCCGGGCACCTGCCGGCACGCAGCCTGCAGGGCCCGTGGGCAAGTGGAGGGCGGCAGCCCTGCCTGAGGGTGAGCGCACGAGGTGCGAGCGGAGGAGGGGCCCCAGCAACAGGCCAGGCCCTGCCTCACCCCGGGTCCGGTGCCTGTGTAGAGGCTTCTAGGGGTAAGAACGAAGTCTCCTCACGTTTAACACAGAGAAGGGGCTGGCCTGTCCTACAGGGTCACCAGGGCCTGGGAGCTAGGGCCAGTCGAGGCCCAGGATCCTGGCTTCTCTCTGGAAAGCTACCCCGGGGTCAGTCCTAAGGCATGGGTGCAGCCGGCTAAAGAAAAGGAGTGAGGGCTTCCGTGGTGGTGCGGTGGTTAGGAATCCGCCTGCCAATGCAGGGGACACGGGTTCGAGCCCTGGTCCGGGAAGATCCCACATGCCGCAGAGCAACTAAGCCTGTGTGCCACAACTACTGAGCCTGCGCTCTAGAGCCCGTGAGCCACAACTACAGAGCCTGCGTGCCACAACTACTGAAGCCTGCGCACCTAGAGCCCGTGCTCCGCAACAAGAGAAGCCACCACAATGAGAAGAAGCCCGCGCACCACAACGAAGACCCAATGCAGCCAAAATTAAATAAAATAAATTTATTTTTTAAAGGAAGGAATGAAATAGGTTGACCAGGCACCCTGAGAAGGAGCCCCAGGCGCGGACACCCCACACGCCAGGGAAGCGGGCAGAGCAGGTAGGGCCCACCATGCTCACTGGCGCCGGCAACCGTCACAGGCATATTCTCACCCTGGGTGCCACTGTGGCCAGCACCTGCCCTGGGAAGCTGACACTCCCAAATCTCCCCCCGGGGGCAGGGGCAAAGCTGACCTCTGGACACGTCAGACCTGACCCAAACACTGCCCCTGCTGCCCCTCCCCGTTTCACAGTTGCGATTCCGGAAACAAAGACACAGCAGGTGCCAGTTAGAACAAATGTACTTTTATCTCCACTGAAAAGTCCATCAATCAGGGCTGGCCTGGGAGCCAGTGAACTTGCCGGCCCAGCCCGGCTCAGCCCCGCCCAGCCCCTGCAAGGGCAAGGGGAGGATCCCTGAGTCCAACTTGTAAACACCACAGCCAGCCAGGGGCCCAGATCCCCATGAGGTCACGGATGCCCCCTGAGACCCCCGGGTTGGGGCGTGTTCACAGGCTGTGAGGCCCCGAGGCTGAGCTGTACCCAGGCTGTCCCCGCAGCACCTGTCTCTGATCTCATCATGGGCTCTGGGGACCCAGTGTGGCCCAGGGTGACCAGAGGGCCCAGGACCCCTAGGAAGCCCTGTACAGCCAGCAGGAGGGCATTCGGGTTTCAGGAATGTAGTCACGATTTGATTTTCTTAGGAAGAAGGAAGAGGCTCCCCGGGTGGACGGGACCTCCCTAAATCACAGCACTGATTTATTCCTACTTGTTCCTAACGGTGTCCCGACGAGAACCAGGCAAGGAGCCCAGAACCCGTGGCAGAGCACCAGAAGCCCAGCGGCCACCCCAAGCAGCTATGAGGCCCCGAAACGTCCTGGCCCAGCTGCCGCTGGCCTCTGTCATCAGCCCGGCCTGGAGCACTTCCAGCCAGCTGGGCGGACACCGCACAGCCAAGGTCAGGGCCAGGGTCTTGCCCACACGCACCCTCCATGACAGGACTCATGAGTCCCCCGGGCAGCGCGCACTCGGGAGCCGTCCCGCCCTAGGAGGGGGCCCAGATGGGCAGGGGGTGAGCCTCCGTGTTGAACACGTAAGTGTCCAGGCTGAGCAGGTCTGGGTCGTCGGAGAAGAGCAGATACAGGTACTTGAGCGTCTCCCCCAGGAAGAAGCTCTCCATCTTGTCCCTGGGCTGGGGATTGCGGGGGTCCTGGACATTGCTGATGGAAGAGTAGCCGCCCGAGGGGACCTGCATGAGAGCCAAGGCCGCAGTGTCACGATGCAGGCGCAGCCCTTCCAAGGGCTGCGGGCTAGAGGCCCCCCAGGGCAGGGTCCAGGGCGCTGAGGACACCAAGGCCCACAAGGGGACTGGCCGCCCCGGAGGTCAGCCGTGGTTCCTCCAGGGACCTCCTGGGGGATGCCAGCAACCTGCAAGTGACCAGATGGAAAGTGCGACCTCCAGAACCTGTACAGGTCTTGCAAAAGCCCGGAGGTCACCCGAGGGGTGTACAACCCAGCACCTCACGTGCCATGGGGCAAAGACCAAGGCTCAGCTCTGCTGGGCTGGGCACTGGGCCCTGTGCAGGGCGAGACCTTCTCTGAGCCATGGCCCCGGCTGTATGATGGGTGGCTGGGCCTGAGCACAGCGGGGGTGGTGGCGGTCACAGCACCCGTCCTGGGGAGCAGCGGCTGAGAAGTCACCTCCGGGTGGACAAGTGACGCCCAGGCCACAGACGACCCAGGAGGGACACGCTCTGTGCACCTCGGGCCGCTGCAGGGACCCGCCCCGAGACAGGAAGGAGGGATGCCCTGGCCCCCTGGTCATGTACACCTTGAGGGCAGTGCTGGGCAGCTGGGCCCTCGCGGCCGGGGCGGGGCCTCCCCCACCCAGTCCACGCGGCAGGCGACGGCGAGGAGCTGGGGATGAGACCCGGGTGGCGGGCGGCGGGCGGCGGGCCCTCACCCTCGCGTACGCGTTGAAGCTGCGCAGGATCTCCCAGCCCCAGTCCTGGTACTTGCGGTGGCCCGTGAGGCGGTACAGGTAAAACAGGCTCTCCACCGTCTCGGGCCGCAGCAGGTTGTGTCTGTCGGCGGCCTGGGGAGGAACGCGGGCTCAGGACTAGCCTCGCCACACCCCTGCCCTAGTGCCCCTGAGCCACACCGGCCCCAGCGTGGCTCACCTTGACCTGCACGTCCTTATGGGACTTCTGGGGATGCAGGTTGAAATGCACGATTTCGGGGCTCAGCCCCGTCTCCATCTGACGGTTCATCTGGTAGCAGGTGTCCATGAGCGCCTGGGCCAGCTCCATGTGGTCGGCGGGCAGGCCGTGGTGGGCGCCCAGAGCTAGCGTCCCCGGCAGGAAGCACACCAGGTGGTCCTGGAATCAGAGGGTCACCTCACCACAATGGACCTGCGGCCTCACGGGTTCCACACGGGTCCAGCGTTATCAGGCCTCCCGTGTTCCCAGGAGCCAACAGGCCTGAGTGCCGGCAGGGCTCCAACAGGGGACTGAACTGCAGGCCACACACCGGGGCCCCACATGTGCAGGGCAGAAGCTGCTAGAAGGACCACCACCTCCCGGGGAGCACATGCTGACCTGGGTCTCCCTCACCACCTGCCCCGAACGGCCGATGGAACACCAGCTGCAGGAGGGCGGGGAAAGGGGGGCTGGGGACAGGGGTCCCCCGGAGCATGGGAGGCGGGGCTTGGAGCACGGGAGGGGCCCTGGCACCACACAGACCTCAGCTCCCCCTGTCACGGGACAGCCCAGGCTGCGCAGCCCACGTCCACTCGGGACGGCTCACACTCCGTGGCCAGAACTGCATGGTTCCCTCCGACGTCCAGAGTCTCAGAGCCATCCGACGTCAAGGACAAAGGGCGGAGCCCCAAGACCCCACTCGGCCGCGTCAGACCAGGCTCACCATCTTGGCGCTGAAGCGGCCGTGGGCGAGTTCCCCCACGAAGGTCAGCCTGCCGGGTTCGGATCTGTACAGCAGGTGCTTTCTGATTCCCTCCACGGCTTCGAGGTAGTCTTCCAGTAGCCTGTGCAGACCAGCGGGGCCCGTGTGCGCAGGCCAGGCGGGCGCACAGCCCCCATGTTCCGAGAAAGGGCACGAGCCTGAGCGCCCGTCCCCATTCTCGCGGCTGCCCTGTCTGGGGTGGTGCCCCGCCAGCCTCCCCGTGGAGGCCCGCGTCAGCCCCGTGGGCTTCTGCCCCCGCCCCTCACCAGGGCCCGTGCCTCCCAACCAGCCCCAAGGGGCCACCAGAGACCAGTCTCTGCCGAGCCCCTGGCCCCGACGCGCTCACCCCGGTTCTCTGAACCAGCCCGCGGGCTCCCCAGTTGGTGACACCCTCGTCTCACCCGTGGGTGACGGCTTGGAGCTGCCCCTGCCCCTGATTCTGGGTCACTGTCACCCCTGGGCCTGAGACTTGAGGGTTAATCTCTATTTTCCAACCTTGACAAGGAGCTATGGCTGCTCCCCGGGAAAGCGTGCATTTTCAGGGTCAGGGCACTAAGCTCGAGGAGGCCCAGGGGGCCCCGGTCGCCTGCCGCGCGAGCGGACGCCAGAGGGGCGGCCACAGGCCCGAGGAAGACCCCGGCTGCCCGGCACTGACGAGCCGTGGACGCCAGCGGCCGGCCGGGCCCTGGCTCTGCACACAGGCTGTGAGGAGAACCCCGCCCCGCGGAGGGGCCCGGCCCCGGCTGGCGTGGCTGCCAGTTCCCACCACCCTGAGAGCTGAGAAACGGGCCTCACTGTGTCTCCTTCTTCCCACCCTGGATCCACTGCTTCAGCAGGTACTCGTAGTAGCTGTCGGCCCTGGCGCCCAGGGTGAACACGCCCAGGTGGGTGAAGAGCCCGCTGTTGGTGTTGATGAACATGGGCACCAGCCCATCCTTCTTCCCGCGCAGGGAGTGCACGCGCCTGGTCACCTCCTCCACGGCCTCCTGGGGCACAGGAGGGCAGCGCGGTGAGCGGGACGGGCTGCACAGAGGGCTGCGCTCCCTGGATGCTGTCGCCCCGACGGGCCTGACCACAGGGCTGAACCCGCCCTCGCCACGGTTCTCAGCCCCCACCCTTGGGGGACATCTTAGGAGCAAGTAGCCACCGTAGCGCGTGGATGCGTCCTGACAACGTGCACACGACCCCTTCAGTCCACCGACGGCCAAGGGACCTGATGACGCACTTACACACAAAGATACACAGCAGCCCAACACGCAAACTCAGAAGACGAACCACTGACTGTCAGAAAAGTCGATCCAGAGAGACACAATCACACACCCACTAAGAGGTACAAGTATGGCTGGACAACACACGAGGACGTCTGTGCAGGACGGGACCCGACAGGAGCCGTGTTGTCCAGATCCCCAGTGGGACACAGGCCAAAGCTCAGCAGGTGACCGTCCAGACACGCGGTCAACCCACACGATGAAGCCTGTCTGCGCTTGGAAAGGAAGGATTCTGACCAGTCCTGCAAGCTTGAAGACACCATGCTCACTCAGCGCCCAGACTGCAGTCACTGCAGGAGGGACACGAACTGACCAGAATGGGGCCCGTGCCAGAGCCCAGCCCTGTGCGGCTGCCAGAGGGGGTCGGCAAACAGTGCTGGGTTCAATCTGGGTGAGGGAATTGTTCTGGAATTACATAACGATGACGGTCACAGACGTGAGTACACGCAATGTACACACAAGACAGGATTTCTCAATATATAAACTAAATCTCAATTAAAAGCAAAAGGGAAGGCATCCCTGGTGGTGCAGTGGTTAAGAATCTGCCTGCTGGGCTTCCCTGGTGGCGCAGTGGTTGAGAGTCCGCCTGCCGATGCAGGGGACACGGGTTCGTGCCCTGGTCCGGGAAGATCCCACATGAAGCAGAGCGGCTGGGCCCGTGAGCCATGGCTGCTGAGCCTGCGCTCCGCAACGGGAGAGGCCACAACAGTGAGAGGCCCGCGTACCGCGAAAAAAAAAAAGAATCCACCTGCCAATGCAGGGGACACGGGTTCGAGCCCTGGTCTGGGAAGATCCCACATGGCGGCGGAGCAACTAAGCCCATGTGCCACACCTACTGAGTCTGTGCTCTAGAGCCCGCAAGCCACAACTGCTGAGCCCTGCAGCCACAACTACTGAAGCCTGCGTGCCTAGAACCCATGCTCTGCAACAGGAGAAGCCACCACAATAAGAAGCCCATGCACTGCTACGAAGACCCAACGCAACCAAAAATAAGTAATTAATTAATTAAAAAAATAAAATGCCATATTTTTTAAAAAAAAAAGGACGGGGAGAAAAAAAGCTGAAGGAATAGAGGCAACCTTAGAGGAAGGCCCACAAGCAGAGACATCGTCCACAGGAGGGGCCCCGCCTAAGGTGGGCGAGCAGACACTGCTAGAGGCAACAACACACAGAGAGCCAAGAACAAAACCCGCAAGTCAGCCCTCCGTTCCACGTGCACCTGCTGGTCCCACCACACAGCAGGAGCCATGCCAGCAACACCGCTCCAGCCGCCCGCCCAGGACAGACGTGCGTAGGCACAGTCCAGGTGCCACGGCTGGGACGACCACGGTGTCATTGCACTGAACTGGCTATAAAACCCGGTGACTCCACACATCCCACGGCAGCAGCCACGACAGCCGGCCGCCCTCGCTGGCTCAGAAGAGTCCCGGACAACAGTAGTGGACCCGGGGCCACGCAGAGCGCCACACGACAAGACGTCCACTGCCAGGACCCTCAGGACACAGGACTGCACGGGGGTCGGGCCGGGCAGAGGACTCACCCTCCAGTCAATGCCTTTCATGCCTACACCTCTGATATCACGAGATAATGGGATTCACCAGGAAAAACGTGGGACAAAACCAAAAACTCACTGGTCTCTGGCCCCAGGATCAATGACCACACAGACCTGCACCTGCCCCACTGAAGCAAAGACGGCCCCGGTGCAAACCCGCTCCAGCTGGAAGCACAGCCCCTCCGTACCTGAAATTTCTTAACTCCCGTGAGACGAGAGAGCTCTCGGAACTCCAGCTGAATGCTTGTCACCTCGGCCACCGTGCTGTCAGAGGTCCAACGCGGTGGGTGGGCAACTCCAGTGCCGATGTTTACGTCGGAGTACGGGATCTTAGAGGGTGTTTGGAACGCAGGCATTAACCGATTTCCAAAGTCCTCCTGATACACAACACAGTGATGAGTCAATGATTCCGGTCCCAGAGCGGCCTGTCTCCATGGCATGACACTAACCTGTCACCCGTTTCCATCTAATCCAGTGGAGAGATGAGTTTGCTGGCTTCATGTGGCCCCACCCCTGAAGAGCTGCAGAAACCGAGCTGGACTCAACCAGCTCTGAATGACCACGCCTGCGGGCAGCGGGGCCACTTCAGCCACGCACGTGCACGGAAACAGAGTCGAGCGCGTGGAGGGGAGCGCAGACTGCAAACAATGCCTCCCCGCCCCGATCCCACGAGAAAAGGACCGACTGGGCAGCACTCGAGACCCCAGGGCCCCCAGGACGTGAGCCGACCTGGTGCCGGGACACTCACGGCCTTTTCCAGAAAGAGGACATCCCCGGACAAGTGGAAGGCGCTCAGGAGACCCCCCAGGATACGGATGGTGCTCTCAAACAGGTTGACGTCCACATTTTTCTGAAATAATAACTTCTGGGACACCCACTTCCTGGCTTCTTCAAATTCTATCACATGAAACAGCAGAGATACAGGAACAAATTAACAGTCCAAGCGTTTCCCTGACTGCTCCCTCCGGGGCCACATGCATCCCCTGCAGGGTTTCAACATCACTTCCTAGTGCAAGAGGGGACCCTGAAGGCTTCCAATCCCGCAAAAAAATCGAGCCAGTGTGCAGCTGGGGGAAGGCCATGCAGCACGAGGTCAAGTGCTCGACAATCACAGCCACGCTACAAAGGACCACGAGGGTGAGTGAGTGGCAGGCGGTCTTCAGCCCAATCAGAAAACTTAAAGCAGATGTTTAAAATGCCAGTTTAGAGACACACCATCCCAACTTAGCCCCATCTGCGCGGCACAGGAGGACATTAGGGAGAGATTCGGGGCGCTGGCGGCTCCGTCAGATCACGTGTCACCTCCCACCACCGGGCCCCGCCTGACTGCAACAGAAACACGGGCTGGGAACGCCCCTGGAAGCCCACCTACAGCCTCACTCAGCTCTGGGCAGGGGGCGCAGGGACGCTTGTCCTGAGCATCCCCAGGCCGCCTGGACGTGAGGGGACAAAGGAACTGCCCACGGCCAGCACGGCCACCCTGGCACCCAGGACAAGGGGAGGCGCAGCCCAGCGGGACACGGCGCGTGGACACCTTCCAGGTCAGGCTCGCTCGGGCCCGAGGGTCACGCACGAGAGCTCAGCCCCCCGTGCTAGGGATGAGCAGATACCTTTCTTCAGACCCAAAATCCACATGGTGTCCAGGGCGTCGATCAGCGTGAGGCCGAGGCCGAACCACTCGCTGAAGGACTTGGACACGGGCTTCAGCTCGTCGTGGCCCCAGGCGAACTTGCGGTATCCGGCCCACGCGTGGCGGAAAGCGGCGACCACAGCCTTCTGGCGCTCGTTCTGCGAGGCTGCGAGGAGGGAAGCGGGGCATGGGCGCCCGGACAGAGCTGTCCTGCAGCCCCTCGGCGAGGGAGGCAGACGGGGGGCACCGTGGGCTGCAGTGAAGGTCTGAGCAGGACCCGCTGCCTGGCCCGGGCCCATCCGCCTCCACCAGAGCCCGGCGGGGACCGCCCTCCAGGGGGCAGTGAACACTTGCAGAGCAAAGGCTCGGAGGCCGCGGGACCACTAAGGCTGCGATGTGCAGTCTGGTTTGGGGACATCAGACGTGACAGGTGCTGGTGACCCGGACAAAAATACCTCGTCTGGCGGTGCCGCGTCCTGCCCGGTCAGCTGCGGGCACTTCCAACGGGGACAAAACAGGGAGCAGACACCACCAAGACCACTCCGACACTCCCCAGGGCGCCCTCGGGGTGCGTCCAGACACCACCAAGGCCACTCCGACACTCCCCAGGGCACCCTCGGGGCGTCCAGAGGCTGCTTCCCGCCACACGCGGGGGGACCACGTGCACACACGGGGCTACCGTGCAGGGGAACACGTGTGTCCACAGCTTCACCACATGTCCCGTCAGTGTCGACACCCACGGCTCTGCCGTCCGTTTCTGACCCCACACGGTGGCCCCGTGTCCCCACGTGCGTGGCCACGAGTCCCCACTCCGGGCTCTCTTGTCCTCCCTGGGGGCTCCAGCACTGAGAGCAGAGGGTCCCGGCGGGGACCCAGACTCAGTTCTCCTGTCCGTGGAATGGGAACAGGACAGACTGACCCCTCAAGGGGCGACACGAGGACCGCAGCACCCAAGGCCCCTGGCTGCCCGCACACACACATTCCTGTGCGGCTGCAGCGCCGGACACGGGACAACAGCCGCCAAGGAGCCCCACGTCGTCAGCAAAGCTCTAAGGGGTGCCAGACGCCGAGACCCGTGCGTCCTTGCACCTGGGTGTCCAAGGCTGAGAAGCGCTTGTTGGGACGGCAGGAGCCCCCCGCCACCCCGCCGCTCTTGTGCGTGTCCGCACGCCCCCTCCCTCAGAGTGCCCGGGGGAGGCCCGAGAGGGCGCAGGTGGGACCTTGCCTGGACTGTTCCTCATCCTGAGGGCCTGCGGGGAAGGCCTGGGGGCGGCCTCTGCCTTTCTCGGAGGGAGCTGGGGGCCCTGCTCCGGTTCGGTCCCTGTGCCCCTCCAGCTGCAGCGGGAGTAGAGAGCGCGCTCAGGGCAGGGGCAGAGGTGCTGAGGCCCCGAGGTCGAGGTCGAGGTCGCAGCCGAGCTGGGCTCAGACTGGGCCTCCGCGCCCTCCCACCCCCCACGGGGCACACACTGTCTTCGAGGAAGAGGAACCAGAAGGTGCATTATGCGTCAGGCTGGTTCTCTGTTTTCCAGGAAAAGAAACACCACAGAGACCGCCTGACGGCCTCTGCGTCCCCATTCGGTCCATCTCTGCTGTACCTGACGCGGCTTCCCTGCGCGTCGTCTTCCCAGCGAGCCTCGCCGGCTGCCTCTGCCCTCCTCTGGGCCTCATCCTGCCTCCTGTCCTTGGCGTCTCCATCGGGGGCTCTAATCTGCAGGTTGGGTGGTCCCCGTCGGAAATGCCTTGGAGGCTTCTGGACAGACACGAGCAGAGACAAGAGTCACTCGTGAAATGATTCAATCGTCCATCTGGGACGCTGCCCCCGTCTGACCCGGCCCCGTGCAGGGAGCACTGTGGACTGGCGGAGCAGCTGCAATTTCCCAGAGGAAACTTTTCATTTTTCATACGACGGGCAGCTCTGGGAGGAGCCCCTTACTCGCCAGCTCCTGGCCCTGACTACCCGGCTGGAGGCTCTGCCAACGGGCGAGTGCCACCCTGGACAGCGGGTTAAGCCCCTGGCAGGGACGTTTCCGGGTGTCAGACCCTGAGGGTAGCAGGGCCGGCAGGGTGAGAGCCAGCACGGCCCCACGGATGGAGCTGCAGACACCGTCACAGGCCCGCGCCCGGACTCCCCAGCTTCATCCTCGGAAAGGCGTGGCAGAGGTGGCCGGTCAGTGACAGAGCGCTGCGGGGAGGGCAGCGCCCCTCCTGGCTCCCAGCCAGCCCTGACCAGTGCGCATGATGGCAACTCCTCCAGGACGTGAGGACGCTGAGTTGTGAATGGAAAAGTCTCTGGAAACCTTGCTGGCGGATCCCGGAAAACATTCTCCTTCCAAGGATTCAAACCCCACCAAGCTGGGCCCCCCTGGTCAAGAGCGCGGGTGTGGCCGAAACAAGGAGGCATCGTTGCTCAAACAGGTCCTGGGGACGAGGGCTGGCGTCTGAGCGGGAGAGAAGGTCCGAGCGGCCCCAGGACTTGTGCCGGGGACACACGGGTGTTCAGCCCCTCACGTCCAGCCCCTCCTACACACCAGAGACGGGGTCGTGGACGCTGAAGTGGGGAAACGTGCCGCATTCTGCTTTCACAGGACTGTGAAGGTCAGTAGGCAGAAGAGCAGCCACAGAAGCGGCACAAAGAACGCTCGTGGCTCCGGAGGAGAAATTCTCTTTTCTACCCACAGACCCTCCAGTGAGACACGGGGAGAACGGCCGCCTGTGTCTCCCCGGGGCAGCCCTGCAGGGGTGTGAGGCCAGCACCCGTCCCAGGATCCTCTCCCTAGGGGGCCCTCGGCGCACCCGCAGTGGAGGGGGTCCCCAGGTGCAGAGCGCCCCGGGTTCTCCAAGGCCACCCCCCCCCGGAGCCACTGCCCTTTGCAGGGGACTTTCCCTGGCTCTCTGGCTGCCCAGACTGCCCTCTAGTCTCCACGTCCTCCCCCCGCCCCACCTCCCCCACCCCGGAAGGCGCCCCAGGGCTAGGCCCCGCCCCTACCTCCCCCTTTCTGGACAGCAGGCACCACGCACCTGCGTACTCCCAAACCTCTCTCCCAGGCCCCGACTGACGCTCGGGCCCCCAGCAACTCGGTCTGGGCAGGTCCAGAGCGGAGTGCCCACCTGAGTGTCCCCCGCCAGTAGCTCCCAGAGAAGAGGGACGGGTCTCGCACCTACCAAGGATCCGGCCCAGCAGATGCACAGAGAAGACGAGGGACAGAATGGCCCCCTTCCTTTCCCCCTGTCTCCTTCATCCAACCAGCCCAGAGCAAGGAGTGTGAGGTTAAAACCTCAAACAAATGGTAAGAAACAGAACCCTTCCCAGACTGTCTGAAACAGCACGTACTGTTTCGAAATGCTTCTGGCACGGGCCCGGGTTACAACTGCACGTAGTTTATTCAGAGTACCTGAGGTGACAGCCCCGCGAAGGTTTCCGGGTTCTCAGCTGCTCTCCGAGGAGCTGGCAAGACGGGTGGATTTGCGGGTCTCACCTTCGGCCCTTCTGCCGACCTGCTGCCCACGGCTAAACAAGAGAATCTACTTTATCTCAAATTCGCCACAAAGCCTGGAGAACATTCAACGTGCACTCGAGACGGCATCCACACAGCTATGACTCCGTGTAAAAGGACGCGGTGGGACCTCCGAAGAGGGCAGTTCGAGCAATTCAAGCATGGTCAAAGGGAATCAAACCTTTTCCAAAGCACCTGGCCGTTCCTGTCCCTATCCCCACCCACATCCCCGTTGCTCTGCCTTCATGATTTCCGTTTCGGGAAGCGCACAAGGCCATTTACTGGAGCAAACCTACAGCAGCTCCGTAGCCTTCCTCCTCAAAGAAGCCACCCTAGAGCAATTCAGAAGGGACCCTGCACCTCCTCACTGGCACCCTGCCCGGCCCTTCCCGGCTCCCGGCGGCGCGGGTCGCGTTCAGACTCGGGACCTGAATCTCACTGCGAGACACAGAGGGTGAGAAGCTGGTCCTCACAGCAGACATCTGGGCAAGTCACACAACCTCAGATTGACAGCCACCTCCCAGCCGGGGCTTGGGAACACTCTAGGCTTCTCTGTGTTTCGACTTCCCGCCAATGTGTCCACGTCTATGCCTCCTGCAGCTGCGAGAGCGCGCTGCTGCCGCTTCGTCCGCCCTCAGGAGCCCCCACGGGTCACAGCGGAATCGTGGAGCTGGTACCTTTCCACTCGTCGGCCACACTGATGTAGGACAGGAGGCCGCAGAGCATCAGGAACGCCAGCAGGAAGAGGACCACGTTCCGCTGTAACCTCGACAGCTGCTTCCATTTCTGAGAGGGAGAGACAGACCGTGACGCTTTTTACTGAAAAGAGCACCGCGGGAAATCGCTCCCACTGTGACGCGCTCCGCGGGGGCGACGAGGAATTCCGGAGCCCGGCGTGGGCTCTGCTGCTTTTGAAGCGGAGGAAGAAGCTGCGTCGGCGGCGGCCGCAGGCTGGGATGACCCTGCTGCGGACGACACACCGCACGGGCCCGCGTTCGAGGAGAATGCAAACCCACGCGGGGGCCGTTTCTGCCTGACACGGGGACAGCGGGGAAAGACCGGCAGCCCGCGTGTGCTGGCTCGGGCTCCGCCGGCCTCGCCTCGGCCCTGCAGCCCGAGACCCCGGGAGCCGCGTTCGCGCGCTCGCCCCGGGGAGGCCCCCAGGCCGCCCCTCACCCGCCAGAACGAGCGCCGCCTCAGGCCCTGGCCGCCGTCGTAGCTCCGGCCGGGGCTCAGCGTCACCGAGATGAAGTCCCGACGCGGCGGCAGCGGCGGCGGCGGATACATGACAGCGGCAGCGGGCCGGGGAGCCTCGCCCCCCGGCGTCGTCAGGAGGCCCGGCTCCGAGCTAGGCAGTGAGGCCGGCAGGTCCGACGCCGGTAGGCGGCCATCGCGGCGCCCTCGACTCCCCGCCCATCGCTCGGAGCCAATGCGCCTTTGCCGCGCCCTCGGAGTCCCATTGCGCCTGCGCCCGCCGTCGCTGCTCCTGCGTGCGGGCTTACATCCCACGGCGCGCCTCCGTGCGTGCGCGGTGACGTCACGCCCACGCTGCTCGCTCCTGCGCACGTCTCGCTGGTGTGGCTGCGCAGCCGGTGGGGTTTCCGCTCGAGCCGGTTCCCCTGGGATTTCCCTGTGGTTGCGGCCCCGCGCGGCTTCCCCAGGGCCTGTGGGCCGTGGGATGGGCCGGGCCTTCTCGGGCTGGCGCTGACACCGGGCGGGTGTGACACCGCTCCGCCATGTCGGCGGGGTGCCTCTGCGCCCCAGACCCCAGGTCTCGACCCCGCCCTCCCCCACCAGGTGGATTTGATCCGGGTGCCTGCCCCAGAGCCTGGAGAGGCTGGGGCCTGGCGGGGCCGGGGTCAGCGAGAGGACGGGGGGCCCGTTGCACAGTAAGAGGCTCTGGGAGTTTTCATCCATGGACCTATCAACCTTAAAAATAGCTGGCTATTTCATCAGCAAAATGAGTTTATTCAGGAACGGCAGAGGAATCGCAGTTAAGGGTGTGCACATATAGCCTGTAATAGCCATGTCCAGAGACCAGGGAAAGCAGTAGTACTTTACAGAGGAAAAAGGGAAGTTGGGGAGGGCTGCTTCGTATGAAAGTCCATTGGAGGTGGGGCTTAGTGTTAGGTTTGGGGAAGTTCAGAATGCCATGAAGCACCTGGATCCTAATGCGTCCTTGTTCCGAGATCCGGTGACCTAAATAGCGATCCTGAGTTTGAGCAACTGCAGTTTTTCCTTGGAGGCTTTAATGCTCCTTTGAAACCAAAAGTTTTAGCAGTTGGATGATGTCGTCCTGTGAAGAGGTTTGAGTAGGCGAGCAGAGCAGATAATCATCCACATACTGTAATAAAGTAGAGCCTGCAGGAAACGTAGCATCCGCATCAGCCTTTAAGCCTGGGAAAAGTAGGAAGGAATTTCAGTGAAACCTTGGGGCATTAATGTCCAGATGTATTGTCCTTCCCAAGTGAAGGCTGAGAAGGTCTCAGCTAGCCTTATCAGCTGGAATTCAGGCACACCTCGTTTTATTGTACTTTGGTTTATTGCACTCTGCAGATCTTGTGTTTTTTTCAAATTTAAGGTTTGTGGCAACCCTACATCCAGCAAGTCTGTGGGCGCCATTTTTCCAACAGCATTTGTTCGCTTCCTGTCTCTGTGCCACATTTTGGTAATTCTTGGAATTTCTCGAACATTTTCATTACTGTTATATGTGTTATGGTGACCTGTGGTCAGTGATCTTTGATGTTACTATTGCGAAATATTAGAACTTGCTGAAGGCTCGTGATGGTTAGCATTTCTTGGAATAAAGTATTTTTACATTAAGGTACGTATATCGTTTTTTAGACACAATGCTATTGCACATTTAATAAACTGCATCAGGGTATGAACATAATTTTTATATGCACTGGGACCAAAGTATTCACGTGACTTGCTTTATTGTGATACTCGCTTTTTTGTAACTGTCTAGAACCAAACCCGCAATATCTCTGAGGTGTGCCTGTACCAAAGCATGCGCGGCACAGATTAATAACAGTGAAAAAACGTGCTTTCAGTAGGAATGGATGCTAGTAGAGTATGGAGGTTAAGAACAACAGGGTGTCGAGGGGCAGCAACGTTGATTATTGCCTGCAGGTCCTGGACAGACCTCCATCCTCAGCCACTGGGCTTTCTCACAGGTTATATTTAATAGTATTACAGAGACTAGCGCAAGGGGTAGTGAGGCTCTGAGCCTTGGAATCCTCTTACGGGCTTTATACCTTGAAGGGCTTCTTTCCTCCTAGGGTATTGATCAGTTCTGGGGAGAGGTTTCGAGGGACCTGTTTGAGTCTTAATGGGAAGAGCACTGGGGATTTTGCCAATATCAGTTGGAGACGTTTTGCCCATAAGGAGGATGGTAGCTGACTCAGTAGGGACAAATGATCAGCGTCTCCCGAATCAGCTCCAGGACCGTCAGAGACAAAGCAAAGCCAAGCCAGTGAAGGGTCACTTAATTCACCTGGTTGACTATTTTAACTGTTACTGTGAAATTCTAGAATTATTTCCCCTTTTGGGAGAAAGAAATTCCAGCATATTCGCTGAGCTGTCTTGGCCCAATAAATGAATAGGGGCGGAGAGACTAAGGAGGGAAGTGTGGGTATCTCTCAGGGGCCTAAACGAAAAGGAACAGGTTCAGAGACAGGACCCTGTTGAGGTTCATCAGAGACCCCCACTATTTGGATCACTTTCGAGCTCCGAGGCAGGGGCTGCTTTACCGCAGTTGAACTGAGTGTGGCTCTGGTGCCAGAAGAGATTGATTCCCAATCTGGAGAGTTGTTTTTCTGAGCTGGTGAAGAGGGAGGGTTGGGAAGAACCCCTGTGGTTCCTCAGAGGCCCGTTGGTGGTGGTCAGGAGGGCGTTGGAAAGGCTGGTTAGAGGGCTGAAGGCACTTGTGACAATCTTTTTCCCAAAGTCCTGGCTTGTTGCGATAATAGCAGGAACTAGGAGGGTTTGGGTTTTGTCTAGGGACCTTCATTTGCTGGAGTTGAAGGTTAAGGGTTTGAGTGGACTTCCTTTCAGTTGAATAGTCTAGAATGCAGATGAGTTGGTGGCTAAATTAGCTAAATCTGGAGTGGACATGGTTTCCGGTTCAACCCTGGTCCTCTTATCTAGAAGGGAAGGATCCCAGTTACGCCTGTCAATGAACACAGAGTTAAAGGCTACCTAAGTGGATTTGTTACCAAAGCAAACTTGGGTCTGATCGTCCATGCAGTAAAGCCAATCTCCTGACACCAGTGTGTGAGGAAGGAAAGGGCAGTGTTCATTGCAGGCGCTAAGCAAGGAGTCCACACAGCTAGTGCTCAAAAGACCCAAACTACCTTAACTCTTCCAGGTAAAGGTTGTTGTTGTTGTTTTGTTTTTTTGTTTTTTTGTTTTTTTTTTGCGGTACACGGGCCTCTCACCGTTGTGGCCTCTCCCGTTGCGGAGTACAGGCTCCGGACGCACAGGCTCAGCGGCCACGGCTCACGGGCCCAGCCGCTCCGCGGCACGTGGGATCTTCCCGGACCGGGGCATGAACCCGTGTCCCCTGCATCGGCAGGTGGACTCTCAAGCACTGCGCCACCAGGGAAGCCCCAAGTAAAAGTTTTTAAAGACAGGGTGAGGGAGGAGGGTTGTGGGGTGTGTGATCAGCTCGTGGACATTTTTTTCTTTTAATAACTTCACTGATTTTTAAAAAAATATTTGTTTTTGGCCACGTTGGGTCTTCATTGCTGCGTGCGGTCTTCCTCTAGTTGCGGCGAGCGGGTGCTACTCTTTGATGCAGTGCTCGGGCTTCTCATTGCAGTGGCTCATCTTTGTTGCGGAGCATGGGCTGTAGGCACGTGGGCTCAGTAGTTGTGGCGCACGGGCTCAGTAGTTGTGGCGCACGGGCTTAGATGCTCCGTGGCACGTGGGATCTTCCCGGACCAGGGCTCGAACCCATGTCCCCTGCATCGGCAGGAGGATTCTTAACCACTGCGCCATGAGGGAAGTTTGGACATTCTTCTGATGGGTTGGTGGTGAGGTTATTGGGAGTCAGCATCATCAACCTTCTGGTTCCAACCGGTCTGGGGTGTACATGCTGGAGCGACAGAACACAGTTAGCTTCTTCCACCTGGTGGGGTTTTCAGTATCTGCAACACAGCTCAAGAACATGGCTCAGAATATTATCTTTAGCCCTTGAGGAGGAACTAAAGGTCCTTGGCTTTGTTTAATGGCTAAACTATTGTTTTTTGGTATTGTTTGTTTTTCTTTCTTCTGCATTTTCTCACTTCTCTGATTAAATGTACTCTTGGAACTCGGGGAAGGCCTGGGAGACTAAAGGTTTTCTACAGACAAGAGGCAGGTGGAGGACATGGTGGGGGGGAGGGGCTGTTCTGGGAAGGCCCCATAGTGTCCTGCTCGTGTACAGATTCAGTCTCCAGAGGAAGACCAGAATTTTCTTTAAGGACAACCTGAAGTCGACTATAATATCTGTGAACACGTTTGTCAGATCGTTGCCTGCCAGCCTGAATTTTGTTCCCATCAACAAGCTTAGGAAAAGCTTTTGAAATGTTCAGTAAAGATCTCCAGTAAGTCCCCATGCCTGTCAACAGTCAGGGTCTGTTTTTCCAAATCCCTTCCAGATTCCCACTTGGTTTCATTCAGTATGGGGCCTGACCTTCACTGTGGACTAATTGATACATATCTGAGAAGCCAATAAGGCTGTGGACTAATTGATACATATCTGAGAAGCCAGGCTGACAAGTTTGAATCACTAATGTTAAATTCTTCAGCAAACCTATGGGTTTCTCAGTTACTTTCAGAAAATCTTTGGATTTTCTGAATCCAATTGTTAGCCATCTATGGATGGCTAACAATTCAACTTTACTTAGTTCGGGGAACATAAAACACTAGGGATTTAGCATTTGGACCCCCAGAAGGTTTAACTTTAATAAGTTCAGGGGAGGGGGAAGTGGGCAGAGGTTTTGAGAAAAAGGGGAGTCTCAGCAGGGGGGTTAAGAGGAGGGGGTGGGAGGCCCAGAGGAGGTGGGGATGGCAGGGGGTGAAGGGAAGGCGGGGATGGGGGCACAGGGAGGGGAGGGGAAAGGCCTCAGAAGCCATTTCGTGTTCTTTCAAGTGTTTGCTTGCCTCCATTAGTTAGTTTAGAAGTAGTATTTTGTAAAGAGGCAATTTTAGAGTCCTGGATATGTTTGGAAGCCTCAAGGTACAAATTAAAATAAGCATCCCAGAAATTCCCTGGTAATCCAGTGGTTAGGGCTCTGTGCTTCCACTGCAGGGGCCACGGGTTCAATCCCTGGACTGAGGAACTAAGATCCCACAGGCTGGAAAAAAAAAAAAATCCCACTCAGTCTGTTTAGTTTCAGAGCCATGGCTTTCAGAGTTGATTCTGAGACAAACAAGTTTGGGGAAAACCAAAGTTCCCCACAATGGCCACTAGTGTTCTGAATTATTTCTGGTGAAGGGACCATAGTTTTTTTTTTTTTTTTCTTGCGGTACGCGGGCCTCTCACCGCTGTGGCCTCTCCGTTGCGGAGCACAGGCTCCGGACGCGCAGGCTCAGCGGCCATGGCTCACGGGCCCAGCCGCTCCGCGGCATGTGGGATCTTCCCGGACCGGGGCACGAACCCGTGTCCTCTGTATGGGCAGGCAGACTCTCAACCACTGCGCCACCAGGGAAGCCCGGGACCGTAGTTTTTAAACATGAAACCAGCTGAGGTTCCTGAAGAGGGGCCGCACTTAGGGCATCGAGATGACTGGGATCGCATCTCTCAGAGGATTTCCCGAGAGCAAAAGAGAAAATCCTAAATGACGTGACCCCAAAGGAGTGTTACGAAAATTCCAGCACAGGCTGGGCGGACACACCTCGTGTCTCCTTGTTTTCCAATAAGGAGAACAAACAAGTATTCGGCGAAAGGACAGAGCCTTCCCCAAAAGCCAAAAAACAGAACAGATGGATCCCAGATAAAGCCAGAGAGCTCAACCAGGAGGGCCTGAATACCAGAGACTGGCCAAGGGCATCGGGCAGCAGGGCCGTCAGCCCCCAGGCTTCTCCTTCAGACCTCACGTCTGGACACCAAGTCATGTCCACTTTACAAGTAAAGCAGCCATTAGCTGTTTTATCAGCAAGATGAGTTTATCTGGGAATAGCAGAGGAACTAGAATTCAGATGTGCAAACTAGCGCTAACCACAGGCAAGTGCGGAGAAGAAAGCACAGGACCATCACTTTGCGGAGGAAAAGGGGACGCTTCGCTTGTGGGAAAGTCCATGGGAGGAAACAGAGTTCAGGGTGGTGACAAGTCTCCTTGGCTGGGCTGTCGCCTTCCTCCTGTCCAGGGATGAGTGGGGGGCCCAGGGGCAAGCAAGCTCCCCCTTCAGGCCTCCCTCAGCTCAGGGCCCCTCCCTGGTGTTTTCCGGGCCAGGCTGCCCACTCCCTCCGTGGGGAGCCCACTGCTTCCTGCCGTCTCAGCTCTGACATTTCTGGGCCTCAGGAGGGCTCCCCAGCACGTGCACCTACTGCTCAGCACCTAGGCTTGTCTGAACCCGCTCCAGAAAGATCTTCCTCCCCTCCTGCCCCTTCCCTTCTAGGGGTCGTCCCTGGGGTCTCCTCCCACACACAGCTCTGCTGGCAGTTCCGGTGATGTCCTCACGCACCCCTCCCTGCAGTGAGTTACCAGGGAAACGGTGGCATCTGGAGGACGCATGTGCAGGAGGGCGAGTCACAGGCTGTCAAACCTGAGGGCGCAGGAGCCCCCCGCCCCCGAGACCTGGTTCAAAGGGCATGTTCTGGGCCCACCCCCAGGGTGCCAGCCCCACTGGGTCACCTCGGGCTCCCCTGAGACCCTGGGAAAGAGCTAGACGGAGCATGGGGCAGATCCCTGGGTGGTCCAGAGCGGGGTCAGCACAGCCCGTGGGCTCTGGTCCCCTCAGGGCCCAGCCGGCTGCAGCCCCTGGATGGACGCGGCCCTGGGAACAGTCGGTGTTGCTCCCACACGTGTTGGTCAGGAACTGCAGTCAACAGGCCGGGCGGCATCACAGCGCCTCGTGTTTATTGGGAATCCCCACATTCTGTGGAAAATCGAGGGTCTGCCGTCTTTCAACTCAATTGCTTCACTAGCGGCCGTCTGGGTTAGAGATGGTGGGGGCGTGTGGCCCTCAAGGGAGCAGGAGGGAGGCCCTTGTGGCGAAGGGACCCACCGACCGTGCTGCCCCCGAGTGCAAGGCGGGCACAGGGGAGCCTCACCTGTGATAAAGGACTCAGCACGACTAGGGTCTCCTGGTCACAGCGTCCTAGCATCACGGAAGATGCAAACATTGCAGGAAACCCAGTGCAGGGTACCCCGGACCCCTCTGTGCTATGTGTGAAACTTCACGTGGAAATAAAAAGGTTTTTCAAAAGCAAGCTGCTTCAACAGTTTACCCCACTAACTGTACTTGTGTAGAAAAAAGGTTGCCGGGTGTCCCGGTGTGGCAGTCAGGAGCCCCTGGGCCGCGGCGGGAGCCTCAACCTCGGCCTCCCCCTTGGCGACCCCCCGCTGCCCCAGGCCCTCTGCTCGCCTGTGGAGCAGCGGGAGAAGGAAACTAAGGCACAAGGTTCCATTCTGAGGCTTGAAAAGCGTGGCAGAGCCTGGATGGATGCAAAGTCGTCCTGTGGGCCTTGGGCGTGGCCCTGACCCCGCCGGCACACCCAGGTCGGGAGGCGTGGACGCAGCCACCGTCCGCTCCGAGTCGCCAGAGGGATCACCGCCTCTGAACCCACCGCCGGACAGCGTCCTTCCCGGGGAAAGCACGGCTGCACGTGGACTGCGGAGCGGCGAGGGGCGGCGGCCTCGGCCGAGCAGCAGGCTGCGTTTCATGACGCGCTGCACGTCGGCAGGAAGAGGCCGGTGCCGCCCGTTGCTCTCCAGACGGGAAATCGGAGCAGCCACGCCAGGGGCAAGAGACCAGAGCCAGCTGGTTTCTCCCTGCCTCGGCCAGGCTGCCGGGGTGCAGCAAGGGGGCCGCGGCCCCAGAGAGCAGGGGCGGAGCGTGAGCCCCGGGATCCGTCAGAGGCTGCCGGCAGGCTGGGCGGGGACGGCGTCCCCTCCTGGTGACACTCCAGACTCATCAGCCACCACGGGAGCCCCCAGCACCGGCGTCGGTCCCACTGGTTCCTGGGGGCTGAGGCCTCGGGCGGAACTCGAGAGAACTCAGTGCCAGGCGTGCAGGCCAAGCTTCCGCAGAGCCATCCCGACCTGCTGTGGGTCTCAGCCGGGCGGGGAAGGGGGCTGGGCCGCGGCCCCCAGGTCAGCTGCCAGGGAGGGAGGGGCAGCCGCTTCCCGCTTGTCACCCTGTGAGGGGAGGACACTGTCCTCGTCTCTGCAGAGAAGCGCGGGGCGGCTGCTGCTTCTCACCGTGCGGCTTCGCCTGGGGCCGGGGAGCCACCATGCCGTCCCGCCCCGTCCCGTCCCATCGGGTCTCAGCTCAGGCCGGAGCGGCTCTCAGCCGATGACGCCACACTCCCTCGGGCCCCCCATCAGCCTCCTCTGAGCCCCTCTGCCTGCGGCCTGGGCCCCACAGCAGAAGCAAAGCCAGAGAGGCCGGGTGGGCCCACAGCGGGCCTGGGGTCACTTGGGTCCAGGGGAGCGGGTGGCGGGACAGTTCCCACCCTCGTGGAGTGAGCCAGCATGCTTCCTTCTGTGGTCCATGTTCTCAGTCAGAAACTCAGAGCAGCCTGCTTTCCTCCTTGGAGCCCAGGCCGGGGCTGCTTCCTCAGCCTTGGGGACCCCGGGGCCGGCAGGTCTAGGAGGGAGTCAGGCCTGCAGTGTCCTGGCCGTGTCCACGTCCAGGATGAGTGGGGACCTGAACTCCCGGCCTCGCAGGTACACCTCCAGTCCCTGGAAACAAGCAGGTCACGATGCGCAGGTATCCAGCCCCTGGGCTCCGGGTGAGATGCCAAGTCAGCCTGGAGTCAGCGAGGGGCAGGGGAGAGAGGCTTCTAGAAACAAGGCTTGGATGTCCTGAGACCTCAGTGCAGGCCAGAACTTTCCAGAGAAAGGGGAGCCAGGTCTCCTGCCCCAGCGACGTTCCCACTGGCCCAAACCCCAGGCTCCGATGAACCTGGCTTGTCCTCCCTGACCCCCCAAGGCCTCTCGACACCTCACCGCAGCCCACGTCTCGGAAAGTCCTCTGCAACTAAGGGGCCGCTTACCCCGCTCGTCGACTGAGGCAGAGCTGTGACTTCCCACCAAGCTCCCAACTCGCCCCCGTCCTCTGACCACACAAGCCCGACCCCAGAAGAGCCACAGATGGGCCTGGCGGCTCTCACCTCTCCGGAGTATGACACCAAGGGCGAGATCTCGCAGATGGCTGGAGGCTCTCCACTGCCGGGTGGGCTGGGGGGTGCACTTGTCAGCGTCTACTCGGGGGTGCGTACCCCAGGGCCCTCCCCTGCCCTCCCACGCTGGCTGGCCCAGTCCCCGCCCAGCCGGGCTGTCCACCACACCTGCCGCCCTCCTCGCGGACAGCTGGGCCCCGGGCACCGACCCCACCCGAGCAGTAGGCTCTGACTTAGGCTGGAAAACCCTCCTCGCCCCTCGCAGGCATCTCACACAGAGCCCGGGCAACCAGACTTAGGGGGCGGCCACTGACAATCACAGAAGGAGACACCTAAGGTCTTATTCTTTCCGCACCCTGAAAAATGACCTGCCTGCCGCTTTCTGGATGTCACGCCTGGGTCTTGGCTTCAGAGCTTCTGATGAGCAGGGAAGGCGTGACCCCCATGTCTCCTGGGGCTCTAAGCAGAGCTTGAGGGCCGGGCACACGGCCATCTGCCTTCGGTGTGGGGCCGGGGCGGTAGTGCCCACCCCAGCTCAGACCACAGCACAGCCAGCAGGGCCCTGGGGCTGGGGCTTGGGCCACGACACCCTGACATCCCATCCTTCGGGTCGCACCCTGCAGCCCACGCTCACCTGGGCTGCTCGGGGAGCCGGGCCCCGTGTGCGTCCAGGAAGTGGGCTCCCGCCTGCAGGGCCCACCGGTGGTGCTGAGCGAGCAGGGCCCGCCGCGCCGTGGAGCGGTTGTCTGTCTCAGCCGAGTCAGCGTTCTTCAGAGGGGAGAACTCCTCCCCCCGCAGCACTTGGAAGGCCACGAAGTTCCTGGGGGGGCGGTGACAACAGCTAGGGACCCAACCTCCCAGCCCAGACGCCCTGGTCCTGGGCAGGTGAAGGCCAGGCCGGGCGACAAGGACTACGTGGGGGTCTGGTCTGCAGGCAGCAGGCTGGGGAGGGCCTCGCAGGCACAGCGTGAGTCTTTGTTCCTGAGATCCTGGAGCTGCCCTTAGTCCTCCCTTCCCTCCCCTTCCCACCAACCCCACCCCAGAACCTGGGACCCCAGGGTGAAGGCCACATACCCTGGGAGTCCCCAGCAACCTCGCCTGGAAACAGCTTCCTAGCTCCCGGCCAGGGGCAGGTGGAGGGCTCAGGAGAGAACATGGGTGCCCCCCAAAGTCCACAACCCCAAGGGCTCCAACTGCCCCAGACGCTCCCTGTGCTCCCACCCCAGGGGCTGCTTCTTCTGGCCTTCTTGCCCTGAGACCCGCCTGCAGCCCCCCAGCTCCCTCCTGCAAAAGGGCACTCCCACTGTGAAGCCCCCAGCCTCCACTTCCCTGCCTGGCTGGACCTCAGAACCACCACCAAGTCAGGGAAGGGAAGGAGGAAAAAATGAATGACTTCTCCACTAACTTGGCAAACGGGAGCACATCAAACACGAACTTCTCCATCTTTATCCCGTTGGGCTCGAGTGGCTTTACTGGATTCCCCTGCTCATCCACGTAGGGGACCTTCTTCACAGCCACGTGTGGCTTCAGCAAGGGCTCGAACTCCCTGGGGGACAGGAGGCCAAGGGGAGGAAAGACACAGTTCAGACAGGACATCTTGGAGCCCCAGCCCACCTCCCCCGTGCCTGGCCAGCCGGGTCAGGTGGACAGATGGACACAGCAGGCACAGGGCGGTGGGGTCTGAGCCCTGTCTCTGGAGGGCCAGGCATCCTCATGCACCCCGGCCTGAGAGCTGGGCACCATCGGCCACATCCCTGCCCAAGCCCAGTGGTGACTGGCAAGCCACGGGGTGGACGTGGTGCCTACGGGCAACGGCCCCCACCCGGGGGCAGGGCCACGCCCACTCGGCCACAGAGCCTTGTACCAGATACTGGAGCGCTCTGCTACCTCCAGCTTGTGGGAGCACAAGACCCTTTCCGTACCGCACCCCCCAGCCCCACCCAGCTCAGGTCTGCCCCCGGTCCCTGTGGCCCGGCTGGCCGCCCTGCACACCTGGTGGCCATCTGGAGGAAGTCTCGCGTGAAGAAATGGTTGCAGATGTTGCCCGCGTTGTAGAGCAGGCCCCCTCCGGGCGCACGCAGCCGGGCCGTCTCGGGGCTGATCTCGCTGTACTCCACCACCTGCGGGACGCCGTCTACCTGGCACACCACGCCCACCGGCTCCTCGGGGGACGCCTTTTCCACCACCTGCGGCCACGAGACCGGACGGGTGGGGACGGCTGACTGGGTCGGGCCCGGCGTGCGGGAAGGAAGGGGCGGCGCCAGGGCCTGGGAGGAGGGCGGGGCGTGGAGGGCAGGGCGGGGCGTGGAGGGCGGGCCGAAAGGAGAGGCGAGGGCGACGCGAGGGGGCGGCAGGCTCACCTTGGCTCCACAGTCGGCACCCCGCAGCACGCAGAAGCCGATGAAGACCGGGTCGGCCAGTCGCACCAGGATGTTGTCCACACAGTACACGTGCACAAACTCTACTCCGCGCCGCTCCATGTCCTCTAAGACCTGGTGGTCCGCCAGCGCGCAGTACAGGCCCCCGTTGCCATCTGCAGAGGGAGAAAGCAAAGGGTCTTGGAAGGGCTCCTGCCGGCCTCAGCCAGCTAGCTGAGGGCGCGCTAGAGGCAGGTGAGGGCCCCCGGGGCTGGGCCTTGTGCCTGAGGCCGCTGTCTGTCGCCATCCAAGTAGCCCTGTGGCTGTTCCACGTGACAGGTGGGAATCAAGGCCCAGAGAGGGAAGGCCACTGGCTCAGGACCATGCGGCCTCTGTCCCAGGCCTCCTGACCCCCAGCTAGCTCCACATTGTAGGCCTGGCGGACCCTCCCTGCCTCAGGGATGGGGGGTGTACCTGGCGCCATGGCAACCTTGTCTTTCTGCTCCAGGATGGCCCTGCCATCGAAGGTCACAGCAGGCAGCATGCGCTGTTCAAACATGACCACGTCGTTGGGGTCCAAGTGGAAGAAGTCATGCTCCTTGAAGAACTTGGCTGTGGGCCCCAGAGTGAACTCACTGGTCATGATGTACCTGCAAGGGGAGGCAAGCCTGAGCCAGGCTTTCGGAGGGCCTGGCCCCTCCGGTAGACGGGCTGACATCAGGGTGCAGCCTCAGGGCAGCGGTCAGGCCTCCGCCTGGGTGGGTGCTGGGCTCTGTCCGGGGCTGTGCTGGGGTTGGGGTTCAAGTCTTGGTGTAGAACAGGGCTAGGGCTACACGGGGCGGATCACTCTGGGGCCAGGGTAACGCAGGAGGGCACACCAGGGCACGGTGCAGCGGGTCCCATAGCGCTCGCCAGCCAGCTGCTCCACCCGCCGAATCCGTTCTGCCTGCAGCTGATACAGGGTCTTCTGGCTGGGCAGCCCCACCTGATACATGCCCTTGGGGTAGGTCACGCCCAGGCGAGTGCCCTGCCCACCAGCCAGCAGCAGCACAGCCACCTTGTTCAGGGCGATCTGGTGGAAACCTGGGGGCATGGGGCGCCATGAGGGGATGCCTGGAAGCCGTCACACAACCACCCTTTCGTTTTAGAGCAAACCAAACTTGTGCCTAGGACGGTGAGACGTCTGATAGCCGCAGAACAGAACGATCCAGATAACATTCTGATTTGGGCCTGGGCCTCACCCAAACCTAACCCTGCCCCGGCCCCGCCGAGGCACTGACCATATCCTCCTGGGTTCACTCCCAACCTAGATCCTCCAGAGCAAACACCAGGTGGGCCTGGCCGAGTTGTCTAGCAGGGGTCTTGTGCAGGCTCCCCTGCAGGAGCGACTGCCTCACCTCCAGGCCAAGAGGCAAAGGGCGCAGCTGCGCCGGCGCTGGTGTGAAAGGGAGCGTGTGCAAGTGTCTAACGGGTCCCCTGCTGTCAATACGTGGGCTGGGCAGCTGGCCATCCAGGCGTGCCCAGCACAAAGCACTCTCCCCAGGGAGTGCGGCGAAGGGGCGGCTGCCAGCATGGCAGCGTTCGGGGGCTCCAAACCCCAGCCCCGAGCTGGTGCGTGTGAGAGCGTCGATTTCACGAAGGAGGCAAACTGAACTCCAAGTACCCCCTCCCCTGTCGCCCCGCTCTGTGGGCGAGGCCGCCTTCCGGAGGCTGGGGCGCCCGCCGCCTGGACCTCCGTCCCGCCTACCTTCCTCCTCCCAGAGCCGCCGCGTCTGGGGGGCGACCCCGCTCGCGCTGCCTACGCGTTCGGGAGGCAGGGGCCGCAGGCGCGCGGCCAGGTCAGGCGCGGGGGCCGGAGGGCGCGCGCAGGCGGCGGCCGCGCGCCGGCAGTGCTCGCGCAGCGCCTCGGGCTCCAGGGGCTCCAACTGGGCCAGCAGCGCGGCACGCGGGCCCGGCGCCAGCTCGGCGCAGAAGCGCAGGAGGTGCTCCTGGCCGGCGCGCTGCAGCCGGGCGCGCACGTCCAGCTCCGAGGCCATGTCGCCGCCGCCGCCGCCGTCGGCCGCGCTGGCACTCGTGACCCGCGCTCTAGGACCAGCGTCACGGGACTCGGCGGGCGGTGCCGACCCCAGCTGGGCGGGCCCGGGGCGCCCCGCCTTGACCCCGCCCAGACCCAGCCCGGCCGGGTCGCGGACCCCCGCCCGCCCCGCCTCTTTTCGACCCCGATCCCGCCCCGGTCCCGCCCCCGATCCGCCCCGCCTCTCTTCGGCCCCGGAGGCCACGCCGAGCCCCGCCCCTGCCCACTGAGGCGCAGGAGGACTGACTTCAGTTCTAATTCACCAACCTGCCCACAGGTTGGGGGTGGGGCACCCGAGGGAGAGGCTAGGGTCTGTCCCTGCCCGTGGACCTGTTTGCATTTACCAAGACGCCTGGCGCCGGGGACAACAGTCCGGGGCTCAGTGAAGAGGTCAGCCGACTCACGGCTGGGCTGGGGAGGACAGAGCCAGATCACCAGCAGGGCTGGGTGTCTGGTTGTCACCAAGGTCCCCCAGAAGGCCACCCTGCCTCCTTGGGGGCTCCCTTCTTCACATCCTCCCTCCTTCCCCTTGCCACGTGACCAGAACCGCGCGGGAGCTGCCCCTCACCCTGCCTTGTTACTTAGCTATCTGGTTTTAAACATCTTGCTGTTTACAAACTCCCTTGTGAAAAATATGAAAGAGTAGCTTCAGCCACTTGAAGACAAAACTTTCTTTTAGAAATGAGTTTTATTAAGTCTGAAAGTAATACATGCCCATGGTTAAGACAAGTTCAAATGGTGCTTTAGGACGCAAAATGAAAAGTAAGATCTCCCCCAGCCTGTCCCAGGGAACCTCTGTTAAGGCCCTTGCCTCTCCTGGCAGGCAGGTTCTGTCCATAGAGCCCCACCCCTTCCACTATCCTTTCTGGGTTAGGAGGTGGCGCTTCACAGCCTCCTGGGGGCCCACTGTACCTTCTCCTGGACCTGAAAGAAGTCAGCCTGCCTCAGGGCCTTTGCACCTGAATGGCTCTTCCTCAGAAAGTCACGTGACTTTCTGCCCCACTTTGCCAGATCTCGTCTCACAAGTCACAGTTGGAGAGACCTTCCCATCCTCTTCTGTTCCTTCGTGCCTTTCTACATTCTCCCCTGCCTGACTTCCCCATGAGAAGTAAACCCCATGACAGCTGGATGCTGTCTGGTTCACTGCTCTGTCCCTCACTTTAATTTTTTTTTTTGCGGTACGCGGGCCTCTCACTGTTGCGGCCTCTCCCGTTGCGGAGCACAGGCTCCGGACGCGCAGGCTCAGCGGCCATGGCTCACGGGCCCAGCCGCTCCGCAGCATGTGGGATCTTCCCGGACCGGGGCACGAACCCGCGTCCCCCGCGTCGGCAGGCGGACTCTCAACCGCTGCGCCACCAGGGAAGCCCTGTCCCTCACTTTAGATCCACGCCCAGCACACAGTGGACACTCAGTCAGTGTTTGTTAACGGAACAAACGTGTCGGACCCCAAGCCTAGCACAGTGACTGGGCCACACAACTGGTCGAGAGCACATGCTGAATGAGTGGATGGCCTGCTCCTGTAGCCTGTGGCAGAGAAGGGCGGCCCGGGGCGGATGCTGGAGCTGGACGTGAAAGGCAGGGAAGCAGGGAGCAGAGCAGGCTCCACACCCCAGGCCGGAGTCCACCCAGCTCTTACTGCCCCTGCACACGTGCCCTGGAAGGCAGGTGTCAGAACATCAACTTGGGGTCCATCTTGGTCAGGGTAACCCCTAAATCCCACCTCAAGGCGTGGGTGAAAGTGAGACCAGCAGGGTTGGGACGATCGGGGCTGGGGAGCCAGAGGCCCCTGCAGGGCCAAGAGCGCGGGAGCTGACCCACCCGGGCAGCCGGGGCGCAAACACGTGGGAGAAGCAAGGAGGCAGGGGCGGGCGACAGCTTCCCGGACCCCTGCCAAGGGCACGCTTGTGGCCGTGAAGCCACCTTTCCTTTGGACTAGGGCCTAGTCCAAAGGGTTCGGGGGAGCAGGACCCCAAGGCCAACAAGGGTTCCTGGTTGTCACTGTGGGAGTGGAGGCCAGAGAGCCCTGGGGTCTGCTCCGGACTGGGGGCAGGTGCCTGTCCCTCCTCCCACACCCTGTGCTGGGTGGGGACAGAGAGGCCCAGGGCCCCTGCCCACTCCAGGGAGCTCCAGGCCGGCACAGTGAAAGGTACAACTGAGGTGGCTACCTCAAAAAGTTTAAGGGCCGCAGAGCACCTGCCTTGCCTGGGGCTCTGGGAAACTGCCCCAGGTGACAGCAAATCTGAAAGCTGCCTCTGGGAAAGTGGGCCAGGCTGGAAAGCAGCTTGGAAGGAGGAAATGATCAGACTTCAGGATAAGAAGGACACGGGGGCCATGCCTTAGTCCCACGCCCAGAGCTGCCACTGATTCCAATTGCCTCCATGGCTTCCTCCAGTGCCTAGCCCGGGGCCACGGAAAGCCCACAGACCAAGGGCCAGCGGGGGCCACCTTCCCCACAGCCCTAGATGCCCTGAGAGGCCTTTGCTTCCTCAACACAGTGGGCGCAGGCTCACAAGGGCCCTAGTCTCGTCTGGGTCCCGCTGGTCACGTGGCCCTGAGAGGCAGCAGTACCACTCGCTGTCCGCTGGCCGCCGGCCTCCACACCCGCACTGACCCCCATAGAGCTGTCCCCAGGCCTCCCCCTCGCACAGGCCTCGCCCTGGCTTGGCATCCCGCACAAAGATGCTCTTTCTGCTGCGACCCCCAGGGTGGTTTCCACGGAGCACCACTGAGGACCAGGCCCTGCTTCCAGAGAGCACAGGGCTCAGCCAGGAGCAAACACAAAGGGTGTTCCTGGTAGGAAAGCCACCAAGTGCAAAGGCCCAGAGGTGAGGGAATGCCGGTACCCTAAGGATAGGGGAGTGGGGGGGGGGGGTTGCTGGAAGCAGAGAAGGAGGGGGGAGATGAACTGTAGGACAAATGGCTTGAATGCCCCCTGGGACTTTGGCTGGTCCTGACACTTTGGGAAGACAGGGACGGACCAGTCTCCATGGGGTGACTCCAGGCTCACAGCTTTCTAGGTAACCCCCAGATTCCTTACCACAAAAGAGTCCTCACTTTGAGGGGTAACCCCAGGGGAGAAATGGACCCAGGACACTCCCTGGCCAGGGCAGCTGCCCTTACAGCCTGAGACACAGACCAGTGCCTGGGGCCCAAGGACACAGAGACCCAGGTAGGCAGGCCAGCCAGAGGGTGGAGCCGAGCCCTGTGCCAGCAGCCTGTCTGGAGGAGGTGTTTGGTGACTCTTTGCTGTTTTACCCCTGAAGGTGGACAGTCTGCTTCTAAAGCAGCAGATAACACATGTGCAGTGTTCAGTGGCAAGGTGCCAGCTGCATGTAGAAAACTCAGGGGAGGGGAGGGAGCAGGGCAGGTCTGAGGACAGGCTGTGGTGAAGGCAGGGGTTCCAGGGGGTACTTCCCTGGTTTGGGGGAGGGGTTCCACCAGTTGGTCCTGAGATGGCCTCCCAGAGCTGGACTGCAGGCTAAGCCCTGTCCTCTCCCAGACTGACCAGATGGAGTGACCACATCCTGGCTAGAAATGAAGCAGAGGCAGTGGTGGCGGCGGTACACACGGCTGCCTAGCTGGCCTGAGGAGGCCATGAGAGCCCTAGCAGCAGCTGGAGGAAGTGACCAGCCAGAGTAAGGGGCCGGAGCAGAGGATCTTGCGAGCAGACGGGAATCTGGGGACACGGGGAACGTGGCTTTGTCCTGCAGCCGACAGGAAAGGCCAGGCTATCCCCAGGGGCCAGAGGAGAAGCTAGCAGCCGTGGGGACAGAGAGGCCTCTGTAAGGGGAAGCGCCCAGCTGGCTGGAGCCCACAATCCTCTTGGGGCCCGCCTGGCGCAAGAGAAAGGAGCCCCAGGGTTGCGCCGGGGGACCCTCAGCGAAGAGCGCCCAGGGGAGCTAGAGGGGGAAGGTGGGTGTCAGGAGGGCTGTGCTCCCCATCCATATCCCAGGAGGCCACCTGGGGACAGGTTTTCTGCAGGGCGCCTGGCCCCGCCCTTGGGAGGTGGGTTGGGCGGCCAAACCCCGCAAGGGCGGAACCGCGGCGGGAGGGCTGGTGTGGTGGGGGTTGGGAAGTATAAGGGGGCCGCTCAGGGGTCCCTCCCCCACCCGCGAGGTCGGGAGGGAGGCAGAGTTGGGGGACCCAGCCCTCTACTGGCCGGGGGCCTCCGCGCGAGGCTCCGACCCCTCCGCTCGAAAATCAAACCGGGCTGGCGGCCTCTCAGCCAATCGGAGAGGAGATGGGTCAGCCTCGGCCAATGGCCGCCGCGAATGCTAATGACCGCTGACAACGCGAGGAAGCCCATTCAAAAAGTCGCAGCTATTGTCGCGGCGGGTTGCGTGCCGCCGGGCCCGCCGTCGGGGCGCGCGGGGACGGACTCTGGGCCACGCGGGGACCAGCCCGGGGCAGGCCGAGGACCGAGGCGTGCCGGCGGGCGCCCATGGCCGGAGCCGCAATGGCCGAGCCCGGCCGCGGGCCGCCTTCCGCGCCCGCGCCCGGCACGGAGGGTCTGCCGCGCGCCTTCTTGCAGAGCCTGCGCACCCTCTTCGACATCCTGGACGACCGGCGGCGCGGCATCGTGCACCTGCGCGAGATCGAGTCCCGCTGGCAGGGCGCCGACGCTCGCGAGCTGCCCCGCGGCGTGCTCGAGGGCCTGCGCCAGGTGGCCCCGGCCAGCGGCTACCTGACCTTCGAGCGCTTCGTGGCCGGCCTGCGCACCTCACTGCTGAGCGCCGACGGCGGCACGCGGGCCCCGGCGCGCGCCCCGGCCCGAGGAGGCTGCCCGGCGCGGCCCGGGGGGCAGCCGCCGCCGCCGCAGCGCCTGGTGTTTGCGCCGGCCGACGAGCCGCGGACGGTCCTGGAGAGGAAGCCCCTGCCCCTGGGCGCGCGCCCCCCGCCGGCCGGCCCGGGTGGCGCGGCCCGGAGCCTAGAGAGGCTGTGCAGCCCGGCGGAGGCGGCGCCCGGCCCGGAGGAGCCCGAACGGCCCCAGGGCGCGGTGCTGGAGCGGAGCCCAAACACGGACGCTGGTGAGTGCAGGGCGGACCCCGGCCCCGCCTCGTAGCTCCCCTCGCCGGCGCACCGAAGAGGTGCTGCCCGAGCATCTCCCAGCGGGGAGGACAAGAGCGGACAGCTCTTCGTCGGCTTCTGAGCCTGGTACACACCTGGCGGCCCGGAGGGGAAGAAACCTCGTCCCCATGCCGGTGTGCTCAGGGGCCCGGGCCAAGGGGCTGGCGGGTGGCTCAGCAAACCCCACCAGGAACCCACTCTGTACCAAATACTAGCGGGGCACCGGGGAACCTGTCCAGTATGAGGGGGCTCTCCACCTCCAGTAACTGCCCACACCTGGGGACACCTGGGCCCTTGGGCTCATCTGGTGACTTAGGCAGAGGCAGTTCTCACTGGTGTAGAGCGAGGACCCCCAGACTGTGAAGGGCCCTTGCTGCCTTCTTGAGTCCCTCTCAGTCTGACAGCTCCGCCAAGGGGCCTGGGCCCGCTGCCCCGCTCTGAGGCCAGGGCAGGCAGGAGCTGCCAGAGGTGGTGCGGGAGGACCTGGCGTAGCTGCCGGGAAAAGGCAGAGGGGTGGGTGGTCTCCAGCCCAGTTTTCCAGGCCTGGAGCCGTGGCACCTCTGACACCTGGGAGGGACCGACCACAGCCCCTGGGGATGGCCTGGCATCCGGTCCACTTGGCAGGGACAGGAGATGGCTGAATGGTCCCCTGTTTGTCCCCCAGAGTCTGCCCTGGGAACAAGACCTGCTTTATGGCTGTGGGTGGGGGCTGGGCCCCTCGGCCCATTCAGCCTGTGCAGGTGCAGGCCTTCCACCCGGGCAGCTGCCAGCCCTTTCTGTGCTGCCCGCCGCTCTGCCAGCTTCGCTGGACCCCCCCGCCCAGGCTTGGACATATTCCCCAGCCCAAGACTGCCAGTTGGAGCTGCGGTGACCCCCTAGCCTCCCTGGTGAGCTAATCCAGCAGCCCACCCAAGGCTGAGGGTTCCCGCACGCAGGCGCCTCACTGCCCAACCTCCCTGTCCCCAAGGTGTGTGTAGGGGGAGTGGGCTTCTGGGTGTGCTTGGCCTGAGTTCAGGGCTGGTGCAATCCACGTGGCTGCACACAGTTGGAAAGCAGCCATGGGTTTGGGGTTTGGAGGCCTCAGTCCTGTCGTCCCACCCAGCTTTGCCCTGGTGCCCTGTGTGACGTGGGGTCCCTCACTGCAGCCCTCTGAGGTCCAGGTCCGGGGTCGGGCACATGGCTGCTGCCCACCACGGGGCAGTGTTCACATCAGTCCCTCTCTAGGCTTCAGGCCAGGGCTCTCGCTGTCACCTTTTACAGGCAGAGGCCCAGCCAGGGCGTGTGGCATACTCTTTGGGTGCCAAACCTTGAGCTCCCAGAGCCCCCTAGCACCCCAGGAAGAGAAAGGCCTCCATGTGCACAGCTTCCCAAGCCCTCTCAGAGGTCCAGGTCCTGCCTCCTGTTCCCTCTCGGAGCTCAGAGCGCACACCAGGCCGGCCTGGGCTCCATAAGTACCAGCTGCTCTGTCAGGCCCAGACACGGCTGCTGATGCCTCTGCCTGCTGGTCAGCCGCTGGGCGTCCAGCCTGCCGTCCTCTGGGGGTCCCAGGGCTGCCCTGCAGACCTGACAGTGCAGACTAGCCCAGGTGTTCCGGGGTGTCCTGTCCCCCTTCCCCCACTGTGCCTTCTCTGCTTGCCGGGCAGCCCGGCAGGTTGGAACGTGAACTCAGCCTGCCTGGAGCCTGTCTGCCAGGGCTGGCTGGTGGCCTGCGTGGCCAGCTGGTGCCAGCCCTCTGGACGTGTCCCTAGCAGGCATACCTGTGCCCCCTTCTTGCACCACCCGCCCACCACCGTGCCGGGCGGGGCATAGGGCTAGGGAGCCAGTGGAGGGCGCCCTCCTCACCTGCACCCCACTCCTGCCCTCCTGGGCAGCCCTGCACATACTCCCCCATCCCCCAGGAAAGCCTGCTGGCCCTCCAGGAGGCTCTCCCAGGGAAGTACCTGGCTTTCCGGCCCCCAGCCGACTGCAGCTGGCCACATTTGCTGTAGGAGTTGCCTGCTGAGGGCACGGCTGGTGCACACACGCAGGGAACTACCTTTACGCTGCAGTCACCTTCCCGGGAGAAGTCAGGTCTCTGCCACCCACGCCCCACGTTTCTCCTGCATGAACTCCAGTCACCCTTAAAGGGCCTGGGTGGACAAGGAGACAGGAGTGGACTCCAGAGGCCGCCTCGCTGGCTCCGTACCTAGCAGCCTTTGAGCCCCTGAGGTGCGGGCCCTGGGTGTGCACAGATGAGCCAGATGAAACCCCTGCCCTCAGGGAGCTCACGCCTGAGGCGTGTGTGTGGGGTGTGTGCAAACATGCAGCCTCAGCGGCCACACGGCTGTCCCCAAGGCAGGTGTGAGGGGAGCTTGTGGAGGTGGAGTGGGGCCCAGACCCCAGCCCGGCACCGGCAGGGTGCGGAGGTTCTGAGTTGCTGACGGATCCCGAGGCAACGCAGGCCGGCACACCTGGCTCTGCGTGGCTGGGGTTGGTTGGCAGGGGCTCCGGGATGGGTCTTTGCGGGGCTGGGGGAGGCAAGCTTGACTTGGCAGGCCTGGAAGCGAGCCAGGCCCTCGCCTCTCCTGCAGATGCAGTGGCCTGCAGGGCCCGGGAGCTGGGCGTGGGGGACGCCCGGTGGGGCCCCCGTGCCCGAGGGGAACGTCGGAGACACACCATCACCAACGGTGTGGACTGCGACCTGGTGAGTAAGGGCCCGGGGGGCTCTGGGGGGCTCTCCATCTTGCCTGGGTTTGGCCTTGGCCCCCAGACGTGGCCTGCTGGACCACCCCTCTGCCCGGGAGGGGACAGCTGGTTTCGAGTTCTGGGGGATTCTGTGGCAGGAACGTCGGCAGTTCTAAACCTCTCTCCCCATCCTGCTTTGAATCCCCTTGTGGGCCGGCCTGTGGCCAGGTCAGGAAGTCCTTTAGGGGGAACGTTTGGCCCCTTCCTCAGCACTGCGCTGGCCCCTGCCTGCTTCCCTGCTATGGTAGGCCGGCCCAGCAGCCGGGGGCTACCACTCGCCGTAAAGAGAGGGGAAGGTTCCCCTGGGGAGGGCTGCGTGGAGGGCCTGAGGAAGGCCAGGGACCCCCGGAGGAGGAGGCGGGCTGTGCTTCCCAGCGCAGGAGGGCTCATGCGAGTACCGGTGCGCGCACGCGGGCCGGTGGGCCCGTTCCTTTGCGGGCTGGGTGAGTTGCGGACATAGACAGGTGCAGGCGGCACCCGCTATCACGCCCGTCGGCATGGCGCGTGCCCGTGTGTCGCAGCTGAAGCAGATGAAGGAGCTGGAACAGGAGCAGGAGGTGCTACTGCAGGGCCTGGAGATGATGGCGCGGGGCCGGGAGTGGTACCAGCAGCAGCTGCAGCGCGTGCAGGAGCGCCAGCGCCGCCTGGGCCAAAGCAGGGCCAGTGCCGTGAGTGATGCTGTCCAGGGCCAGGCTGCCCCCCAGCCCCAGGCAGAGTGGCCCTCGCCCAACACACACAGTGATCGCCCACCCAAACCCGGGCACCCCCAGCTGGGCACAGTGGCTGTCCCTCCACCCAGAATGCTGGGCCACGCCCCCCCCCGTGATATTCCCCACCTGCTGTGACACCCCTGGGCTCCCTCAGCTCAGAGCAGTGACTTCCCCCCCGCCCGTGGGGACCCCCCCTCGAGGCATTGGGGCTGACCCTGTCCGGCCTGCGCTCTGACCAGCCCTGCCCCGCTCTCCTCCCAGGGCTTCGGGGCTGAGGGGAGCCCCCGCCTGCTGGGCCAGCTGCTGCCCAAGGTACAGGAGGTGGCCCGATGCCTGGGGGAACTGCTGGCCGCGGCCTGTGCCGGAAGGGTGAGTGCTCGCCAGACCAGCTCGGTGCCGCCTTCACCCTTGTCCTAGGGGCTATGCCAGGGCTGCCAGGCCTGCCTGACCGTGCCCTCCTGTAGGCTCTGCCCTCGTCCTCCTCGGGGCCCCTGGGCCCCGCCCTGGCGCCCGCCTCGCCCGCGGTCCCTAGCTGGCAGCAGCAGACCGTCCTCATGCTGAAGGAGCAGAACCGGCTCCTCACCCAGGTGAGCTGCGGGCGGGGTGCGTGGCCCGGGGCCGGAGGCTGGGCAGGCCCTGACTGCCCTCCTGCCCGCCCAGGAGGTGACGGACAAGAGCGAGCGTATCACACAGCTGGAGCAGGAGAAGTCCGCCCTCATCAAGCAGCTGTTTGAGGCCCGTGCCCTCAGCCAGCAGGACGCTGGGCCCCTGGACTCCACCTTCATCTAGCCGGCCCCAGGCACGGACGAGGGGCCTCGCGGCCTGGCACTCAGCCCTGAGGCTGAAGGCGCCCTGGCCAGCCCGAGCACCGCCCTCCTTCCTCCCTTCCAGTCTGGGCTCCCCTAACCCCAGGATGTTCTGAGACCCCAGACATTGACTCCATCTTGGTCTTGGGAGCCTGACCTGGGGTGGGACTCCATCATGCCAACACACAGCCCGAAGCTGCTCCTGCCACTGTCAGTGGACAGTGGTGGACACCCCCTCGTGTTCACCAGATCTGGGCCGCCCTGGCAGCTGGTGTGTCTCCCCTCCCACCTGGGGTCTCCAGTGGAAGGCGCTGATCACACTAGGCTGCGTTCCCAAGAGTGGCCAGCAGAGGGGGCCACATGCACTGGTGACTGCGGCCTTGGAGGCCCAGCTGTGGCGTCTCAGATGGGGCCCGGAGTAGGGGAACCTGGGGCGGGCTGGGACACCTGCAGGTCCAGTGGGTGATTGGCCCCGGGGGTCCAAGGGCGTCTTGCCCCGCTCAAGACTAGGCGGCTGTCCCTCAGTCAGGAGCAGATGGAGGGTGGCCTCTAAGAAGGGGGTTCTGCTTGTGTCCAGTTCCAGGGGAGCCCCGAGGGCATGGTGTTGGGGATTCACTGGATTCATGCCTGGGCCAAAGCTGGCCTGCTTGGTCCTCCCCACGGACCTTAGATGCTAAACAAACGGGCAGACCCAGGCCCCAAGCAGGGTTCAGCCTCCACATCCCTGGCCCCCAGCCCTGCCGGCCCGGGCTCTCCCGTTTCTGGGCTTTGCAAATGCTGTTCCGTCCCTGGGAACACCCACTTCCTGCTTCACCTGACTGGCTCCTGCCCAACCCTGCACCTCGGATATAGAGGGAACGAACCGGCAGAGGCTGAAATGGCAAAGGGGGTAGCCTTTGCCCTGAGGGTATCTGCTTTCCCCCTGAGGTCTTCACGGAACTTGGGAGGCAGGACCAGAAGCCAGTGTCTGCCCCAGGGGTACTGCCCACAGAAGGCGGACCCTTCAGCCGCAGGGTGAGTGTGGAAGAAACCCGCGACTCAGGGAGAGGCCTCGTGGCGCTGGCTTTCCACGCAGGGTGGAAAATGCGTCCTATTCATTTGCAGTCTGAAATCAGGCTGCCTGTGTGGCCCTAGAGACCCCAAGGGGAGGATTGTAAGTGGCCCCAGGTTGGCGGGGCCCAGGCGGCTGGTGGAAGCCAAACATCCTCGCTAGAGCAGCGAGTGTTTCTCAGCCATGCAGCGGGGAGGTCTGGGGCTGCGTTAAGTCTTGGGGGAGCTGTCTGTGCACCGTACGATGTTTAGCACCATCCCTGGCCTCTATCCACTAGATGCCAGCAACACACACACACACTCAGTTGTGATGACCAAAATGTCTGGACATTGCCGGTGCCCAGGGGGCAAAGTTGCCCTTAGCTGAGCATCTCTGCTCTAGAGCAATGCAACTCCACCAGGCCTCAAGGATTTCCTACAGACCAAGTTCCAAGGAAAATGAGCATCTCCAGCTTAAAAAAATGTTCACAAACACCACAAGGAAAGAATCTACCATGAGAGCCAGCAGAAACAACAGATTCAGATATTCAATAATCGGAGAACATAAAATGGCTATGTTTTGTATGCCTGAAGAAATAAAAGAGATCCTAGAAAATACGAACAAGGAATAATCTTTATAGTTTCTTATTCTATAAGTTAAAAAAAGTGTAATCTTTTATTCTATAAAGGTGACCGATAACATGAAAAAGAATCTAATAGAACCAGGAATTTAAAATATATATAAAGATTTAAAACTCAAATGGACTTCAGATGGAAAATTTCAGCATAGCTGAAGGGAGACTTGGTGAATTGAAAGACAGAGCTTAGGAAATGGTCCAGAACACGGCCCAGAGAGACAGAGTTGAGAAATATGGATGAGAGGAGGATCTTGAAAGATAAGAGGGAGAGGGCTGCTTGTCTGATTGGATTTCCTGAAAGAGAGGCTAGGGAAGGAGGGACAATATATGAAGTTAAACTGGCTTAAATGTTTCCAGAATTGGCTAAAAATATCAATTCTCAGATCCAGGAATCCCAGTGGATCCCAGCCAGGATGAATAAAAAGAAATGACATTTTCTCTTAAAAGATTGCTAAAGACATCGAGGGAGACATCTCTAACCTTTACTGTGGGGTTGGGGGCAGGTGTGGTTATTGGGGGAGGGGTGAAGAGACAGTTCAGGGAAAACCTCTCCTGGACAAGTTGAAAAGTGAATGGATACCTGAACCAAGCCTCAGATGATGAGTGAGATAGAGGCAAGGGAGCACATGGGTCATTCCAGGAATGGAGAGGTTTAGAAGAGGATGAGTTCAGGGGGCGTAGAGCCAGGGCATGATGGGCTGTGGATGGAGTCTGTACTTTTTCCTGAGCTCTGTTAGAGAGCTATGGAAGGATTTTAGTTGGGGGTTGCATATGTGTGTGTTTTATGTAGCTTATAGATGTTTGTTATAGAAAAAAAAATAGAAAATAAAAATAAACATTAAAAAATGGTTAAAGAATCCAGAAACAGAGAAACAATTTCCTACAGAAGAGCTGCCACAGTGACATCAGAGGCCAGAGAGAGTGAAATGCCTTCAGTGGCTGAGATTATATACATAATTATTAACCTAGAAGCCCACGTCCCGAGAAACTGTCTTTTGAGGGTGAGGGCAAAATAAAAACATGTTCATACAAAGTTGAGAGTTTACCACCAACAGCACTTGACTAAAGGACATTCCAGAGAAGGATTTCAGAGAGAAGGTAAAATTCAAGAAGGAATCATAGACCGGGGTGAGTTAGTTATCTGTGGCTGCAGAACGAGGCCACTTAAAACTTAGTGGCTTAAGGCAACACATTTTCTCGCCGTTTCTGTGGGTTAAGAGCTGGGTGGCTCTGGCCTGGAATCGTGTGAGGGTGCGGTGAAGATGATCTGCCGGGGCTGCAGTCTCCCCTGGTGCTGACTGACAGGCAGGACCCACTTCCAAGACGGCACATCCACACGGCTGTCGGCAAAACATCGCCGCTTCTTGTCTCCGTTGTAACAATAATGATGGTGATGATGATTTGTGGGAGAGCAGGACAGGACCCAAATAATGTCAATAATGTCATAAAAATGGGGAGGAGTGATTGGAGATAAACAATTCTAAAGTATAATTGTTCAGGGACTTGCCTGGTGGTCTAGTGGCTGAGACTCTGCGCTCCCAATGCAGGGCGCCCAGGTTCGATTCCTGATCAGGGAGCTAGATCCCACATGCATGCCGCAACTAAGGAGCCCACCTGCCACAACTGAGACCCAGCGCAACCTAATTAATTAATAGTAAATTTTAAAAGTTCATCAAGTGTTAAAATAATAAAGTATAATTGATCATAAGGAGGGAAAAGATATTAACTTTATATTTTATTTTATTAAATATGTATGTTACAATAACTGGGAGAACCAGATAAAATAACTGCTATTCGGTGTATACCTTCCAAAGAAGGGAGGGACAGCGAAATGGGGGAGAAAAGGGAAAAGAAGTTCAACTCTACAAGAAAAAATTAAAAAAATCAGAAAACACATAATAAGGGACTTCCCTGGTGGCACAGTGGTTAAGAATCCACCTGCCAATGCAGGGGACACAGGTTTGAGCCCTGGTCCAGGAAGATCCCACATGCTGCGGAACAACTAAGCCTGTGCGCCACAACTGCTGAGCCTGAGCTCTAGAGCCCACGAGCCACAACTACTGAGCCTGCGTGCTGCAACTACTGAAGCCCGCCAGCCTAGAGCCTGTGCTCTGCAACAAGAGAAGCCACCACGATGAGAAGCCCGTGCACTGCAAGGAAGAGTAGCCCCGGCTGGCCGCAACTAGAGAAAGCCCGTGCGCAGCAATGAGGAACCAACGCAGCCAAAAATAAATAAATATAAATAAATTTTTTAAAAAAGAAAACACATAATAAGATTGGATATGTCAGTAATCACCGTATATGTGAATGGATTAAACTCTCTAGTGAAAGAGTCATCAGATTGGATTTTTAGAAATTCAGATATAAGCTGTTTTAAGAGACACGCCTGAAGTATGACACCAAAAAACAAAAAAGAAAAGCTCAAGTAGCTGCATTAATACAAAACAAAATAGATTTTAAGGCAAGAAACATTAGTAGTGTTGAAGAGAGTAACTAGCTAATAATAAAATGTTTAATTCACCAGGAAGGTATAGCAACCCTAAAGTTGCCATCACCCAATACCAAAATATAAATCACAAAGATATGCAGACATTTCACCAAGGAGGACATACAGATGGCGTATAAGCATGTGAAAAAATGTTCAATGTCATTAGCCATTAGAAAAATGTGAATTAAAACTACAGTGAGGGCTTCCCTGGTGGCGCAGTGGTTGAGAGTCCGCCTGCCGATGCAGGGGACGCGGGTTCGTGCCCCGGTCCGGGAAGATCCCACATGCCGCGGAGCGGCTGGGCCCGTGAGCCACAACTACTGAGCCCGCGTGTCACAACTACTGAGGCCTGCGCGCCTAGAGCCCGTGCTCCACAATAAGAGAAGCCACCCAATGAGAAGCCCGCGCACCGCAAGGAAGAGTAACCCCCGCGCGCCGCAACTAGAGAAAGCCCGCAAGCAGTAATGAAGACCCAACGCAGCCAAAAATAAATTTATTTTTAAAAACCAATAAAATAAAATAAAATTGACTTACCACATATGACGGTTAATTTCATGTGTCAGCTTGGCTAGGATATGGTGCCCAATCCTTTGGTCAAACACAGAAGTTGCCGTGAAGGTATGTTTTAGATATGATTGACGTTTACACCAGTGGGCTTTGAGTAAAGTAGATTGTTCCCCATAGTGTGGGTAGGCCTCATCCACTCAGCTGAAGGCCTTAAGAGAAAAGACTAAGATACCCCGAAAGGAGGGAAGTCGGCTTGCAGACTGCTTTTGCGCTCAAGGCTGCTACATCCAGTCTTCCCTAGGTTCCAACCTGCTGACCTGCTTTGCAGATTTCAGACTTGCCAGCTCCTACAACCGCGTGAGCCAATTCCTTAAAATAAATCTGTTTCTCTCCCTCTCTCCTCCCTGCCACCCCCATATATATATTCCTGTCGGTTCTCTTTCCTTTCTCTGGAGCACCCTAACACATCATACACACAGCGATCGCATCCTTGGGCATTTATCCCAGAGAAACGAAGACTTATTTTCACGCAGGAACACGTACATAGCAACTTCGCTGGTAGTAGCTCCCAGCTAGACACTGCTCAAATGTCCTTCCTTCTATGGGTGACTGTTTGAACAAACTATGGTCCATCCACACCACGGGATACAAATCAGCAGTGAAAAGGAAGGAACTATTGATAACACAACAACATGGATGCACCTCAGGGAAATTATGCTGGGTGGTGAGAGCCAATCTCAAAAGGATACATTATGTGTGACCCATTCATGTACCAACTGGGAGATAACATGATTATGGAGATGGAGGGTGTGGGTTGGCTAAAGGGCGGTGTGAGGGGTCTCGTAGGGATGGTTCAATTGAATTTCTTGGTTGCCGTGGTGGTCCCAAAAGGCTACACGTGTGGTAAAACCGCAGAGAGCTACACACACAAATGAGTGCAAGTAAAACCAGTGAAAGAGAAGTAAGCTCCTTGGGTTGTACCAATGTCAATTTCTTGGTTTTGCTGTTGTACGATATGTTAAAAAAAAATCTATCTATATATACGGCAAGACTTATCAGAACTATAAAGAAAAATTGACAGACTCACCATCACAGTGAGATATTTTAACATATATCTCTTGATAACTGATAGGATATAGTAGATTTGAACATTATTGGTAATGTTGACCTAATGGACGAATCCAGACCAAGACACTCACTAACTGGAGAATTCTTCTCAAGCACACGGAGAGCATCTATAACTATTCATGACCACATGCTGGGCCCAAAAGGCAACGCAACAAATATCGGAAGATTGCTCTCATGCAGACTACATGATGCAACCACGATGCAGGTACCTTAGAAAACAGCCCAGACTTTTGGATATTAAAGCACACACACCTCCCCCCAAAAAACAAAACCAAAAGAAACAACAAAAAAAAAGGGGGGGGGGAGAAAAAACACACACACACAAAAAAAACAAAAAACAGGAAAAAAATAAATTAAAAAAAGGAAAAAACCCACACCCACATCTAAACAATTCATACATCAAATAAGAAATCACGGTGAAAATGAAAACAAATTATCTAAATGAACATAAAAAGAGTGGGCATCAAAAGTAGAGCCCTGAGGGAAATTTATAGACACTGAGATACATTAGGAAAGAAGAAAGCCTTGTAAGGAGTGAATTAAGCATTGAACAGAAGTTGGAAAAAGAAATAGCCGAAATAAATACAAAGAATATAGAAGAAAAAAATTATAACACATTATATTAAAATATTTTTATTGACTATATATATGTACCTGACACTTTAAATTTTTTTTTTTGGCCACGCTGCGTGGCTTGTGGGATCCTAGTTCCCCCACCAGGGATTGAATGCTGGCCCTTGGCAGTGAACATGTGGAGTCCTAACCACTGGACCACCAGGGAATTCCCTGACACTTTTCTTGATGCTGGGGAACATCCAAACAAAAGAGACACGAAAACTCCTGCTCACATAAAGTTATATTTGAGTAAGAATAATAAAGGTTAGAGCAGAAATTAGTGAAATAGAAAACAAACACGCTTTATAGAAAACATCCATGAAGGCAAAGACTTGATTGAGGAAACTAACGAAGTGCAGAAGCATCTGTCTGGATTAGTGAAGAATACAAGAGATAAAAGGCAGAAATAAAATGACGTGAGCAATTAAAAAATAACAACATACGCTGCAGAAATGAAGCAGATGTTAACAGGATTTTTTTTCTTTTTTCTTTTTTTTGCCCTGTTGCACGGTATGCAGGGTCTTAGTTTCCCGACCAGAGACTGAACCCGTGGTGCCCCCTGCAGTGGAAGCGTGGAGTCCTAACCACTGGACCACTGGGGAATTCCCACTAACAGGATATTTTAAACAAGATTATGCCAATCCATTAGTGGTGGATAAATACCTCACGGTAGATCACGCGTACAGGACCCAAAAGGAGCAAATGATAGAGCAGAAAACGGATACATCTGGACTAATCAAGCACTTCCATGATTTCACTGCAAAGGACTCATGTCCCCAGTATACATAAGGAATTCCTGCAGATCTATAAGGAAAAGATAAACAATCCTTAGAGAATGAACAAAGATTTGAAAAGATGCCTCATGGAAGACAGGAAAGACTCTATCTCTTCAGTAATCAAGGAAATGACATTAAAAGCTCAAAGAGAGGACGTCCCTGGTGGCGCAGTGGTTAAGAATCCGCCTGCCAATGCAGGGGACATGAGTTCGAGCCCTGGTCCGGGAAGATCCCACATGCCGCGGAGCAACTAAGCCCGTGCGCCACAACTACTGAGCCTGCGCTCTAGAGCCCGTGAGCCACAACTACTGAAGCCCGCGAACCACAACTATTGAAGCCCCCACGCCCTAGAGCCCGTGCTCTGCAAAAAGAGAAGCCACCGCAATGAGAAGCCCGCGCACCACAGCGAAGAGTAGCCCCTGCCCACCGCAACGAGAGAAAGCCAAGAGTTGCCCAATACCGACCAAAATGGCGGTGTGTGCTCTTGAGATCGCCAGGTGGCGCCCCCATCCTGAGAACAGTACAGTTATTCGCGGGTGAACCTGAACACACAGGTGCGCTCTGGTCACCAGCTGCTAGGCTATTCCCCAGGGAAAGGCTTGCCCGTGTGCAAATGTGAGCTTTGCAACACTCACAGCAGAGACAATGCAGCAACAGGGCGGACCGTCTACAGCTTCCCAAGTCAGCGTGCTGAATCTCAAAAATACAATGGGAGTGAAAGAAGCAAATTCCAGAACAGTATTCCAGTATAAAAAAAAAGAAAGAAAGAAAGAAAGGGACTTCCCTGGTGGCACAGTGGTTAAGAATCCCCCTGCCAATGCAGGGGACACAGGTTCGAGCCCTGGTCCACGAGGATCCCACATGCCACAAAGCTACTGCCTGCACGCCACAACTACTGAGCCTGTGTGCCACAACTACTGAAGCCTACGCGCCTAGAGCCCATGCTCCGCAACAAGAGAAGCCACCGCAATGAGAAGCCCGCGCACCACAACCAAGAGTAGCCCCCGCTCACCACAACTAGAGAAAGCCCTCACGCAGCAACAAAGACCCAACGCAGCCAAAAATAAATAAAAGATAAAATTCTAAAAAAAGAAACAACCAGGAGAAACAGCACAATATATTATTTAGAGAGATGGAAAACTATAAAGAAAAGCAAGAGAGTAGCAAGTACAAAAGTCAAGAGAGTAGACACCTCTGGTCAGGACAACCGAAGGCTCTCTGATATGCCTTTTCCTGCACTGTGATTCCTTCCACAGGGCATGTGTGCCGCACTTGCTCTCCTGTCTGTCTGCTGCATCTCACGAGGCAGCACGGGCCTCCCCTGACCCAGGGAGCCTTTGACAAGCCTGCTCTCCCCTGGACCGACCGGTGGTGGGTCCCCCCACATGCCATGGAGTCCGTGAGCATCCCTCGCTCACTGTGCAAGCACGGAGCCTGGCATGCCTCTGGCCCCGTAGGAGGTGCTCGGCAAACGTCTGTTGAATGACTTGATGAGCACGCGTAGAAAGGGCGCAGTGAGTGAAGGAGATGTTTCAGCCACAAGACACTGTGGCTTCCGATGGAGAGACTGAGCCAGGGACAGCCAAGACCTTAACCGGCGCCCCTGGGAGGTCTGGATCCTGCCGGGGGGAGGAGGGTTCCGAGGACCCGTCTCCTGACGGCCTCTCCCGGCACCTCTCTGCAGCCGCATGCCTCTGCTTGGAGCCAGGGCCAAGACATGTGCAGCACATCTGGAGCCCCGCCCCTGCTGAGGCTCCCGGAGGCCCAAGGCCTGGGGCGGCCCCGCCAGAGCCCCTCCTGCCGGTGGGCTCCTGCCAGGGCCTCTCTGCCGCCTGTCCCCCAGCCCAGTTTCCAGGGTCCCATCGAAGGAAGTCTCTGGGCCAAGAGGGGATTCCCGCCCTGGTCTCCCTGGGAGAGAACTCGCTCCCAGTCTCCGCCGTGGCTGTTCCATGTCCCCTGGCTTCTTCCCTTCTTCTCTCCCCAGGCTAGTCTGGGCCCCTGCCACGAGCACCAGGGCAGGGTCCAGTTCTCTGTTCTCCAGGACCCCTCCCCTCAGGTCTGGCGGGGCTCCCCTGGGCCTAGAGGGGTGAGGAGGGGGCAGGGGCCGGCCGGCAGCACCAGTGGCTGCAGCCCTTTCATGTGCTGGCCTCTCTCTGGGCCGCCTTTGTCTCTTACATTTCAGCCTAAACTGCAGGCCTCTGGCTCCTCTGAACTTTCTGGGGTGGAAGAAAGGGCCTGGGGGAGGGGGAGGAGAGCTAGCAGGAAAACGGGGCCTGGAGCCCTGTGCTGGCCTGCCGCACCCAGTGTCCCTCTGCTGGGACCCAGCCCGGCGGGGCTGGGGAGGCCCAGCAATGTCCCGAGTCTCCCACCCTTCCCACTGGGGTCCTGAGCTGGAAGAAAGGCTCCTTTGCTGGGCCTGAGACACCAGACCCTCAGCCTGGGCAGCCGTCCCAGCGATCCCAATTGTCCCTGCCGGTTCCACCCGGCCGGGCCATTGCCCAGACCCTGTGCCCATCAAAGGCTGTCCTTTTGGTCCCCTAACCCCGCCCCCATCTGCTGGCTCTCCTGGGTGGTCTTGCCACATGGCTCCCTGTTGCTGGAATTCCTATTTTGCACAAAATGGGGGTGGCCCCTGGCCAGAGAAAGGGGTGATGCTTGGCCAGGGTGGCACACAGGGCCCATGGGGATTCCAAGCACAGCGGCCAGGCATTTCATGGGGTGGAAGGGCTGAGCTGGGTCCTGCGACCAGCTGAGCACTTAGCCCAGTGTGCAGGGACCTGGGTGCTGACAAGCCCGGCCTGGGGGACCCTCTCCCTCATCCGCAGAGGCTCCTCCTCCCTCCTTGGGAAGCCTCTGGCCTCCCCAGCCCAGGCTTCTGGGTCCCCCAGGAAAAGGGGGCCACCGGGATGGGGGATGGGCCAGCCTGAGCGTGGGTTCTCTTGTTTCTGGGCATGGTGCGGCTGTGGCCATCCTGTCCCTCTCTCTGCCTGTGCCCTCATCTGTCACCTTGGAACTGTGTGAAGTAGGTCTGGCTTCACCCTGCTTGGCACTCAGCTTTGAGGTCTCAGCACCTCCAGAGCAGGCTCAGCCTGGGTCAGCTCAGTGTCCTGGGGGGTGACCAGGGCGATGCCCTGCCATGCAGCCCAGGACTGGGTCAGCATCGCAGGCTGGCCAGCCCTTTCTTGCCGGGAGGGCATGGCAGGGGCCCAGCCGGGAGCCCACGTGGTTCCTGTAGCTGGCGTTGCCTCCTTCCTTCACGACCAGGCCAGGGGAGAGCCGGCTCTGCAGCAGCAGGACCCTTGGAACAAGCCTGCCTGGGAGGCAGCCCAGCCCACCCCCAGGCCAGGCCTTCTGCCGCCGTGCCCTAAGGCCCGAGGGGCTGGGGGTTCTCTAGGTCCTGCTGGAGCGGAGTGCCCAGAGGCTGAGCGTGGTCGGCAGGCACTTACGGGTCAGGGGGACAAGTCAGAAGGGGTGAGTCTTTGGGGCTGAGCGGACAGGAAGAAGGTGGGACATAGCCTCAGGGCGCCTGGGCTGAGACCAGGGCGCCAGGAGGGGCAGCGCGGGTGACTCAGCCGCCGCGTCTCTCACCTGTGCTCCGGAGCCAAGCGGGAGGTGGGCGGGGCGGCCCGCCAGTGGGCGTGGAAGCCGTGGACCGGTCCGCGCCCCGCCCCAGGCGCCTACCCCGCGGTCCCGGGACCTCGGCCTCCCGGCTCGCCGCCGCCGCGCCGTCAACGCCTGGTCCGCCCCGCGCCCCCATGGCCGGGAAGGCGCTGTCGCTGCTGCCGCCGCTGCTGCTGGCCGCGGCGGGCCTCGCCGGCCTCCTGCTGCTGTGTGTCCCCACCCGCGACATCCGGGAGCCGCCCGCCCTCAAGGTGCACGCAGTCCGGGAGCTGCTGGCTGGGCCGGGGCGCCGGGCGGAGAGGCTCGGACCGAGCAGGGCCAGGCTGCGCCCGCGTGGCAGCCGGGACCCCGCGCGCTCCGCTCCCGGCCCGGCGGGATGAGGTCCCAGGCCCCTCACCAGCGCTCCGGGTCCCGGTCCAGGGCGCGGCAGCGGCGCTTCCGGGGGACGCGGTGCGGGAGGCCGAAGTCCGGGAGCTCTCCGCTCGCCGCGCCCGCCGCGGAGCCTTTCGCGGCGCGGCCGAGGGGCGTCTCTCCGCACCCCCGCGGCGCCCCAGGCCGCGGCCCGGCCGGCGCCCCCAACACGTTCGGCCTCCAGGGAGGCATCGCCTCGGGGTTTGGCCCAGATGGGGTGCGACAGGCGCTGGGGCCCAGGGACTCCTCCCCAGCCTCTCCGGTGGCTCCCACAGTGCGGGGGCAGCCCTGGCTGGTCCTGAAGGAGTCGCAGCGGGCTAGGCCTGATCCCCCCACGCATCCCCGCCAGACTCAGCCTCCAGGAGCCCGCCCTCCCTAACCCTCTATTGGGCTTGTGGGCCGGCTTGATGCGTGGGTGGATGGTGCGTGCTCTAAGGCCCAGGAGCCCAGGATGGAGATCGCTGGGGTGGGTGCCCTGTAGCCAAGGGCGACCACCCGGTAGGGGTGCGGTGGGGCGGGCCACTTGGCCTGCTGCTGCTGGAGTTCCCTGTGTCAGGGAGAGGACCAGAGCGGCCCCCTTCCCGGCTCGGGAGGGCATGCTCTCCAGACCGGCTCCTCCTATTGGAATCCAGGCCCCTGGGGGCAGGTGCTGGAAAGTGGCTCATGCAACCTGGGTGCTGACCGTCACCCGCCCGACCTGCCTGGAAGGCCCGTGTGGCGCCGGGGCAGCTCTCTCTGGCCCTGCCTTTGAGGCCCAGGGAGGGGGTGTCTGCTTATCGCAGGCCCACGCGCAGCCTCAGTCCAGCTTTCCCCCTCGCTTCCACATCCTCAGGTTGGGCTGAGGTCAGAGAGATAAGGACAGAGGGGAGGAAGGAAGAGCAGGCCCGAAGGGGCGCTTCCTGAAGCTATAGCTTTTCTCCTGCAGCCTGGGGACCTCATGCCCCCCCCCCCCCCCGGGCAAGGTTCCAAGCGTGGTCCCGGGACCCCTGACTCTGATCCTGCCCCTCAGTTTGCCCTTGCCAGGAAGGCTCCCGCAGTCAGAGGGCCATCCACCTCCACTCCCACTCTCCCCGCAAGCAAGCTGTGGCACAGTGACCGTCCCTGGCCTCCTCTGAGCCTCAGAGCTTCATTCTGAAGCTTCCACCCTCGACACAGGGTGGGGTGGGGTGGGCTGGAGAGCTGAGAGAGTCAAAGGGCATGGCTTCAGGCCCCCGCCCCCCCTGAGGCTGACCTTCCCCCCACCCCCAGTATGGCATCGTTCTGGACGCCGGCTCTTCCCACACAACCATGTTCATCTACAAGTGGCCAGCGGACAAAGAGAACGACACAGGCATCGTGGGCCAGCACAGCTCCTGTGATGTGCGTGGTAAGGGTCCCCTGTGCACTAGGCGCCCCCTGGCCTGGACACCCACTCACTGTAGGGCCTCAGGAGCTCTCTCCGGCTTTAGCCTGTGCAGACACCAGCCATCAGAACCTGCTGCTTGATGCCAGGTGGGGCCCAATCCAGGCAGGAGCTGCAGGAGCTCCCCCGAAGACAGGCTGCGTCCCTTCTTTTCCTAGAAGAGAAGCCCCAGGAAACAGTTGGAAGGTTTGGGCCCTCCCTGGCCCAAGACTGGCCTCTACATCCCAGGTGGGGCAGGAGGGGATCCGAGGAGCCAGTGGGCACACCCAGGCAGGCCCCTGGGCAGGCTAGGCTGGATTGACGATAGCCAGTGCTTTGTCCTGCCACCTGCGTGCTCATCCACTGGGCAGGTGGCAGCTCAGAGACTGTGGGTGGCACACGGGCGGGCCCTTTTGTCTCTGAACTGGTCTCAGCTGCCACCTGGTTTAGGAGCACAAGCCCCTCCCCCACCGCCCCCACCCTGCTGGCCCATGGTCCACCTAGAGGCTGCCCACCAGGCTTAGGCCCATCTTGCTGCCTCCCTCTAGGTGGGGGCATCTCTAGCTACGCTGACAACCCTTCTGGGGCTGGGCAGAGTCTTGTGGAATGCCTGAACCAGGCGCTTCGCGATGTGCCCAAGGAGAGCCACGCGGGCACGCCCCTCTACCTGGGAGCCACAGCGGGCATACGCCTGCTCAAGTGAGTGTGCCATCCCCTGACCTCCTGGCCCCGGGGACCACGACGGCCTCAGCACAGGGCGGGCCCTGCACGTCCCCCGCAGCAGCCCTGGGCTGGGGCCCCCCGGCTGGCTGTGCACCCCAGCAGCAGGATCACGGCCATCTGGGGAAGATGGCCCTCAGAATCCTCCCTGTGTCACACAGCCTGACCGATCCGGAGGCTGCGGCCAACGTGCTCGCGGCCGCGACGCGGACGCTGACCCAGTATCCCTTTGACTTCCGTGGTGCCCGCATCCTCTCAGCCCAGGATGAGGGGGTGTTTGGCTGGGTGACCGCCAACTACCTGCTGGAGAACTTTATCAAGGTGGGCCCGGTGGCCAGCCCGATGAGCCAGGGGTGTGGGCACCCACCCACTGGCTGACCTCAACCTCCACTTCCCACAGTATGGCTGGGTGGGCCAGTGGTTCCGGCCAAGGAAGGGGACGCTGGGGGCCATGGACCTGGGGGGCGCCTCCACACAGATCACCTTCGAGACAGCCAGCCCAGCTGAGGATCCGGCCAATGAGGTCCAGCTGCGGCTCTACGGCCAGCACTACCGCGTCTACACCCACAGCTTCCTCTGCTATGGCCGTGACCAGGTCCTCTGGAGGCTGCTGGCCAGTGCACTCCAGGTACCTTCCACTGAGTCCTTCTGGAGGTAGGGAGCCAGGGGGAGTGGGGGCCAAGGGCCCAGAGCAGAGCCCGAACAGCAGCCATACTGAGGGGGGCTTCTCCAGGAACCAAAGTCGGGCTTTCATCAGCTGTAAGGACAGGTGGGCAGGGATCCAGCACGGGCAAAGGCCCAGGGGCTGGAGGTGAGCCTGGTGAGTGGCTGGCTGGGGAGGAAGGAGGGCCAGGGCCACATCTCAGAGGACCTGGACTGCCTGCCTAAGGGGGTTGCTTTTTGTCCAGCGAGAAGGGGGAGCCATGGATTGCTCCTGAGCTCAGAAGTGATGTTGCCAAAGTGGAACTTGTGGGAGATTTATCAGCTGGTCCTCTGGGGAGGCCCTCCTAGGGTCTTAGGGTGGGGATGGTGGGCAGTGCTTGGAGTGGCGGTGTTGCCACACACACCCTTGTCATCTGCCCAGACCCACGGCTTCCACCCTTGCTGGCCGAAGGGCTATTCCACTCATGTGCTGCTCCAGGATGTGTATGAGTCGCCATGCACTGCAGCCCAGAGGCCCCAGACCTTCAACAGAAGCGCCAAGGTCAGCCTGTCGGGAAGCAGCGACCCTGCCCTGTGCCGTGGCCTCATCTCTGAGCTCTTTAACTTCTCCTCCTGCCGCTTCTCTAGATGCTCCTTCAACGGCATCTTCCAGCCCCCTCTGGCTGGAAAGTTCATTGTGAGTCCAGAGGACTGGGGGTGGGGGGCCGGGGGCGTGCCCTGAAGTGCTTGGGGTCTGGTCACGGTGTGACTGTACCCCCCTCACAGGCCTTCTCTGCTTTCTTCTACACGGTGGACTTCCTGAGAACTGTGATGGGGCTGCCCGTGGCAACCCTGCAGCAACTAGAGGCGGCCGTGGTCACCATCTGCAACCAGACGTGGAGTGAGGTGAGGCCTGCACCCCCCTCCTCCAGGGCTGCTCAGGGGGCTCAGCCAGCCAGTGTCACGCGTCCTGATCATTCGTTTGCTCTACGAGTAGAGGGGGTCTTAGGCCTCTCAGAATGCCCACTGCAGTGGGGGATACACTGTTAATCGGACTTGAAAAGTGGCCAGGCTACGGCAAGGAGGCCGGGAGCCACATGAGATTGCAGAAGCCTCCCTGAGGCCTGGCCCTAGAACCAAGATCAGGAGGGTAGAGGGGACAGCCAGTGCAAAGGCCCTGGGGCAGCAGGGAGCATGGAGTGCACAGGGTGGGGAGGAGTGTAGCTGGGAGAGTGTGGGGGAGAACAGCCAAGCAGGGGAGAAGCAGAGGACTCAGGGGAGACTTAGCAGATAGAACTGGGGGTGGGGGAGTGAGAAACCCCCAGGTTTCTGGCTGCCACCATGGACTGGACACTGGCTCAGGTGAAGGATGGAGGGGTTCGGGCATGCAGAGGAAGAGGTGACTCCGGGAGAGGCACTGGAGTGTCTCTGGAGTGGGGCTCGGTGGTGACGGAGGCCCCATCCTGTCCTCTTCGTGGCTAGTCTCAGACAGACTTGGGGATGCTGGAAAAGTGGGGATCGGGAGGCAAGCCCAGGGGCCTGGGGTCAAGCCTAGAGCCTCTCCTGTTACCCCGACCATCGCCAAGTTTGCTGCAGCGCTCTGCCCGCTGCGTGGCCACCCCTGCTGTCCCCTGGAGGTCCCCCTCCCAGGCACGGGTTCTTGCTGCCATCCGGAAGTCGCGCTGTTCTGCCCTGAGGAAAGAGCTCTGCCTGGGGGAGGCCCCCTCAGCCTCGTTCTTTCTGGGACCTGCGGGGGGGTCTCCAGCCCTGCATTGCCTTTCTGTGTCTGGTGGGGCAGGGATCTCCCGGTGGCCGCTGGCCCTACAGTCTCCCACCTGCATTCCAGCTGCAGGCTCGGGCGCCGGGGGAGCGGGCCCGCCTGCCCGACTACTGCGCTGGGGCCACATTCGTGCAGCAGCTGCTGTGCCGCGGCTACGGCTTCGACGAGCGCACCTTCGGAGGCGTGACCTTCCAGAAGAAGGTGGGAGCCGGTGGGCCCGCGCGCAGGGGGGCGGGGCCGAGGGCGGGGCCTCCCGGGCTGCGCCTAGGCTGAGGCCGCGCCTCCCGCCCGTAGGCCGGGGACACCGCTATCGGCTGGGCGCTCGGCTACATGCTGAACCTGACCAACCTGATCCCCGCCGACCCGCCTGGGCTGCGCAAGGGCACAGACTTCAGCTCTTGGGTCGTCCTCCTTCTGCTATTCGCCGCCATGCCCCTGGCTGCGTTCGTCCTTCTGCTGTACCGGGCGTGCTCTGCCAAGTCGCCGAGCGCCATCTAGGGGCGGGTTGGGGGCAGCTGCCCCAGCCCCAAGTCCCCCATGCCTCACCCCACCCCACCCCACTCTCAACATCTCTGTCCCTAATGAAGCCCGGGAGCGAGGCCCTGGCGACCACGCCCACATTTGGCCGGATCGGCGAAGGCAACCGGCTCCAGCGCCCTCCTGCCGACTCCTGCCTTGGCTTCATCGCAGGGCCTAGTGTGCCTCCTCCTCTTACTGTGGGTGGGGATTCAGACACCCCGCAGCCCTCAGCCTGTGAATGCGGGGTTGGGTCCGCAGGGAATGGAGTCCTGAGAGTCCCCTCCCACCCCCAGTCTTGGGTTTTAGGGGGAGGGTCAGAGCCCGCAAGCTGGGAGCCAGCCCAGCGCCTACTTGTAAAAATTTTGTAGTAAAAAGTTTTTCATAGAGCAGTGGAGAGAATGTCCGTGGGGTGGGGCGTCTCTGCTGTTGCCGGCCCTCCCTCGCCAGAGTTAAAAAAAAATTTTTTTGGCTGCGTTGGGTCTTCGTTGCTGCGCACGGGCTTTCTCTAGTTGCGGCAAGCGGGGGCTACTCTTCGTTGCGGTGCACGGGCTCTAGGTGCGCGGGCTTCAGTAGTTGTGGCTCACGGGCCTAGTTGTTCCAGGGCATGTGGGATCTTCCCAGACCAGGGCTCAAACCCGTGTCCCCTGCTTTGGCAGGCGGATTCTTAACCACTGAGCCACCAGGGAAGCCCTCCCCGCAGTTGTGTTGGGTGCACAGGCCCCCTCCTGGTCCCGAGGGAGGACCCCGGTTGTTTATACTTCCTTCCTCTCTGGGCCCAGACCTGGGGTGGTGTTGACTGACCCTGGTCTCTTGCTCCACGGTTGTGGCCTGGAGTAGCTGCCAGTTGGTTGGCCTAAAAGAGTCACTGAGTCCCTTGAGTCTTCTCTGGCCAGCAGAGCCCCTGCAGCAATGGCAGATCTGCAGCAGTGACCTAGGCCAGACTGGAGTCTGGGCCCCGGCCTCGAGCTGGCCTGGGGTGCAGGTGCGAATGGCAGGCAGGAGAGTGAGTGGGCAAGGCAGCTGCCTAGGGTGCAGGCAATGCTCAAGACCTTGGGGGGGTGAGGGGCAAACCCTAAACAGGAGGTGGTGTCGGGGGATGTGGAGATCGGGGGCCAAGACGGACGAAGGGCCCATTGCTCAGAAGGATGACCCTTGCCAGGAGCCTGGATCTGGCGCCAAGCCGTGCAATCACACCAGACGTCGCGTCCCTGCCGCCTGGGTGCTGTTTTCCGCGTCCTCAAGAGACATCAGCCACCCCCACCTGCCGCTCCTGCAACCCCCCTTCCCTAAGCACTGTTTTCTCCAGCGTGGGAATGCGTGGTCTTGGCTGCATCTCCCCGCCACCTCCCCCTTTCTGGGAAGTGAGCTCAGACACTATTTCTGTCTGGTCATGCCTTGTGTGGGAGGATGGCAGTCCTTGTTCGCTCATCACCCCCCTGCCCAACGCACGCACCACGTACACTTCTGCTGGTTTCTGAGCCATTTCACAAACCTGAGGGCAGCCAGCCCCATCTTCGAAGTTTCGAAACACAAAGGGCTGAAAGGAAGCACCGTGCTGGCGCCCCCCCGCCCCCCGCACTTGTTCTCTCAGTAACGTGAGCCTGGGAGGTTTCCAGGTGGGATGGGGTGCGGGTGCTCTCAGGAGGCAGCCGGTGGGGGGTAAGAGGGGGCATCACAGTGCTTGCTGTCGTGGGGCACCCCGGAGCTAAAAGGCTGTCACCTGGGCACCGTGGACAGCTCTCAGCTGGCTGTCATCCGTAGCTCCAGGTCACTCTTGCCCCCTGGTGGCCTCACTGAGAGCGGCCGTCCCACTGCAACCACCGTGGCCACCGGCACCGACCTCGTTCTGTGCGTGTGTGTTTGCCTTCACAGTGTGTCTGAATGCCTGGTGGGCCTTTGCGCACACCTGGGCATCTCTGTGCACCTGTCCAGCTGTGTGCGCCTGGTGTCCTTCCAGGTCCAGGCAGGTCCTCCGCTCCAGGAGGGTGGGGGTGGGGTGGGAGTTAGCAGCCCGAGAGGGACGGGGCCCGGGGGAAGCGCATCCCGGGGAAACCCATCCCCAACCAGTCCCTAGCCTAGAGAACATCCCCGGCAGCACAGGCGGCAGTGGTTGAGGCACCCGGAGGACTGGCTGGATGGGTGGGTGGAAGGGGGAGCAGAATTGGATGGAGGGAGAGGGGGCGCAGCCTCACGGCGTCGTCCCGCCCCTGCAGGTGGAGCGCGCAGGCGCACTCCCGGCACGCGCGCCTCTCGCTGCCTAGCCTCCGTCCCGGATCCTTTGCCGCAGCGTCAGCGCCGCCGCCGCCTCTTTTCCTCGTCCTCCGCCTCCTCGGCCTCTGCCTCCTCTTCCTCCTCCGACCCCTCCTCCTCCGCCTCCGCCGCCTCCCCCGACGCGGCGCCCGGAGCCCGTGCCCAGCCCCCGGCCGCGCGGTGCCATGCTGCCCCGGCGGCGGCGCTGAAGGATGGCGACGCCTGTCCCTCCGCCCTCCCCGCGGCACCTGCGGCTGCTGCGGCTGCTGCTCTCTGGCCTCGTCCTCGGCGCGGCCTTGCGCGGTGCGGCCGCCCGCCGCCCGGGTGAGCGAGTGCACTGGGCGCAGGCCGCGCGCGTCGCCCCGGGGCCGGGGATCGCCGGGCGGGGGTCCGGCCGCGCGGCGCCGCCGTCATCCTCCCCGCCGCCGACCTCGCCAGAGCCCGCAGGCCTCGCAGGCCCCGCGGGCCCGCAGGCCCAGCCTGCGAGCCACCGCGCCGGCCCCGCCTCTCGCGGGTCGGGAAAACAGGCCCGGCGGGGAGGGCGCGGCACCGGGCTGCCTAGGGGCTCCTCTGGATGGCGCTTCTGCCGGCTTCTGGTGTTGATTCGCTTCATGTCTTTGTCTGGGTCCGTGAGCCTGGTGGGTCGGTGTCTCAGGAGGGCTCTCTCTGCGTGGCCCCGCGGCCTGGAGTCTGTCCCGTGAGCGTTTCTGTGTGTGTGCGTCTCGGGCATCGCGGGTGCGGGCCCGGCCCTGGGTGCCTGCCGTCCTCACTGCCGGTGTCCGTCCTGGAGTCGGAGTCGCAGTGCTGGTCGGTCCCTGTGCCTCGGGTGGTGGACATGCGCCTTGCTTTGCTGCCATGGTGGGGTCTGAAGTTTCCTTGGGCATCTGACAGCTTGTCCCAGGCTTAGGGTTTTGCTCTGGCCTCAGAGGGGACAGGAGGAGCTTGCAGTCTCTGCTTCCACACTCACCCTCTGCTCTGCAGGGCCCCTCCATTCTGTATTCTGTGCTTGGGGTTGGAGGGCACCCCCCAAGGTAGACTGAGGCAGAGAGGGATGAGCCCAGGGTCCTGGGAGACGCTCCTGGCTCCCCAGGTGGGCACTGAGGTTCCAAAGGTCTGCAGGAACGCAGAACCCAAAATGCACTCTGCCAGGTGGCAGAATTGGGAGACTTCGTACCCATGACTTCACTCATTTTTCCTGGCAGCCCCATAGGAGAAGTGTTGTTCTCAGCCCACTTTACAGATGAGGAAACTGAGGCACAGAGAAGTGACCACTGTATGATGCCGCTGGGATGCTAACCTGGGCAGTGCGTGTGGTCTGCATGTGTGGCCTCAAGAGGCCAGAGCAGGGCAGGCTTCCTCCTGGCCACAGCACCCCTGGACAGAGCCCTGGCACCACCAGGGTAGGCTCCCAAAGAGGCCTGAGGGCCAGATCGTGGCTGGCCAGGGATGGTGGAGGCTGCCTGCTGATAGCCTGGCTCCAGGGCATACAGGGTGGGGCCTCCTGAGGAAACGGATTATAGTCCCAGTACTGAGCCTCTGGGCTGGGCAGGTGCCGCGGGGCAGGGTGCCAGGCACTCTCCAGCTGCTGCTGTTCCTGGGACCTCGTCCCTCACTCTGAGTCTGGAGCAGGGGCCTTCCCAGGGCTAAATGGGCAGCAGCCACATCGTCCCGGGGTGGGGGACTGGGAGTGGAGGGAGGCCCCGGAACCCGGAACCCAGAGCCAGCTCTGGAACTCAGGCCTCTACCCTTGCACTCTGGGTTCTCTGCACTAGGGGCTGCGGCTGCCTGGCTCCCCAGGTGCCCAGCTGGTGGGTGGGGTCCAGACGGACCAGATGGCACAGGCTTAATGTTTAACTAACCCAGGCCCTGGGCCCAGCTCACTGATATGGGCGCCTGCCGACCCAGGTTGTGCTGGAGGAGGGATCCCTGGGATGGCAACCTCAGCCCGCTTGCCCACCTGCTGTAGGAGCTGCTGGAACTTCCCTGAAGGGATGCCTACAGCCAAGAGGCTGTGGGTGTCAGGTTACCAAGGAAACCAAGCCAGGCCAGCCAAAGTCTGGAGGAGGACAGAGCGGGCATTCCCGGATGCCCCATGTCACCCTCCTGCAGCAGGGACTGTCCTGGTTCTCCGAGATGTGCCCACCCCCACCTCCCCAGACACCACTGACAGTTCTGCTGGGTCTCCCCCTGGCTCCACTGGCTCTGCTGTCCCGTGAATGGGGCTAGTGTCCCAGGTCTTGAGACATTCCCCACCTTTTTTTTTTTTTTTTTTTGCGGTATGCGGGCCTCTCACTGTTGTGGCCTCTCCCGTTGCGGAGCACAGGCTCCGGACGCGCAGGCTCAGTGGCCGTGGCTCACGGGCCCAGCCGCTCCGCGGCATGTGGGATCCTCCCGGACCGGGGCACGAACCCGCGTCCCCTGCATCAGCAGGCGGACTCTCAACCACTGCGCCACCAGGGAAGCCCGAGACATTCCCCAGCTTTGAGGCAACTCACCTTCTGCATCCAGAGAGGAAACTGAGGCAGAGAGGGCCACCGCCCTCCATCCCCCAGCATCAGAATGGGAGCCTTGGTCACGTGTACAGGACACTGAGGTCTGGGCCCCAAATTAGAAATGGCCTGGCCTGTAGTCCCAGGCCTTCCCCAGTCCCTGGCAGTGGTGGCTGCAGGAGTGACCCCGGCCTGGTTTGTGTTTCCGAAGCAAGTGAGACTGGCAGACTCCGTCGCAAGTATCCCCAGCCCCAGCGGCTCGGCTGTGCCCTGGGGACAAGCCAGAGGTTAGATGTGGGGGCGGTGATTCGACCTGTGCTGTCTCCCAGCTTGGCCCTCTAGGGCTGTAGGATGTCATGATGAGGTTTGCAGTGGGGTGGGGTGGGGTGGGGAGGCAGCCCTGAAATAGGAGACAGCCCCGAGGTGGTGGGAGGGAGTGACCTGGGCCCCGCCCTCTGGGCCTCCCAGGTTGGGCAGGGGTGAGAGACTCGCTCTAGGACCGGTTGAGACTGGAGGTGGGACTTGGAGCGCCGCAAGGCCCTAACGTTCTCTGGACGGTAGGGAACAGTTCCTGTGCGGAGAGCTGGCTCAGGTCAGGGAAGTGGACTCTGGGGAGGGAGTGAGGCAAGAGAGTTCCGGTAAGTTTTAGGACTGTTTGTCTTCCTGGTTCTGATTCCCGGTGCAGGGGAGGAAGGGCCTGCCCAGAACAATGGCCGGAGCCAGGCTTGGCCGGCTCTGTAGGGAGGGGTTGGGGTGGCCAGGACAGTCCTACTTACCGTGCAGGAGCTGAGTCAGGCTGGCCGTGACCCTGTTCTGCCTCCGCTTTCTTCTCAGATGCAGCCGTCTGTCCTGGGAGCCTGGACTGTGCCCTGAAGAGGCGGGCGCGGTGCCCCCCGGGTGCACGTATCTGTGGGCCCTGCCTTCAGCCCTTCCAGGAGGACCAGCAGGGGCTGTGTGTGCCCAGGTTGCGCCAGCCCCAGGGTATGGCTTCCTCCCTCCCCCACCTGGTACATTTGACCCCAGCCTTAGCTCTCAGGTCTCCTGCGCTTTGTGGGGTGCCAGGGGCTCTCAAGTCACCCCCAAGTGGCCTGGCGATCCTTTCCAGATAGCACCAGCCCAGAGCTGGGTGGTGGGCTGAGGCCTGGGGCAGTTAGCCCCTCCCAGGGCAAGAGGTATCCAGTGTGAAGTGCTGGGGTGATTCTGGGAGAGGCAGGGTCAGAGTTCCCCAGGCTTGGGTTTCCGCAGAGTTGGTCCCAAACCCCTCAGGCACCCACTTCTCCACCCGCTGGGCCGCCCCTGCTCCTTGCCCAGCGACCCCTCTCTCTCCGTCGCTCACCTGTCCTGTCTGCTTGATTGCGCTGGCGGTGCCCTGCCCACCGGCCTGAGCCCAGAGTCTGTCGGGATGGTGCCGGCCAGAGTGACTCCAGGTGTGACGGGGCACTGCAGAGGGTGCTCTGGGGGCTGAGGAGGCGGGTGGGCTGGGAGGGGCTTCCTGGAGGAGCATGTCCCTGGCAGCGAGCGGGGCGGGGGCCTGCTTGCAGAAGGCACGTGCTGTGTGCTCTGGGTGCTGAGCGGGGGCGTCTACTTGGAGCCTCTGTCCGGACTGTGGTGCCCACGGCAGGGCCGAGGGGGACCCAGCCACGGCCCCGCCCCAGCAGCGGCCCTCCCTTCCTCCTGATGACCTGGTGGGGGCGGGGCTACAGAATGGGGCTTCTCTGCATTCCTTGGGGGGTCCTGCTCGTCTTGGCAGCGGAGGCAGTGGGCCAGGTGACGCATTGTCCCCGTGCTCCTCCCACCACTTTGTGGGTAATGCGTGGGGTGTGGGGCAGCACCCCTGCCCTTCTCCTGGCCTCTGCACGTTCCCATAGCACCTCCACCCCCTGCCCGCTTTCCTGGGAACGCTGGTGCTCACACAGAGCTCCCTCAGTTGTCACCATGGCAACCGGGATGGCCAGGAGCAGGTAGGCTGGTACCTGGTCCTCTGGCCACAGGTGCCTGGCAGGAGCCCGCAGGGAGAAGGAGGCCTCAGCCTGGGGCTGGCTCCCAGATGGGCCTCTCCCTCTCTCCCTCTCGGAAGGCTCCGGGTAGCTGGTGTTGCCAGGGAGGGGCTGGGGGCCTCTCCACCTGATGGCCCTTCACCCTCCCCAGGGGAGGGCTTGCCCCAGCCCAGACTGGAAGATGAGATCGACTTCCTGGCCCAGGAGCTAGCCCGGCAGGAGGCGGGGCACTCCAGGCTCACGGCCCCACCCCAGCCTGAAGGGCGACTGCGGCTCCTGGAGGCTGGTGAGACCTCGCCCCCTTCCCCTGTCCAACTCCCCACCGCCCTTGACCCGGGCCTGGTCTTGCCGTTTAACTTGCTCTCCCTCTGCAGCATCCACCCTGGGGCTCTCAGAGCGTGGCCGGGGCCCCAACCTGGGCCTCCCCTCCACGCGGGGAGCGCCCACGCCCCGCACCACCTCCCTGCGCTCCACTGTGTCATCTGGGCCTGTGCACATGTCCCCGCTGGAGCCGCGGGGCGGGCGCGGTGACGGCCTTGCCCTCCGTAAGTCTGGCCGGGCGGGGAGGCAGGGTCCTGCCCGAAAGGCTGCCCTCACTGCGCCCCCTCCCTGCAGTGCTGATCGTGGCGTGCTCCGTGGCCGGCGCGGCCGCCCTTGCCGTGGCCGTTCTCTGCTGGTGTCGGTGAGCATGGGGCCGGGCTGGGGGCGGGCGGCCGGGCGGCTGGGCGGTGACCCCGCGGGTCTCAGGTGTGGTGTCTCCACTCCCCGCAGGCTGCAGCGAGACGTTCGCCTGACCCAAAAGGCCGACTATGCGGCCCCGCAGGCGCCCAGCTCCCCGGCCACGCCCAGGATCTCGGTGTGTGGCCGCGCCCGGCCCCGCCCCGCCCCGCCCCGCCCCGTCCCGCTCCGCCGCTCTGCCCCGGCCTGACCCTGTCTCCCCACTCCCGCAGCAGCCCGGGGACCAGCGGCTGGCGCGCAGCGCGGAGATGTACCACTACCAGCACCAGAGGCAGCAGATGCGGTGCCTGGAGCGGTGAGAAGCCCCACCCGCCCTGCCCCACCCCTGGCCCATCCACCCCTACCCTGGGCCCGCTGCTCCCGCCCCTATCCCGGGCCACTGGCACCTGGAGGGTGAGGGAGAGGGAGGACCCGACGATCCTGCCCCCACCCAGGCATAAGGAGCCCCCCAAGGCGTTGGACTCCGCCTCCTCCGACGAGGAGAACGAAGACGGCGACTTCACGGTGTACGAGTGCCCCGGCCTGGCCCCGGTGAGTGCGGGGGTGGGCGGTGGGTGTCCCTCCCCAGCCCTGGACCCACCTAACGCCAGCGTTCGCAGACTGGAGAGATGGAGGTGCGAAACCCACTGTTCGACCACGCCTCGCTGTCCGCGCCCCCGCTGCAGTGACCCGAAGGCTGATGCCCACCCTCTCGTGGATGCGCTGCCCACGGGTGGGGAGGGGCAGGCCCCAGCCTTTCCCATTAAAGAGACTGTGTCCTGACACTCGTGTGCTTGCGGCTGGGGCCCCGGGGCGGCTGGGAACCCCTTGCCGGGGAGACTCCCCCTGCTGCCAGGGACCTTCTCTGCTCCTTGCACCTGCCCCCTCACATCTGGACACCCCCAGTCGAGGGGAGGAAGACAACCCGAGAGACAAGGCATGGATTGGGAGTCCGGGAGACAAGCCAATTAAAGTACATTTCAAAACTTTGGCTGGGTGTGCTGGAGACTGACCTCCCCCCTCCCCGCCACTGGGAGCCACTGCGGAGGGACCCTGGAACGGGGCCTCAGGCTTCCTTCCACACCCCTAGAGAGGTGGGATCTCTGTGCCCTTCGTGGGAAGACCCTGTCACCGCCCGCTGGGGAAGGGAGGCTTTATTTTTCCTAGGCGGAGGACCACCCTAACCTCTTTCTCCTCCAGGCCTCCCCCCACCAACACTCGTGCCCCAGAGCCGGGGAGGGGAGGAGTGCGGCGCAGGGCCAGGCCAGTCTGAAGTTGGTGCCCCTCCCTCAAGACGCTGTCCTTTTGTGTGATAAAAAGGGCTGGGGGCGGGCACCCCGGGCCTACGTTCCTGCCCTGTGTCCACATGGGCTGGAGGGCGGGGAGGGACGGCATGCAGGATTGACTGTGGGCCCCTGCAGCCTGTGCGGGGGCCACGCCAGGCAGAGCGACCCAGGCTGCACACAGGTGGGTGGGCCAGGTTAGGGGACAGAGGTGGCAGGGGCCCTGGGTGTCAGGAGCTGGGTCTTGGTGCACCCCAATCCCCCGCCAAGGAGCAAGGAGGCCAGTGGAGGGGGAGGGGACCTCCAGCTGAAGGCCCAGAGTGGTGGCCGAACTTCGTGGTCAGAAGTGCCAAGACTGGGCCTGGCAGAGGGGTTTCTGGGGTCCAGGGGCAGCGGGGGCCTGGCGCACACAGGGTGTGGGTATCAGACCTGTCTGCCTCACCAAGGCTGGGAATGAGGGATGGGTTGGGTTCAGAAGCCCCTTAGTGATTCCTAGGGGTGGGGCGTCTAGAGAATGCTGGACCTCTGGCTCCTAGACGGACGGGGGCAGCCGTGAATGGGGAGCACAAAGCCAGTTTGGGACAGTCAGGTCCCTGAGGTGGGGCTGGGCCGGGGAAATGGGGTTGGCTCTGCTTAGAGCTAATGGCTTGTCCTAAAGCGGTATGTTTCTGGGGCTAGAGCCCACCCCTGACTCCTGGGCCGTGGCCTTGGGCTGGCCCTGAGCAGGCAGCCTCAGTTTTCCTTTGAGGCACTGGTGTGGGAGATGAAATGGGCCGGGTACAGGGAGCTGGGAATGAGGGTAGGGTGGGATGCAGGCAGGGCGACGAGGACCGCTGTCCACTGTCATCTAATCTGTATCGGGAGGGGAGATAGCCACGAAGAAAACTGGGGGGCAGAGAGATTAAGTTCTCACTCAAGAGCAAGGCACCCAGGCTGATCCGGCCAGGCCAGTCCGTCTCGCCAGCTGGACCCTGCAGACCCAGGGCCGGCGGTTCCCCTGGAGCCCTGGGGTCAGTCCCCGGGCTCCTGGCACTTGCCTTTCCCACCTCGTGCTGGCCTGACCTGGGCAGAGAGCGGCCACCCTACGTGCTGACCACTGTCACCTTCCAGACGACAGCACCTAGGCAGCAGGAGTGGGGAGCACGCAGCCCCAGCCCGAGGGGCGCCTCAGGGAGAGAGGGCCAGAGCCTGGCTACCCAGCTGTCTGCCCCAGGGGTGGCCCCGAGCAGAGCCAAGTCCAGACGCGTGCCCAGAAGGCCCCCTGGTGGCCATGCTCCCAGCCCCCGGCTCTTGCGGGAGCGGGCTGAAGGCGGCAGAGGGAGCCCGCACACCCTTTACTCCCAGAGAGAGGGTGAGGCGGGGGCTCAGGGAGTGCCTTTGGGAAGGTGGGCGCCCCAGGTTGGGGGTGCAGCACGAGGGCAGTGCCGGAGGGCAGCCACAGCAGGCGGCAGCCTCCAGCCTCCCCGTGGACCACCTGGAGGCCACCAGCCCCTCCAGCCCTCCTTCCCTTCCTGCCCAGGCTGTGGAGCATGGCCACATGCTGTCCAGGGGGAGCTCCAGGACCTGCTGGGGGCTCCTCCAGGGCCCTGGGGGGGTGCAGGGTGGGGACTCGGAACCCCGGAGCATCTCAGCCACCCAGGCTGGCAGGAGGACCAAGCTGCGCAGCGGCGGGAGGACATCTCCTCCTGGGGTCTGCAGCCGGGGAGGCTCCCAATGCCTAGGCTCTTGGCTAGGGGGCCACCCCACCCCGCGGTCTGTGCCAAGCACCCTCCTAGCCCCAGGGTCTGTGCTGGGCTGTGGCAGTGTCACCCTCTGGCACCTGCACTCGGGAGGACAGCAGGCCAGGGGAGCTTCCTAAGGAGTGGAGGCACACATGCGTCACCGGCCCCGCTCCCCCGCCCCGTGCCCTCTAGTGAGAACCGGCTGGAGGTGGGGTGCGGGCTGCCAGAGATGGGGCCTGTGAGAGTCCCAGGTGGGCTCAGGGTTCCTGGTGCGGTGGCCAGGAAAAGTGCTCGTGGGCAGGGCACCTGGGCTGGGGACGGGAGCAGCAGCTCCAGCCCCAGGGCAGCCCCCTGCACCCCAGGGCCTGTGAAAGGAAGGGTGGTTGAGGATTTGACCAAGCAGGGGCCGGCTCTGTCTGAGCTCGCCTGGGGCCAGTGGGGGCCAAAAAAGCCAGATGGGGACGGACATGGAGCTGCTCGGGGCCTTGCGCCCGGTGAGTGGGCTGAGGGAGGCCCTCCTCCCTGGGGGACCCCAAGCCCCTGCCCTCCCTTCCCTGACCCGGTCTGCTGGCCCCTAACTCGTTGCGGAGGCCGCCGGAAGGGGGATCCTCTTCCCTTGGGCCCTGGGCAGTGGGAAGCAGGGACCCTGGGGACAGGCTGGGGGCCGTCTGATTGGTGCACGCCAGGAGGCTGGCCCTGGAGCAGCCCTGCGCTCAGCTGCGGGAGTGACCCTGTGTTCCTGGGTCCCAGATGCTCACGGGCTGCTAAGCTGGAGGTGGGTGCCCGCCTGCATCCCAGTGACTCCGAGGCCCAGGGCTGAGCTGGCAGGAGGAGGCCCCACTTTCCCTTTGACTCAGACTCTCTCACCTTTTTCATTTTCCTCTGAGAATCTCTCGTTCTGACCCATCTCTGGGCCAACCTTGGAGCCCCATTTCCCAGCCAGCAGGTTCTCACGAACCGGGGGGGGGCCCCAGCGACTGGCAGGCATGCCAGGGGCCCCTAGGAGCAGCAGACCTCACGTAAGGGTGGGGGAGGTTCCTTCAAGTCCACCCAGGAAGGGAGTGGGCTGCGGGTGTGGATGAGGCCGGTGGCAGGGCCCCAGCCAGCCTGGCAGTGCAAACAGGAAGGGCAGAGGCTCTGGCAGCCAGGAGCCAGGTCACTGGCAGGCTGTGGCGGGATCAGCTCCTTCCTGCTCTCCCCCACCGCCCGAGGGGCGCCTGCCACAGGGAGAGGGTGTGGTCTCCTCCGGGGCCCCTGTGCCAGGGAAGGGACGCCTGGGTGGGACCAAAGGCCCAGTGCCACTGTGGTCCTCTCTCTAAATGACGGGTGCCGGAAGGGCAGGGGTGGCAGTAGCTGTCTGCTCCGGTCAGGGCCTGACGCTGGCCCGTGGGAGCCAGGCCTGGCGGCTGCATCCACACCTTGAGCCACCAGATGGTTTCCGACAGATCCCGCAGGCCCCGCTCCGCCCCCCGCCGATGTTGCACAAGGCCTCACCGCAGCTCAGGGGTTATGCAGGGGGTGGGGAGCCTCAGAGGGGCCAAATTGCCCCCCTTCTCCTGGACTTGCCTCTGTCCCCCTCCATGGCTCTGCCGCCAGCTCCCCGGTTCCTGCCCTGAGGGCAGGCTGGTCCTCACTGGAGGGCAGGAGCTGGGGGAGGCCAGCAGCCCCGGGAGCCCGCGTGGATCAGGACAGGGACTTCGGGGCGATGGGAGGCGCCCAGGTTGGCGTGGGCGGCAGATCCGACCACTGGTTCCTGTTCCTTCCACGACACCCAGACCGCAGCCTCCAAAAACTGGACTGGCCTGAGGCCTTTAGGACACTAGCATGAGGGCTGGGCCTTGCCCAGCCACGTCCAGCCAGGTTGAAGGAAGCTGATGGCTGAGCGTGGGGTGCAGGCCGGAGCCAGGGCCGTCCAGCTCCGAGGAACCAGAGCAAAAGGGGAAGGAACTGGACCTCCATGCCTGGGCCTCCAGGGCTGGCCGGACGGCGGGGGAGGAGAGGGACTCTGGACTTTAGCCTTCCTTTTCCTGGAGCGGGTGCCAGCCCCCTGCCCACGTCAGGGACAGAGCGACTCCTTCCCTTTCCAGCCTGGAAAGCCCCCTCCCTGCCCCCACTCCCACCCTGGGCTGTGGGACCTGGAAGAAGAGACCTGGAGACCCCAAGGGCAGGCCTCCCACCCCAGGTTCCTGCAGCTCCTCTCGGCCCGGCCAGAACCTGGGCCCCGCCGCCGGGGCTTCCACAGACATGGTTCCTTGGGAGGGGAAAGAAGGTGTGGCAGCCCCACAGCCCACCCCGGGGCCAGGCCCAGCCTGGCACCTGCCCACCGTGGGCACGTGCTGGGGCCTTGTGTGGGCAGACACTCCTAGGACCCCTGGATGGAACCCCTCTCTGGGAATCTGGGTTCCGGGACAAAGGTGTCCTAGAGGCGGCAGGGGTGGGGTGGGGTGGAGTGGCCCAATTAGAAGCAAAGAACAGGACAGACCTCAGCCTCCTGGCAAACAGCTGACTGCAGCACATCTGCGGCAAGAGGGTCTGGGAGCCCACGGCGGAGCTGAGCGGGCGGTGAGCAGGGGAAGTGGGTGATGACACAGCACTGGGGGAGGTGGTGCTGGCCGGGGCTCGGCTGGCCTCCAAGGGAAGCGTGCCTGCCGTCCACGGGCACCCCAGGCCTGGGCAGCAGGCAACAGCTGGGTGCTCAGGGGCTGGGCCACCCTTCTGGGGTGGGGGCCACCTCCGCTCAGGATGGCCTCCCTTCCCCTGAGGTCCCGCGGGCCCTCTCCTCCTCCTGCCTCCCGTGCCTGCCCCGTGCGTCACCTCCAGGCCTTTCCAGAGGCCAGCCGGGGTGGGGGACACGGTCCTGGACCCTGGCTGGGCGCCCTTCCTGTGGCCGCCTCCCCTCAGCAGCCAGAGGACTAGAGGGGGAGGCGGGGTGAGGATGGCAGTGATGCCAAAGGTCACCTCGGGGCGGGGGCGAGGGCGGGACAGGAGCGGGAAGGTACCCTGGTTGCCCTCCTCCTGAGCAGATGAAAGGACGGCGTTTCCAGGTGGGGCTGGGTGCAGGGGTGCAGCTGTGATTTCAGGGCATCCCCGTGCAGCCGCGGCTGTGATTTGAGAACCTCCGGCTTCTCGAGTAATTAATCTGGGAGCTGCCAATGCGTAATGCCGGTGAGTGTCTGGTCTTCGGGGAAGCTTGGGCTGGGAGGATGGGGCCTGGGGTGAGCCCGAGCAGACAGCCTCTCTTCCTGTGTTCTGTGCAGGGGTAAGCCCCGCTCCAAGGCTTCGGGCTTTGGGGGGCCTGGCGGTAGCGGCTCTTCTCTCGGCCCTCTGGCTCCTGTGGCTGCTCAGATCGGCCCCTGGGGGAGCCCCGGCGCCCCAGCCCACAATCACCATCCTCATCTGGCATTGGCCCTTCGCCAGCCAGCCCCCAGAGCTGCCCAGCAACACCTGCGCCAGCTACGGTGTGGCCCACTGCCGCCTGACCACCAACCGCAGCCTGCTGGCCAGCGCCAACGCCGTGGTCTTCCACCACCGAGAGCTGCAGACCCGGCAGGCCCGCCTGCCCCTGGCCGAGCGGCCGCGAGGGCAGCCCTGGGTGTGGGCCTCCATGGAGTCGCCCAGCCACACCCGCGGCCTCGGCCGCCTCCGTGGGGTCTTCAACTGGGTGCTGAGCTACCGGCGTGACTCAGACATCTTCGTGCCCTACGGCCGCCTGGAGCCCCGTGAGGGGCCTGCGCCGCCGCTGCCGGCCAAGAGCAGGGTGGCCACCTGGGTGGTCAGCAACTTCCAGGAGCGACAGCGGCGCGTGCAGCTGTACCGGCAGCTGGCGCCCCACCTGCAGGTGGACGTGTTCGGTCGTGCCAGCAAGCAGCCCCTGTGCGCCGACTGCCTGCTGCCCACCGTGGCCCGGTACCTCTTCTACCTGTCCTTCGAGAACTCCCAGCACCGGGACTACATCACCGAGAAGTTCTGGCGCAACGCGCTGCTGGCCGGCACGGTGCCCGTGGTCCTGGGCCCCTCGAGGGTCACCTACGAGGCCTTCGCCCCACCTGATGCCTTTGTGCACGTGGACGACTTCGGCTCGGCCCACGAGCTGGCCGCCTTCCTCACTGGCATGAACGAGAGCCGCTATCGGCGCTACTTCGCCTGGCGAGACCGGCTCCGAGTGCGGCTGTTCGGTGACTGGCGGGAACGCTTCTGCGCCATCTGCGCCCGCTACCCCCACCTGCCCCGTGGCCAGGCCTACCAGGACCTCGAGGGCTGGTTCCAGGCTTGAACTCTGCCGGCTGGAGGAGGCAGGGGAAGGTGGCTGGGAGCCGGAGGCGTGGGCGGAGGCCTGGGTGTTGAAATCCAACCCACCGGCATCCGACCAACCCCCAAGGGCAACCCACAGGCTGACTTGGGTGCTGGGGATGGAGGCCAGGAAGCAGGGGTAGCCTTGGCAGGCTGCCCGGAGGTGGAGGCGGGTGGGCACTGGAGCCACTATTTGGGGGCAGAGGTGTGAGCAGGGAGGGAGCAATGGGGGTGCACGTCGCTGGGGCCCATCAGAGACGAGAGGCTACAGAGGCCCTCCCTCCCCACCTTGATCATACCTTGGGCCGGTCAAGGCTGTCCTCCTGAGGTCTGTGGGGGCAAAACCTGGGCCCCCGACCTCTGTAGCCACGGTCCCCTCGTCCGGCATGTGCAGGCTGGAGCCCCGCGTACAGACCTGTGTGGCCCGGACCAAGACAGCCAACCAGCTTCTTGGGCTTTTGGCAGCCTGCAGTCAGTCCCCTGGGGGAGGGGACACCAATCAATAAAGAAACAAAGGACACGGACGGCATGGCACGCGCGTCGAGTCTGCTTCCCCGCTGCCACCCTGGCCACACGGGCCTTTGTCCTGGCCGGATCCCGCCCTCTCCATCCCAGACCTCTGTCCTCCCAGCTTGCTTCAGCCACACTGAATGGCACCGCAGCAGAGAGGCTTCCCTGACTCCCCAAAGGCCTAGGGGCGGAGAGCAGAGGCCAAGGACAGAAATGCGGCTGGGGCGGGGGAGGGTGCCCCATCTCCAAGGCCTTGGGATTTCATTCTCAGGCTGCAGGGCGTCTGAGGTGTGACGAGGTCTGGTTTTTTTTTTTTTTTTTTTTTTTGCGGTACGCGGGCCTCTCACTGTTGTGGCCTCTCCCGTTGCGGAGCACAGGCTCCGGACGCACAGGCTCAGTGGCCATGGCTCACGGGCCCAGCCGCTCCGCGGCATGTGGGATCTTCCCAGACCGGGGCACGAACCCGCGTCCCCTGCATCGGCAGGCGGACTCTCAACCACTGCGCCACCAGGGAAGCCCCCGAGGTCTGGTTTTTGACGTGGGGCTCCCTCTGACTGGTGGCTGGCGGCAGCACGGGCATCGAGGAGGCACCAAGGTCACTGCTGCAGCCAAGGGAGCCCTTGTGGCAGGCTGTGCGGGGGGGGGGGGGGGGGGAGGCTGACGGTGAGCCTCTGGGTGGTACTGACAGGGCCCCAGGAGCGCATTCGCCCCTGCCCCAGGTGGGGTGGCCAGCAGGTGGCGGCAGGAAGCTGCCCACCCCCTTGGCAGTGGCTTGTGGGAAAGGCCCACCGGTGACTTCCTGCCCTGCCCTAGCCCCGGTACTGGCCGAGGAGAAGGAAGTGTCCTCAGGCTGCAGGGTGGAGCGGTTGGGGATTGTGCTCTGCCCCTCTTCCCGGGGCTGCGTCTCCTCGCACCGTGAGGAAGGAGCTGGGACGGGTGGGGAGGTGCGGCCCCCACATCTGCCGCTCAGTTTAGGGTGCGTCTGCTTCGTACAGCCCAGGCGCTGGACACCACTCGGCTTGCCCGTCCCGTTCACAAGTTGGGAAACTGAGGCTGGGAGGAGCCATCAGAACCCACCGCCAGGCCTCTGTTCCCCGCAGGGGCCGGCCTGACCTCTGCTGGCCTCCCTGAGAATGGACCGCCCCACCCGGCTCAGACCCGGCCTCCGGCTGTCCTGCCGCTTGGCTCCGGCAGGCACCAAACCACCTCTGCAGAATTCACTGGACCCCAGACTCCCTGTGCAGAGGCCAGACTCACCCTCGCATATAGGGAGAAAAATGAGCCACTCACAGAGGGAGCAGCCTCAGTCTCCCCGAACTCCGGCCTACCCCGCCTGCAGGAAGCAGTTCTCTCTCTGGGTCCCTTCCCTTCCTCGCTGGGCCCAGGGAGCTGCAGCCCTGCCGAGCCCAGCCAGGCCAGTCCTGCTACTTGGTCAGCAAGCGGCTCGTTCACAAGGAACGCAGGAAACTCTGACAGGGGTAGGGCAGCCCACCTGCAGCCCCTCTCACCAGCTCCACCCCCTCGTAAGGGGTACAGGTCGGGGCTGCACCCAGTGGGGCAGGAAAGCTGAGTCTTGAAGCAGGTGAGAGCAGGGCCCGCCCTGTGCACAGGTGGGATCTGCATGCAAGGCGGAGCTCCCCTCCCCAAGTGTGGGCGGCTGCCTCCCTCCAGGCCCCAAGTGCCCTGGGCACTGGGACCTGTCTCTTAAGTCCAGATGAAATTCCTGCCATCAGCCCTTCTGCGGGGAGGGCAAGGCGGAGGTGGGGACCTGGTGGGGGACGACCGCTCCCAGCATCCCCTCAGGGCGCCCTCGGCCAGGGCCAGTGACGACCTTGGGGTGCCTCTGTGGGAGGAGGGTTTCAAGGGGGTGGGGCGCTGCGCACAGGCCTGGCGCCCCTGGGAGAAGAGCGCCCTGGAAGGGAGTGAGTCGGGGGTCTTGGTTTAGATGTGGGCTCTTGGGCGCGTCACTTCAACGCCTAGCGAGGTGGGGGGCGACCAGAAAGCCACTCTTGGCGGGTCAGAGCTCCAGGAACGGCCCGGACGGGGGCGGGCGGGGGGCCCGAGCGGCGGGCACCGGGCGGCCCCTTTAAGCGGGGGCGGCGCAGGCGGGGGGCGGGCGCGAGCGGCTGTCGCCGCGGCCGCCGGGGCGGAGCCAGCGCCGAACCGGTCCAGGACGCCCGAGACGCCGCCCCGCGCGGGCGATGCCGAGCGGAGCGGCGGGCGGCGGGCGGCGGGGCGCGCAGAGGAGCGGGCCGCGGCGCGGAGGCGGCCGGAGCGCGGCCCCGCCATGGGCTTCCTGCACCAGCTGCAGCTGCTGCTCTGGAAGAACGTGACGCTGAAGCGCCGGAGCCCGGTGAGCGACCCCGCGCGCCGCGGGCCTGCGGGAGCGGGAGGCTGCGCGCACCGGGGCCAGCGGCGCGCTCCCCGCGGGCACGTGCGGCGGCCCGGCCGGGCACGCGCGGACCCCGGGCAGGCGGGGCGGAGGGCCGGAGACCCCTCACCCGCCCCCGCCCCTGCCCGCGCTCCGGCCTCCGGGGAGGGGGCTCGGCAGTGCCCGGCCCGCCGCCCGCGTCCGCTGACATTCGTGGTGCTCGGATGAGTCACGGAGCGGGCGTCCTCCACAACGCGCTCTCCGGGGCCGGCTTCGGCGGTGGGAGGTGGCCCTGGGACCCTGGGGTCTTGAGAGGCCCTGCTTCCCGGGGTAGAGGGCTGGCTGGGTGTATGGGTCCAGCTCAGAGGCTCTGTGGTCTCCGGGCCCAGCCCCCTGGCGCCCCTGCAGGGACCCTGCCCCTCCCCTCCGTGCAGCAGCCCTCTGTCCTTGGGCAGGCACCTCTCCTCCCCCCTCCCTCGCCCACATCCACTGGCCCTTGCTCCTGCTTTCTCACCACCGGCAGTGTCCTTGCTGTGCCAGCCTCAGCCAGCCTGAGTCCCTGCATCCTTTTGTCCTTTGGGGCCATCCTCCCTGAAGCTGATCCGCTCTCTGATCTCCCCCACCCAACCTCCTCTGGGGACTGGGTCGTGCTGTTTGGAGCTGTGACCACCCCAGCTCTCTGCCCTGTGCCTGAGGTTGCAGGGCATAGCAGCTGTCAGGGGCAGAAGCCCCGGTGGGGAGCGGTGCCGGGGTGGGATGGATGTCATCATGCCAACCGTCACTGCTCTGGCCCTGGGAAGGACAGGGGCATCTCCTGCTGGCCTGCCCAACCGGTAGCAGCCACACACACCAGAGAGGCCTGGGCAGCTCGGGTTCCTGACTGGGCCCTGGGGATTTTCCAGGATGGGGCCCAGAGCAGGTCAGGGTCTGGAGATGGAGCCAGAGGCGAGGAGGCATCCTCTTGCCCGTCTGGGGTCTGGGAGGCTCCTGTTCCCCCTGGCCCCGGGACCCCTTGGGCTGACCAGCTCCTGCCTGGGTCCCTCCTTGAGAGGGGTTTTGAAGTGCACAGTGGGAAACCCAGGCCTGCAGATGGGCAGGGTGGCCATCGTCACCAGGGCCTGGCAGGATTCCCTTGGGCACCTGGCCCTGGCAGGGAGCCAGGGTTGTGGACACTCCCTGCCCAGGGCGCCTGGGGCTGGCTGGCACTGGGTTCCATGGATCAGGCCTGCAGCCTCGGGCAGCCTCTGGCGCAGCTTCCTCCACCTCAAGTTTTGGGTCACTGGCGACAGCAGGGCGGGGATCCGGGGATGAAGGGGGATTGGGACGTGGGCATGCAGTAGTATCAGCCCCAGAGTTCTTGGCAGGAGGGACCCCCAGGGGCTGGGAGCAGAGGCTCCAATGATGGCCCCAGCATCCACTGGGGACCCCAAGGCTCGGGGAAGGGAGCAGTGGCTCGTTGGGTACCTGACAAGCAGGTGGGAGGTGCCCGCTGACCTACACCCAGGAGTAGCTCCCGCATGCCAGGTTGGACCTCCCCCAGAACCTTCCTTGCCCCTGCCCCGCAGCACTCCAGGGCATGGTTAGGCATCTGGAGATTCTCAGTTTGTGGCCACAGCAAACCAGAAATTCCTCCTCCAGGGTGGCTGAGGCCTTGCTGGGCCCACGCCATGGGCTGGGGCTGGCTAGATGTCGGGCACAGTCCCCCACTTTTCTGGGAGGGTCTTGGGCTTCACACTTGGACCCCTGGGTTTGGCTGGCAGAGGTGTTACCCTGCGTGCTGTGTGCCTTGCTGTGGGGGGCGTGTGTCGTGTGGAAAGCTTGGTCTGGAGAGTAGAAACCAAGGATCTCTGTGCCCTGCTCGCTCCCTCTTCCCAAGCTCTGTGCCTCGGTTTCTCCATCTGTCAGTGTGGCCTGTGCCCACTTAGCTGGACATCGTTCTACCCTGGGGCCATAGGCTACTCCTGGTGGGGGGGCCAGGTCACTGTCACCAAGTCCCTGGAGTGCGGGGCAGCACCTCCATCCTCAGGCCTCACCTATTCTCCCCTTGACGCAGGAGGAGGGGGCCCGGAGTGGGACAGCATGGGCTGGCAGGCTGGTCTCCAGGAGCAGGGGTTTGACCACCTTGCAGGCCGCTGGGTGGGGCGCCCAGGTGGGGCTGAACCTGTACTGCCTGCGGTAACCAGATGCCCTTCTGGCCGCCCGCCCCACCAAGCAGGCCTCCCTCCTCCCAGCAGCACGTGCGCGGCCGTTGCTATAGCAACGAGGAGGCAGCGAGGCCTGTTGCTGCAGTTACCGGTGGAGGTGCCTGGTGGCAGGGCGGGTGCCGCTGGGGCTGGCCCCGCGGCCATGACCCCGGCCTCCCGCATGCCGCTTGCACACAGCCACCCTCGCGCTGCGTGCGTGTGGCAGGCGCCTCTCCCAGTCCACGATGCTTCCTTGGCTGGCCCTGGTTTGGATCCTGGCTCCGGGTGGGGGTGGAGGCTGGCGCGGGCTGGCGCGGGTGTGGGGCGCAGACACACAGCGGGGTGTTCCAGACCACAGAGCTCTATTGTCAAAGCCCAGTAAACAGGGCAGCAGCTGCCCCCACCCCGGGGCACCGGGGCTCGGGCCCTGGGCCAGAGGGAGCGCCACTGACTGGGGGCTCTGAAGTCTGTTTGGGGTGGGGGGTGAGGGTGAAGCAACCCTGGTGCCTCTGGGAAGGGTTGGGTGGGGGGGTGGTCCCCCAAAGAGCAGCCGGCCCGAGGTCCTCCTCCCCCTTGCACTCCTCTCTGCCAGAGCCAGGAGAGGTAGAGGTAAGAATGGCAAAGTCCTTCCGTTTTCCAGGTGAGACAGAGAGAAGTCTGGGCCCCTAGGCCCCTGGTACTTCTTTGCCACTCTGAGCAGGTCCCAGCAGGGCTCATCTTGGTACCCAGCCTGGAGTGACAGGAGCTGCCCTGGGAGCCCTGAGCTGATGCCCCAGGCAGGCAGGGCCACCGCGCCCGCCTGAGTCACCTGGGGTGACGGAGAGGGGCCAGGGCAGAAGGAGGGACCTGTGCCTCAGGGACTGGGGACTGTCAGACCCCTGACCAGGTCCTCCGGGAGGCTCAGGGCCCTGGGCTACAGCCAGGCCTCCCCGGCCGCCAGGCCTCACCCCCTAGGCCCTTGTGTGGGGGTGTGATGGCACCACAGTGGCGGGAAGGAGGGCTGACGCTGGGGGAGTGCGGGAGCTGCAGGCCAGTCCAGAGACTGCCTCCGAGATCTTGCCCAGGCGCCCCTGCGGATGGGAGAGAAGATGAGCTGGGCAGACACAAGGGTCAGAGTGGACCACAAGCTGGCTGATTGGTCTCTGCTGGCCTTCAGTGTGACAAGCAGAATCTGGGCTGGGGGTGGGAGACCTGATTTGCTTGAGCCGGATGACGCTGACCCTCTCACTCTTCAAAGAGGTCCTGGAAAGAAGGGGCCGTGATCTCTGTGGCCCTGGGGGGGGGCCTGGCGTGACCTTCTGTGGCCCCTGGGGGAGCATGGAGGGTCCGGGCTGGGCTGGGCTGGCCCTGTGGGGAGGGTGGCGTGTGTCTGGTAGGGAGAGGAGGGTTTGGCTTTGTCCTGCCCAGCGCTGGGCAGGTGGCGTGGGGGGCCGGGCCGCCCTGCACAGTGGCTCACTCAGCCTGCCCTTCCCAGTGGGTCCTGGCCTTCGAGATTTTCATCCCTCTCGTCCTCTTCTTCATCCTGCTGGGGCTTCGGCAGAAGAAGCCAACCATCTCTGTGAAGGAAGGTGAGGGGCCTGGGGGGAGGGGAGGGGCCCGGGCACAGCCGGGTGGGCGGGGAGGGCAGGCCCTCACTGCAGCACACGCGCACATCCTGGTGCAGTCTGAGTGCCCGTTCCCCGGCGCGGGTCCTGGCCATGCCTGCTGGCCGGGCCGGAGGACGTGGCTGGCCACGCGGCTGCGAGGTGACCGAGGCGCCCGTTTCTCACTGTTCTCCTCTGTTCTGTTCTGCCCCTCCCCCGCACGGTCTCTGTCCTCCTCCCGGGCCTGCATGCAGTCTGTAAGTGCGCGGCCGCCGCCTCCTGGCTGGCCCGGGCGGCAGCCACGGGAGCCCTGCGGGGCCTCCTGGTGCGGCTTGAGCCCTCCCCCACCCGCTCGCTTGCATTAACAGTCCCTCCTGGCCAGATGGGTCCTGCAGGGCCCCCTGCCCGCTGTCAGGAGCGGCTGCCTCTCGGTGGGTGGGGGTGGGGGGAGGTCAAGGGTGGAGGCCCCTGGACCACAGTGGCTCCCAGGTCAAGCTCCTCGGGGTCAACCCTCTGTCTGTGGGGTTGCCTGGCCCCACCTTGCTGGGCTGGGGAGCCTGGCCACTCTCCACCCAGACCCTGCATTCACTCTGCTAACCAGCTGGCCAGAGAGGTCAGAGGTCGCTGCCCAGGAGGGGCCCCCGTGCTCCCCTGGGCCCTGTGGGCAGTGCCACATCCGAATCCTCGGGAAAGGTGTCAGAGCATTTTGGCCTTGACTGGCCGAGGGAAGGGGGGCGCTCCGGGCGTTGTCGGGAAGGGATGGCGAGATGCCCTTTGACCTCTGACCTGCTGGGTCATTTGTGCTAGAACTCTTGGTCCTCTGTTTCTTGTCTGCTGCCTGAAGCTGCTTTTCCTTCCTGACTTTCTCTAAATCTCTTTTCTCGGCCTGTCTCCCTCCCTCTTCTTGATTCCTCCCTCTCTCCCCCCGGCCCCGCCCTGGGCCCTCTCACCTGCCCGCCCCCAGCCTTCTACACGGCAGCCCCCCTCACCTCTGCCGGCATCCTGCCCGTCATGCAGTCGCTGTGCCCGGATGGCCAGCGGGACGAGTTTGGCTTCCTTCAGTACGCCAACTCCACGTGAGTGCCCCCTCGGACCTCGGCTGCCCCCCATCCCAGGCCTAGGCGACTTGCGGATGACATCCAGTCGTGGTGGTGCAGGGTCACGCAGCTGTTGGAGCGTCTCAACCGCGTGGTGGAGGAGGGCAACCTGTTTGACCCCGCGAGGCCCAGCCTGGGCTCGGAGCTCGAGGCGCTGCGCCAGCACCTGGAGGCCCTCAGATCCGGCCCGGACACCTGGGAGAGCCACCTTGACCGACCTGCAGGTGCGCCCTGGGTGGGTGGGGCAGTGCGTCTGCTGCAGGCGGCCAAGCCCCGAGCTCTAGTGTCAGCTGGGTTTGAGGCCCAGCTCGTTCACTTCCCGCCCTGGGCCTGCGTGTGCCTCGGGCCCTGAGTTCTCAGGGCGCGCGTGCTTGGGGCCTGGCGAGCCCCCTGCCACTGTGACCAAGCTGTGGTGCCGGGAGCTCAGCTCTGAGGCTGTCCCGGGGCGCGTCGGCCCCAGGCAGGGCTGGCCTTCAGCCCCATCCTTCTACCTGTCCAGTGTCCTCCTTCTCTCTGGACTCGGTGGTCAGGGACCCACGGGAGCTCTGGCGTTTCCTGACTCAGAACCTGTCGCTGCCTGATGGCACAGCCCAGGCTCTCCTGGCCGCCCAGGTGGACCTGCCTGAGGTGAGGTGTCTGCTTCTGGGGAAGCTCCCGGCTCTGGCCTCTCTGCTCTGCCCTCCCCTGGTTTTGGGTGGGAAATGCAGGGCCCCCAGCCTGCGCCCCCAGCCTGAGCCGTGACCCCCGCGCGCTCTAGGTGTATCGCCTGCTTTTTGGCTCTTCACCTGCCCTGGATGCGGGGTCAGGCATCCCCAGGGATCCGGAGCCCTGGAGCCGCCGGGGCAGCAATCCTCTATTCCGGATGGAGGTGAGGGGGACTTTTTGTGGGATGGGAGACATTCTGCCTGCTTCTGGGTGGGTGTCTCTGCTTGGGTGGGTAAGATAGGGGCCCCCTTAGGGGTGAGGGAGAGTCCCCAGGAGTTTGTGGTTGGCACGGGGAGGGGATGGTGATGTGTCTCCGTCCCTACCCACCCGCCCCCCCACCCCCAACCTGTTGTTGCAGAACCTGGGTGGTCTCAGACCTGGCACAGTGGGTGGGGCAAGGTCCCCATCTTGGGCCAGGCCCTTGGTTGGGGCTCCTTCTCAGCTGTTCCCCCGCACCCTGCCCCAGGAGCTGCTGTTGACCCCTGCCCTCCTGGAGCAGCTCACCTGCACGCCAGGCTCCAGGGAGTTGGGCCGGATCCTCACGGTGCCCCAGGGTCAGGAGACAGCGCTGCAGGGCTACCGGGACGCCATCTGCAGGGGTCAGGCTGCAGTGCGTGCCCAGCGCTTTTCTGGGCTGGCCGCTGAGCTCCGGAACCAACTGGATGTGGCCAAGATCGCCCAGCAGGTGAGGCCCTGCCTGCCAGCTGGCCCACAGGTCTGCTGCCAGGGCTCCACGGCGTCACGGCACTCCTGGGCCTGAGGCTGTGCACGGGTGTGCCTGCGGCCCTGTGAATGCTGTGCCTTGTGCCCCCTGCCCCCCAGCCTGCTCCCCTCCTCCCATCTCGTGTCCCCGGAGGGTGTCCTCCGCAGTCTACCCTGACCTCATCACCCATCTGCAGATCAGCCCCCAGACGCTGTTCCCTTCCCTGGGCCTGTGTTTCCCCACTTGCCCCGTTTCCCCTCAGCTGGGCCTGGATGCCCCCAACGGCTCCGCCCCGCAGCCGCAGCCGCAGCCAGCCCCTCCCCGGCGGCTGCAGGCGCTGCTGGAAGACCTGTTGGACGCCCAAAAGGTTCTGCAGGATGTGGATGTCCTCTCGGCCCTGGCCCTGCTGCTGCCTCAGGGTGCCTGCACGGGCCGGCCTCCTGGGCCCCCAGCCAACGGCCCTGGCGGGGCGGCCAACGGCACCGGGGCTGGGGCAGGCGTGGGCTCCAACACCACATCCGAGGAGGGTGCCCCGTCCGCTGCAGCCCCGGCCTCCTCCTCGGACGTGCTGCAGGGCCAGTGCTCAGCCTTTGTGCAGCTCTGGGCAGGCCTGCAGCCCATCCTGTGTGGCAACAACCGGTAGGTGGGTGGCAGCAGAAGGTGAGGGTCGGGGGAAGACGGGTGGGGGCGGGGCCCAACCCCAGGCCTGCTTCTGACGCCCCCTCCCTGGGCTCGGTCCACTGCCCCCACTCCACCTCCGTCAATTGACACTCGGACCTGCTCTGAAGCCCCGCCCCACGCCCCTCCCTTCCAACGCCCCACTCCACCCTGAGGTCTCACCTGCCACCCGCCCCAGCACCATCGAGCCCGAGGCGCTTCGGAGGGGCAACATGAGCTCCCTGGGCTTCACGAGCAAGGAGCAGCGGAACCTGGGCCTCCTCGTGCACCTCATGACCAGCAACCCCAAGGTCCTGTACGCGCCGGCGGGCTCCGAGGCGGATCGCGTCATCCTCAAGGTGCGCGCGTCCGCCGTGTGATGCACTTGGCCTGCGTGTGTCGTCTGGAACAGGAACTTGAGGAGCTGAGCAGAGGGTTCTGCAGGCCGGGGACCCCTGAGCAGAAGGGGGCAGGTGGTGTGGTTCGTAGAATGGGCACGGGAGGGGTGCGGCCCTGGCTCTCCAGCTCTGGCTCGGCTCTGTGGGTGAGGGGACCTGTAGGCAGGACATTTTGGAGGGGTGCGGCCCTGGCTCTCCAGCTCCGGCTTGGCTTGTGGGTGAGGGGAGAATGGGCACGGGAGGGGTGCGGCCCTGGCTCTCCAGCTCCGGCTCGGCTCTGTGAGTGAGGGGACCTGTAGGCAGGACGTTTTGGAGGCTGCCTTGGGGAGGCACTGGATGGCTGGTGTGGTGCAGGGTCCTGGCCTGGCTGGACATGGCCAGGGCCGGGCACTGCTGGTGAGGATAGAGGAGGGGCTGCATGCAGAAACCGTCCAGAGCAGCATCCAGTGGGTGAGATTTGGGCGGGGCAGCTGGGTGGTTTGGGGCCAGCTGAGGGCACGGTGTCTGTGGCCATCTCAGGGTAGAGCTCCTGTCTGGAAAAAGTAGAAACCAGGGCTGGAAATGGCCCAGGAAAGGGAGAGGCTGTGGAGGGGGTCCCTAGGATGACCACGGGGGAGGACGAGGACCAAGTGTCAGGGCTGCCCAAGGGATGCGTGGAGCGGTCCCCCAAAGGAGCAGGGAAGGTATTTGTTGGGGGGGGGGGACCGGAGGCCGTGCTTCTCTGGTAGCTAGGCAGAGGGGCTTTCAGCGGAGGCGCTGAAGAGAGGCCTGGAGGGGGAGGGCTTGGAGTTTCCAGGTAGAATCTGGCCAGACCAAGATCAGTGCTTGGTGGGGACTGGCCAGTGGCTGGCCCCCAGCCATGGGAGGAGGCAAGGAGTGAGAATCCCCTTGCTGGCCGGGGTCCTTGAATGAGCCCCATGCTCTAACCTCACCCTCTGCAGGCCAACGAGACCTTCGCCCTTGTAGGCAACGTGACTCACTACGCCCAGGTCTGGCTCAACATCTCAGCTGAGATCCGCAGCTACCTGGAGCAGGGCCGGCTGCAGCAACACCTGCGCTGGCTGCAGCAGGTGCTGGGGGGGCTGGGCTGGGGGGGGTGGCACGGAGCCCACTCTGTCCTCAGGCCACCCTCTGAGCTGGCCTCCCTCACCCCCCAGTATGTGGCAGAGCTGCGGCTGCACCCGGAGGCACTGAGCCTGTCGCCAGAGGAGCTGCCGCCTGCCCTGCGCCAGGACAACTTCTCCCTGCCCAATGGCTCGGTCCTCCTGCAGCAGCTGGACACCATCGACAACGCGGCCTGCGGCTGGATCCAGTTCATGTCCAAGGTGGGTGGGCGAGCCCCGCGGTCCGCTGGTGCCTGGGGTCGGCTCTGAGGATGCCCCTTCCCTCCCCGCAGGTGAGCGTGGACATCTTCAAGGGTTTTCCCGACGAGGAGAGCATCGTCAACTACACCCTCAACCAGGCTTACCAGGACAACGTCACCGTGTTTGCCAGTGAGCCGGTCCCCTGGGCAGGTCCCGGCCCCTGCTTCTCTGCCTCGCCCCTTCCCTAGTCCCTCCCCGCCCCACACCTCTTGACACCCGGTCCTCGGCCCCGCCCCTCACCCATCCCCTTCTTCGGCCCCGCCCCTCGTCCCGTCCCAGGCGTGATCTTCCAGACCCGCAAGGACGGCTCCCTGCCACCCCACGTGCACTACAAGATCCGCCAGAACTCCAGCTTCACTGAGAAAACCAATGAGATCCGCAGGGCCTACTGGCGGCCGGGGCCCAACACCGGCGGCCGCTTCTACTTCCTGTATGGCTTCGTCTGGATCCAGGGTGAGGGCCGGCCCTGGGGCCGCGGGGGGCGGGGCGCGGCCTCCGCTGACCGCTGCCCCCCACCGCAGACATGATGGAGCGTGCCATCATCGACACCTTCGTGGGCCACGACGTGGTGGAGCCAGGCAACTACGTGCAGATGTTCCCCTACCCCTGCTACACACGGGACGAGTGAGTGTAGACCGAGTGCCGGGTGCCTGGGGCTGGTGTGGGGCCCCGCCTTCACGGCCCTCCCCTCCCCCCCCCAGCTTTCTGTTCGTCATCGAGCACATGATGCCGCTCTGCATGGTGATTTCCTGGGTCTACTCTGTGGCCATGACCATCCAGCACATTGTGGCCGAGAAGGAGCATCGGCTGAAGGAGGTGCGGCTCGGAGCGGAAGAGATGAAGGAGCGGGAGAAGAGGGGAGGGATGGAGGGGGAGATGGGGGAGGGGAGAAGGGGAGGGATGGAGGGGGAGATGGGGGAGGGGAGAAGAGGGGAGGGATGGAGAGGGAGATGGGGGAGGGGAGAAGAGGGGAGGGATGGAGCCGGGAGATGGGGGAGGGGAGAAGGGGAGGGATGGAGGGGGAGATGGGGAGGGGAGAAGAGGGGAGGGATGGAGCGGGGAGATGGGGGAGGGGAGAAGAGGGGAGGGATGGAGGGGGGAGATGGGGGAGGGGAGAAGGGGAGGGATGGAGGTGGGGAATGGGGGCGATAGAGATTAGGGCTTCCCTGGTGGTGCAGTGGTTGAGAGTCCGCCTGCCGATGCAGGGGACGCGGGTTCGTGCCCCGGTCTGGGAAGATCCCACATGCCGCGGAGCGGCTGGGCCCGTGAGCCATGGCCGCTGGGCCTGCGTGTCCGGAGCCTGTGCTCCGCAATGGGAGAGGCCACAAGAGTGAGAGGCCCGCGTACCGGAGGAAAAAAAAAAAAAAAAAAAAAAAAAAGATGTTAGAGAAGAGGGAGGACTACAGGTGAGGGGGGTAGCTGTGGGCAGCCCTCCCTCCCCGGACCTGGGCTGGCAAGGCGGGGGCAGGGTGTTCCTTCAAGGTCTCATGCCCGCCCACCTGGCCACAGGTGATGAAGACCATGGGCCTGAACAATGCCGTGCACTGGGTGGCCTGGTTCATCACGGGCTTTGTGCAGCTCTCCATCTCGGTGACGGCGCTGACCGCCATCCTCAAGTACGGCCAGGTGCTCATGCACAGCCACGTAGTCATCATCTGGCTCTTTCTGGCCGTCTACGCCGTGGCCACCGTCATGTTCTGGTGAGCGCTGTGTGGCTGGCAGCGGGCTGCAGGGTGGGCCTCGAGTGTGGCTCCGAGAGTTCAGGTGCGGTTGACAGCCCATGGCCCTGCGTGCCCCCAGTTTCCTGGTGTCCGTGCTGTACTCCAAGGCCAAGCTGGCCTCGGCCTGCGGTGGCATCATCTACTTCCTGAGCTACGTGCCCTACATGTACGTGGCGATCCGTGAGGAGGTGGCCCACGACAAGATCACCGCCTTCGAGAAGTGCATCGCGGTGAGGGTCGTGGGGGGTGGGCCAGGGGTGGGGGTGTCCGGCCTCCTCTCCCCCACTGACACCGTCGTCTCTTCAGTCCCTGATGTCCACGACAGCCTTTGGCCTGGGCTCCAAGTACTTCGCCCTGTACGAGGTGGCGGGCGTGGGCATCCAGTGGCACACGTTCAGCCAGTCGCCCGTGGAAGGGGACGACTTCAACCTGCTCTTGGCTGTCACCATGTTGATGGCAGACGCAGTCGTCTACGGTGTGCTCACGTGGTACATCGAGGCCGTGCACCCAGGTGCCAGCCCTTGGGAGGGGTGGGGGAGGGGAGGAGGAGGCTGTCTCTAGGGGGACCCGTGGCCTGGGGTAGACAGTGACCCCAGACCCTGGGTCAGCCTCCCCTCTACCCCATAGGCATGTACGGGCTGCCCCGGCCCTGGTACTTCCCACTGCAGAAGTCCTACTGGCTGGGCAGCGGGCGGACGGAAGCGTGGGAGTGGAGCTGGCCGTGGGCTCGCGCGCCCCGCCTCAGCGTCATGGAGGAGGACCAGGCCTGTGCCATGGAGAGCCGGCGCCTGGGTGAGCGGGCACCAGGGCGGGGACGGGCAGTGGCTGAGCTTCAGCGGCTGGAGGCAGCCCTGGCGCTGACCCTTGGCCCTGGTGCAGAGGAGACGCGGGGCATGGAAGAGGAGCCCACCCACCTGCCGCTGGTGGTCTGCGTGGACAAGCTCACCAAGGTCTACAAGAACGACAAGAAGCTGGCCTTGAACAGGCTGAGCCTAAACCTCTATGAGAACCAGGTGGTGTCCTTCCTGGGCCACAACGGGGCTGGCAAGACCACTACCATGTGAGTGTGTGGGGGTCGGCCCGGAGCTCCTGACGGAGCGGGCGGCAGGGAGGGCTCCCTGCAGGAGGTGGGGACCATGACCCCGCCTCCCCGCCCAGGTCTATCCTCACCGGCCTGTTCCCACCGACATCGGGTTCGGCCACCATCTACGGGCACGACATTCGCACGGAGATGGACGAGATCCGGAAGAACCTGGGCATGTGCCCCCAGCACAACGTGCTCTTCGACCGGCTTACGGTGGAGGAGCACCTCTGGTTCTACTCGAGGCTCAAGAGCATGGCCCAGGAGGAGATCCGCAAGGAGATGGACAAGTGGGTGGGGCTCGGGTGGGAGGCGAGGCTGCAGGCAGAGGCACCGGCTCCCCGAGGGCTGATCCGACCCTCCTGTCCTGCTCTCAGGATGATCGAGGACCTGGAGCTCTCCAACAAGCGGCACTCGCTGGTGCAGACACTGTCCGGCGGCATGAAACGCAAGCTCTCCGTGGCCATCGCCTTTGTGGGCGGCTCCCGTGCCATCATCCTGGATGAGCCTACGGCCGGCGTGGACCCCTACGCACGCCGCGCCATCTGGGACCTCATCCTGAAGTACAAGCCAGGTGAGCGGGGCGCGGGGTGGGTGTGAGCAGCCCCCTGCCCAGCCCTGCCCGGCCGCCCCCCACCCCGACCCCGATCTGGACCTCCCGCAGGCCGCACCATCCTCCTGTCCACCCACCACATGGACGAGGCCGACCTGCTTGGGGATCGCATTGCCATCATCTCCCACGGGAAGCTCAAGTGCTGTGGCTCCCCGCTGTTTCTCAAGGGTGCTTACGGGGATGGCTACCGCCTCACGCTGGTCAAGCGGCCTGCCGAGCCCGGGGACCCCCAAGGTCTGTGCTGAGGCCGCCTACCCCGGACCCCTTCCCAAGACCAGTGAGGTTGAGGGGCTGGGCCCTCACCATTGCCCCAGTGGGCCCAGGGTGCTGGTTGGGCCTGGCTCACGCTCTCCGCCAGCCCCTGAGTGAAGCCCTCCCTACCCTCGCAGAGCCAGGGCAGACAGCCAGCCCCCCAGGTCGGGCCCAGCTGAGCAGCTGCTCCGAGCCCCAGGTTTCCCAGTTCATCCGCAAACATGTGGCCTCCTGCCTGCTGGTCTCGGACACCAGCACCGAGCTCTCTTACATCCTGCCCAGCGAGGCCGCCAAGAAGGGAGCCTTTGAGCGCCTCTTTCAGGTGTGGGGGTGGGGCTGGGCTGGTGGAGGGGTTGGGGCTCAGGGGAGAGGTCAGTGTAGGAGGTGGAGCTGCCCAGGAGGTGTGTTCAGTAGAGGAGGCGGAGCTGGGGTAGGGCTCGGGGGCAGGGCCAGCAGAGGCGGGGCTGCAGGGTGAGGTGAGACTGCTGGAGGAGGCGGGGCTGGGCTCAGGGGTGGGGCCAGTGGAGGAGGCGGGGCTGGAGGGGAGGTGGGACTGCTGGAGGAGGCGGGGCTGGGCTCAGGGGTGGGGCCAGTGGAGGAGGCGGGGCTGGAGGGGAGGTGGGACTGCTGGAGGAGGCGGGGCTGGGCTCAGGGGTGGGGCCAGTGGAGGAGGCGGGGCTGGAGGGGAGGTGGGACTGCTGGAGGAGGCGGGGCTGGGCTCAGGGGTGGGGCCAGTGGAGGAGGCGGGGCTGGAGGGGAGGTGGGCCCAACCCTCCCCCTGCGGTTCCCCCCCTCCCACCCTGAGGTGGGCCTCACCTAGCTCTTTCACAGCACCTGGAGCGCAGTCTGGATGCCCTGCACCTGAGCAGCTTTGGGCTGATGGACACGACACTGGAGGAGGTGTTCCTTAAGGTATCGGAGGAGGACCAGTCGCTGGAGAACAGCGAGGCAGGTGAGAGGCTCCAGAGCTACTGACCAGCTCTGCCCCTGCCCCCACCACCCTACTCCACCAGGTCCGGACTTGGGCCTCACTCTTCCTCTGTCTGTGGGGACCAAGGGTCTTAGGTGGGAATAAAGATCCAGATCTCCCCAGGGTCAGACTGGGTCTGGGCTCCTCCGTGGGTGGGTGAGTGTGGAGGCTGGGGTCCCGGACAGGCCTGCAGGTGGCAGGCAGCCTTGAGCCCCATATCCCCTTCCGTGGCTTCTCTGCCGCTGCAGACGTGAAAGAGTCCAGGAAAGATGTGCTGCCTGGGGCCGTGGACTCATTGTCGAGGGAGGGTCACGCTGGCAACCTGGCCCGGTGCGCAGAGCTGGCACAGTCACAGGTGTCGCTGCAGTCTGCGTCCTCGGTGGGCTCTGCCCGTGGTGACGAGGGGGCCGGCTACACCGATGTCTGTGGCGACTACCGCCCCCTCTGTGAGAACTTGCAGGACCCTGACAACGTCAGCTTGCAAGGTGGGAGGCGTCCGGGTGGGGCCACCGGGTCCCTGGAGGGTGGTTAGGGCCCCCTGCTCAGCAGCCCCTCCCGTGCAGAGGCCGAGGCGGAGACCCTCTTGCGGGTCGGCCAGGGCAGCCGCAAGCTGGAGGGCTGGTGGCTGAAGGTGCGCCAGTTCCACGGGCTCCTGGTGAAGCGCTTCCACTGTGCCCGCCGCAACTCCAAGGCGCTGTCCTCTCAGATCCTGCTACCTGCCTTCTTCGTCTGCGTGGCTATGACGGTGGCACTCTCCGTCCCGGAGATCGGTATGGCCGCCCGGCCAGGCAGCGGGACGTCTGCCCTGCTCGGGAGCCGTGTGGGGAACCCGCACTTGCTCCGGGCCTGGGCGCTGCGCCTGAGGCTGGTGGGCCTGCTCCTAGGCTCATCTGGGATTCCTGCCTCCTTGGGGTCCAGACCCCAGGCTCGGGCCCTGTGGGTATTGGGAAGAGGGGACCTGGGCCTAGGGGATGCTGGCAGGCCATAGAAACCTGCTCAGGCTTCCCCGTGCACCCCACCAGGCGACCTGCCCCCGCTGGTCCTGTCTCCCTCCCAGTACCACAACTATACCCAGCCCCGCGGCAACTTCATCCCCTATGCCAACGAGGAGCGCCGGGAGTACCGGTGAGGCCGTGGGACAGGCCGCCCTGCGGGGTGGGGGCCGGTGCGAGAGCTGGGAGGGGGGGTCCCGTCCCCGAACCCAGACTGGCTCTGTGCTCTCCCAGATTGCGGCTGTCCCCCGACGCCGGACCCCAGCAGCTGGTGAGCACTTTCCGGCTGCCGTCAGGCGTGGGCGCCACGTGTGTGCTCAAGTCTCCGGCTAACGGCTCGCTGGGGCCCACGCTGAACCTGAGCAGTGGTGAGTCGCGCCTGCTGGCCACGCGGTTCTTCGACAGCATGTGCCTCGAGTCCTTCACGCAGGGGCTGCCGCTGTCCAACTTCGTGCCGCCCCCACCCTCGCCTGCCCCGTCTGACTCCCCCGTGTCCCTGGACGAGGACCCGCCGCAGGCCTGGAACACCTCCCTGCCGCCCACCTCCTCGCCAGGTACCGGCTGGTGGGGATGCCTGGGGCTCGGGGCAGCACGGGCTGGGCTGACTCTGCCCGCTGTGCCCACAGAGAACTGGACGTCGGCACCCTCCCTGCCACGCCTGGTGCGGGAGCCCGTCCGCTGCACCTGCTCCGGGCAGGGCACCGGCTTCTCCTGTCCCGGCAGTGTGGGCGGGCACCCGCCCCAGATGCGGGTGGTCACAGGTGACATCCTGACCGACATCACCGGCCACAATGTCTCTGAGTACCTGCTCTTTACCTCCGACCGCTTCCGGCTGCACCGGTGAGCCCGGCGGGAGGGGCGCGCTGGCCGTGGGCGAGGAGCAGACACCCGTCTCCCACCTGGCTCACCGGTCCTCGGCTTGCTGCCCAGGTACGGGGCCATCACCTTCGGCAACGTCCAGAAGTCCATCCCAGCCTCGTTTGGCGCCCGGGCCCCCGCCATGGTGCGGAGGATCGCGGTGCGGCGGGCAGCCCAGGTGAGCGCCGCTCGGCCCCGGGCCCCCACCCTTCCGGCCCTCGCCCGAGGTCTGCAGGGACCAACGTGGCTCTCGGGGTCCCTGTGTACTCCCCGCAGGTTTTCTACAACAACAAGGGCTACCACAGCATGCCCACCTACCTCAACAGCCTCAACAACGCCATCCTGCGTGCCAACTTGCCCAAGAGCAAGGGCAGCCCTGCGGCCTATGGTGGGTGAGCTGGGGCGGGGGGTGGGCCAGGCCGGGCGCAGAGCAGGCCCCTGAGGCTGCCCTCCCTGTGCCGCAGGCATCACCGTCACCAACCACCCCATGAACAAGACGAGCGCTAGCCTCTCCCTGGATTATCTGTAGGTGCGGGGGCGGGCGGGGGCGGGGAGCGCCACTCTGGGACTGCGTGCCGCACAGGGCTGAGGGCCGCCTCGCCCCCAGGCTGCAGGGCACGGATGTGGTCATCGCCATCTTCATCATCGTGGCCATGTCCTTCGTGCCGGCCAGCTTCGTGGTCTTTCTGGTGGCTGAGAAGTCCACCAAGGCCAAGCACCTGCAGTTTGTCAGCGGCTGCAACCCTGTCATCTACTGGTTGGCTAACTACGTGTGGGACATGGTGTGCCCCCAGACCCCTGGCTGTCCCGTCCCCTGCTGGGCCCCCGGTTCTGCCCCCGGGCCCCCCACCCCCGCCCCCGGGCCTCACCCCTCCCTGGCCCCTCACCTGCCACCCCTGCTCTGGTAGCTCAACTACCTGGTCCCAGCCACCTGCTGTGTCATCATCCTATTTGTGTTTGACTTGCCGGCCTACACGTCACCCACCAACTTCCCCGCCGTGCTCTCCCTCTTCCTGCTCTACGGGTAAGGGGGAGTGGGCGGGCGGGGGGAGTGGGCGCAGGGCAGGCTCGGGCCGCCCGGTGACCTCCGCCCGCCTGCCACCCGCAGGTGGTCCATCACCCCCGTCATGTACCCGGCCTCCTTCTGGTTCGAGGTCCCCAGCTCGGCCTACGTGTTTCTTATCGTCATCAACCTTTTCATCGGCATCACGGCCACCGTGGCCACCTTCCTACTGCAGCTCTTTGAGCATGACAAGGTGGGGCGGGGCGGCGGGGTGACGGGATGGCGGTGCGGTGGGGCTGAGGCTGTGCCCTGACCCCCGTGACCCTCCAGGACCTGAAGGTTGTCAACAGTTACCTGAAAAGCTGCTTCCTCATCTTCCCCAACTACAACCTGGGCCACGGGCTCATGGAGATGGCCTACAACGAGTACATCAACGAGTACTACGCCAAGATCGGTGAGGCCGGCAGGGGGTGACAGCGTGCGCCCCTGGGCGGGGAGGCTGAGGGGGCTTCCGGGCCTGGGGGCGAATGGGGGCTCCGGAGGCCCCAGGCCCAGCCCTGAACCAGCTGCCCCACAGGCCAGTTTGACAAGATGAAGTCCCCGTTCGAGTGGGACATTGTCACCAGGGGCCTGGTGGCCATGACGGTCGAGGGCTTCGTGGGCTTCCTGCTCACCATCATGTGTCAGTACAACTTCCTGCGGCAGCCGCAGTGAGTGGGGTGCCGGGCGACTCACGGGGGGCGGGGGCCGGGCCGGGCGCCGCCCTCCTTCCCGCCGCGGCCGCCACGGCGGGGGTCCCGGCCATGCCCTCGTGTCCTCCCAGGCGCATGCCCGTGTCGACAAAGCCCGTGGAGGACGACGTGGACGTGGCCAGCGAGCGGCAGCGAGTGCTGCGGGGCGACGCTGACAACGACATGGTCAAAATCGAGAACCTGACCAAGGTGGGCCCTGGGCGGGTGGGGGCGGGGCTCGGGGTAGGGTGGGGCCCAGGTGGAGTCCCGGCCGGGTGGCCGGCCCGCCCGCCCGCCCGCCCCGCCCCCCCCCCCCCCCCCCCCCCCCCCGCTGAGTGGGCCGCCCGCTCACCTCTGATAGGTGTACAAGTCGCGGAAGATAGGGCGCATCCTGGCCGTGGACCGCCTGTGCCTGGGCGTGCGTCCTGGCGAGTGCTTTGGCCTCCTGGGCGTCAATGGCGCGGGCAAGACCAGCACCTTCAAGATGCTGACGGGCGACGAGAGCACGACGGGGGGCGAGGCCTTTGTCAATGGGCACAGGTGCGGGGCATGGTGTGGGCGGGCGGGTGTCTGGGTGGGCGGGGCGACGGCAGTGACCGGTGCTGACGGCGCTGTGTCCTCAGCGTGCTCAAGGAGCTGCTCCAGGTACAGCAGAGCCTGGGCTACTGCCCACAGTTCGACGCCCTGTTCGACGAGCTCACGGCCCGGGAGCACCTGCAGCTGTACACGCGGCTCCGCGGCATCCCCTGGAAGGATGAGGCCCGGGTGAGGGTCGCCCGGCGGGGGAGGGGGCTGGTGTGTAGCGTGGGCCCCTGACGTCGTTCTCCCTCCCAGGTGGTGAAGTGGGCCCTGGAGAAGCTGGAGCTGACCAAGTACGCGGACAAGCCTGCCGGTACCTACAGCGGAGGCAACAAGCGGAAGCTGTCGACAGCCATTGCCCTCATCGGGTACCCTGCATTCATCTTCCTGGTGAGCCCGGGGGTGGGATGGGGGTCCGGTGCCCCGGCTTTGTCTTTCTGGGGGGCCCGGGGGTGGGATGGGGGTCAAGTGCCTCGCCTTTGTGGGGGGCCCAGGGGTGGGATGGGGGTCGGGTGCCCCACCTTTCTCTTCCTGGGGGGCTGGGCAGGAAGCAGCTGGTGGGGCTAGCTGGGGTGAACGGGTCCATCAGCTGAGCCTGGCACCACCCCCAGGACGAGCCTACCACAGGCATGGACCCTAAGGCTCGGCGCTTCCTCTGGAACCTCATTTTGGACCTCATCAAGACAGGGCGCTCGGTGGTGCTGACTTCGCACAGGTCCGCTCGCCCCCGCCCCCCCCCCCGCCCCCGCACATCGGGCCCTCCGCACCTCCCGTGCCAGCCTGTGCGTCTCGCCCTCAGCATGGAGGAGTGCGAGGCGCTGTGCACGCGGCTGGCCATCATGGTGAACGGGCGCCTGCGCTGTCTGGGCAGCATCCAGCATCTGAAGAACCGGTGAGCAGCGGGGGCGGCAGGGACGGTGGGCTGTGGGCCGCGGCAGGCAGAGGCTGGGCTACCCTGGCGGCCGGGCTGGGGCCAAGGGCCTGTCCCGCAGGTTCGGGGACGGCTACATGATCACGGTGAGGACCAAGGGCAGCCAGAACGTGAAGGACGTGGTGCGGTTCTTCAGCAGGAACTTCCCGGAGGCCGTGCTCAAGGTGGGCGGGGCCCCGGCGCGAGGGGCGGGGCGGGGCGGCACTGCCCGAGCGGCCTCTGACCGCTGTGCCCCGCCAGGAGCGGCACCACACAAAGGTGCAGTACCAGCTCAAGTCGGAGCACATCTCGCTGGCGCAGGTGTTCAGCAAGATGGAGCAGGTGGTGGGCGTGCTGGGCCTCGAGGACTACTCAGTCAGCCAGACCACCCTGGACAACGTGAGTGCCCTGGGCCGGGGCCACCGGGCCCACCTGGGCCGGCCCCCACCCACCCCCTCGTCCCTGCCCACCAGGTGTTCGTGAACTTCGCCAAGAAGCAGAGCGACAACCTGGAGCCGCAGGAGACAGAGCCACCCTCGGCGCTGCGGTCCCCGCTGGGCCGCCTACTCAGCTTTTTCCGGCCTCGGCCCCCCACCACTGAGCTGCGGGCGCTCGTGGCCGACGAGCCCGAGGACCTGGACACGGAGGACGAGGGCCTCGTCAGCTTCGAGGAGGAGAGGGTGAGCAGCGTCCTCGCGTCAGGGCAGCCGAACCGGCCAGAGAGCCCAGGCTCGGGCTGGGGGTAGGGCTGGGGGGTGGCCCCGGGGCCCCTGCTGTCCTGAGCTCACGGGAGCAGAGGGACCCGCCTGATGTCAGGACTATAGTGGACACGGGAGGCCTGGGCACGGGCAGAGGAGACAGACCCACACAGACCCCGGCACAGCTTGGAAACGGAGGGTGTTTCAGAGACAGGCAGAGCGGAGGTGGGGGGAGCAGAGCCTGGGGACAGCAGCCACCGGCCTGGCAGAGGCAGGCCACAAGGGGAGCTGACCACTGAGAGGAAGCTCGGGGCGGACAGAGGTGGCAGAGCCTGCGTGCGGGCCAGCCTGGGGCAGGCGCGGGGCCAGACGCCCGAGCCAGGCCCGTCCCTGTCCCCCAGGCCCAGCTCTCCTTCAACACGGACACGCTCTGCTGACCGCCGGAGCTGGGTCAAGGTCACGCTGTGGGAACGGAAGTCGGGCGGTGGCTGAGGTCCCACCCTGTGCCCCCAGTGCCCGCCTGCCAAGGCCCTGGAGTGGGAGGTCCAGGACCAAGGGCTTCAGGCCCCTCCAGCCCCGTCCTCCTCGGCCATCGCGCCGCCCTCCCCTCATTGTGCCAAAGGCTGGCCCGGCCCCGGCTGCGCACACCCTCAGCCTGCTCTGCCTTAAAGCCTTGGGGTCTGGCCAGCCCCTCGCCCCTGCGCAGCTCTGCCCGCCACCCCCGGGGCCTCGGGGTGACCCGGGCTGCCAGGTACCGCCCGACTCCTGGCGACCCCTGCCCTCCTGAACGGGCGGTTCTCTTACACCCAGTTTGGATGGTGGCTGCTGCCAGCCTGGGACTGGGGGCGGGGTTAGGTCCCACCCAAGGCGCCTGTTCACTTTGCTTCAGGACGAGCCTCGTCACCCTGGTTTCCCGCGGGGAGCCGTTGTCGTGGGCCGGGGAGGGGGCTGCCACGGGGCGGTGGGCCGGGTAGCAGAAACGGGGAAGCTGGCCCCACCGGCCCGGTGAGGGGCCGGACCCCCTCCCCACCCCCTCCAGCTGCCACTGCTCTCCCACCCAGCTTGGCCCCCTGCCCGCCCACCCGGGAGCCAGACCCTTACGGAGCGCACAGATGTTTGTTTTAAATAAATAAAAAAGTTCAGGCCAGCTTGCGTGTGTAGGGTGGGGTGTGGGGTGAAGGTGGGCGCGTTGGATGCCAAGGTACAGCCCCTGCCCCGTAGGCCGGGCTCAGGGTAGGGGAGGGTGACTGGGTCAGCCTGGAGGAGGGGTGGGCTCCTCCCCCTGCAGGCCGGGGCTCAGGAGAGAAGAGTTTCCAACACAGGGATGAGGTCGAGGACAGCAGCCCTGGGACCTGGGGCCGGGCCGAGCCTGCCCCGCAGGGACTGTGAAAGGAGGAGGGCGGGCAGCCCCCAAGGGCCCTCGGGGGGCTGCTCTGTGGATATGGCAGGGGCGGCGGGGAGGGTTACTTAGGGACAATGCAAGTGGCTGGGGTAGGTTGTGGTCTGGTTAATGTTGGTGACCATAGGTTTGTTCTCACTTCTTTAAAAACTTTGAAACATGGTAGAAATTTCATACAATGCAAGTGGATAGAAAACACAAATTGAATGTCTGTGTTTGTACTCGTCAGAGGTCAGCCTGCAGGATACACACAAGCATAGGCTCAGAGTGACATACACTAGTGGGTAGTTTTTCAGTTTGCTGGGTTTCTCTCTCCCACTTGGCCTGGTTTGCTAGGGCTGCCATAACAAAGTACCATAACCGCGGCGCCTTCAACACCGGACATTTACTCTCACCGTCTGGGGGCCAGAAGCCCAAGATCGAGGTGTCGGCAGGTTGGAGCCTCCCGAGGCTGTGAGGGACGGTCTGCTCGCTGCCCTCCCAGGTGCTGGTGATTTTCTTTGGGGCCTTTGGCTTTGGAAGCGTCACCCCCATCTCTGCCTCCACCTTCACACAGGGCTCTCTCCCTCTGTGTGTGTGTGTCCACATCTCCCCCTTTTTCATATGTATGTATATATTTTAAAAACATTTATTTTTGGCTGTGTCGAGTCTTAGTTGCGGTATTTGGGATCTTTGTTGCGGTGCGTGGGCTTCTCTCTTGTTGTGGCCTGCATGCTTAGTAGTTGTGGCGCGCAGGCTTGGTTGTCCCATAGCATGTGGGATCTTAGTTCCCCGACCAGGGATCGAACCCACGTCTCCTCCTTTGGAAGGCAGATTCTTAACCACTGGACCACCAGGGAAGTCCCTCCCCTTTTTATAAAGACACAGCCATGTTGGGTTAGGGCCCATCGTAATGACCTCATCTTAACTTGATTATTTCTGTAAAGACCCCCCTCTCCAAATATGGTCACATTCTGAGGGGTGGGGGCTTGGGGAGGAGGACTTCATATGAATTTGGAGGGGACGCAGTTCAGCCCGTTAACACTAGTAAATCTCAGGCTAGTGAGACCCACCTCCTCCGTCCGCTCCTGTGGACGCGCCAGGACTCTGCCACACCCTGGGGGACCGCACACCCGTTTGTGCCTCGTGTACTTATGGGGACGACTCGATGGCAGGTGCTGTTTACCAGGGACGCCCCCAGAGTGTGTTTCCCCACACACTTGCCAAGAATATAGTTGCCACATTTCTGTCCGTTGTAACCACAAACCGTATGTATGTTGTTCTGATTTGTTCTTGGAATACGTGTACAACGGAACACACTGTCATGTGTTCTGTTGGGGTTTTATTTCCTTTTTTTCTGCACCGCGTGTTCATTTGTCCATGCCACCATTTTTCTAACGGACGTGTAAGGCTGCCTTTACACACAGGGCGTCTGGCGAACAGGCGCAGGTGTGGAGGGGCCTCGGCCCTTCTCCAGGGTGGCAGGGAAGCAGGAAGGGAGCCGGGTGACCCCCCAGTGGTTGAGGAGCAGCCCCATGGTGGTGGCAGGTGGTCCGGAGGCCCAGGCCCCAACTCCACAGTATGTCGAGGTCAGCCCCAGGCTCAGGGGCCCTCTGCCAGGAGCGCCGACCACCGTTGCTTCCGGAGAGGGTCTGGTCTGTCGGGCTGGGGGCCTGGACGGGGGAACGAGGCCCTGGGCTTGGAGTGGAAGGCGCCGTGCATATCCCACTGGCTGCCACCAGGTGGCGCTGCCCCACGAGGGCTCCTCCCTAAGCCCCCCTCCCCGCAGGCGCTGTGCCCCAGTGTGGGGAGTCCGGTGAGTGGCCCTTATCGGGGCGGGCCGGCAGGCGCACACCTGTGAGGCTGCCAACTCCCCCAGCCTCCTCTGGCCTCCTTCCAGTCCAGGGTGGGGAGGTGGAGCGGGGGTGGGGTGGGGGGAGGTCCCCATGGCTCAGAAGATTGTGGCTTCTAACCCCAAGCGTTCTTTCTTTTAAAGGTTAAGAGCAGGGAGAAACCCGCCCTGAGCCCACAACGGAGGGGCAGGGGTGTGGGGTCGGCCGGGTAAAGACACCTGAGCCCGGCCTGTCCCCCTTGGGCACGTTTGGAATGTGGGCCCTGCCCTGGGTTGGGGGGGCGGGCTGTATCTAACGGAGATCAGTAGGTGGGAGGGGGGCGTCCCTCCCAAGGATTTATCACTCCTGTAGTGCCCCGGTCGGCAGATGCGGAAACAGGCTGTGGCCGGGCTGTTCATCTCCCTCCCGCTCCTCGGCTCTCTGGGCTGGGAACCCGCACAGGCGGCGGGGGTGTCCACTGCAGGGAGGGCTGTTGGGCTCACGGTGGGGGTGGCCCTGCTCCAGAGCTGCCCCCTCCCAGGTCGGCACCCCGATTGCCAGTGCACTGGCCTCCTCCACCACTCCGCCCCCCAAGCCGTGGCGCCCCCGGTCCAGCTCCGAGCACTCAGTTCTCCACGGTCACACCCTCACGCGGGCACTGAGCCCTGGCTGCCTGTGCGCCACCTAGGTGACTCCACAGGCTGGGCTCCCGGGCCGGGGAGGGCGGGGTGCTCGGGGAACCTTAAAGGGAGCTCCGCAGGTCCTCGCCCAGGCCCTGCCGCCCCTCGAAGCTCCCCACCATGGCTGAGACCGCCAAGCTCCGGCTGTTTGTCAAGGTGCCGGGCTGGCCGGGCTGCAGGGAGGTGTGGGGAGGGCTGAAGGGTGGGTCTCTGCGGCAGGGTCCGCACCCCTTGCCCTGCGCTAGGCTCCGGCTGTCCTTTGGAGGCTGCGTAGGTGGGGGCGGCGAGGGGGGTAGCGCCGGTGAACCATTCCCAAAGGGCTTGGGGTGGCCTCACCCTGACTCCCAGCCTTGACTCCCGGGCACAGCCCAGCCCTCCTGAAGGAAAAGCCCCTGGGGGGCGGGCACGTAGCAGGCAGGGAGCAGTGGCCGAGGCCCGGTGGAGGCTGGGGTCAATGCAGCAGAAGAGGGGCTGTGCTAGGCAGCCCTCCGTGCCTAGATCTGCCGACCCCAGTGAGGGGCTGCCAGGGCCTGGCCTCCTCCCACCCTTGAAGCCCGGGGCAGCGAGGTACCCGGTGCAGCAAGGTGAATCACTCCGGAAGGCTCACTTGTCCCACCCCACCCTTGCAACCAGCCTGCAGGCCCTGGTGCCCAGGGGCCTGGCCTCAGCCCAGGCTCTGAAGATAAGGGCCGAGGGACCAAGCTCCAGAGCCAGGCTCCCGCCTCTGCACCCCTCACCCCGGTGCCCTGGCCCAGCCTCCAGGCTCTCAGCAGCGCTGCAGCCCTCCCCGCCTCCCAGGGACCGAGTGAAGGGCCCTCGCGGCCGCTTGTCCAGGCCATGCCCAACTGAGTTGGAGCCCTAGCCTTGCTCCAACCTCTTGGCAGTGGGAGGCCGCGGGGCTCCTGGGTGTGCTCCCTGCTCCGACGCCCCTCTACGCCTCCCATCAAGGCGAGCGAGGACGGCGAGAGCGTGGGTCACCGCCCCTCTTGTCAGAGGCCCCACGATCCTGCTTCTCAAGGGCGTGTCCTTCACACTCGCCACCGTGGACCCCGCAGGTGAGCCCCTGCCCCGGGAACCCCTTGCTGGCTCTGGCCCTCCTTGGGCCAGCCGCTTGCACCCTGCCTTGTGCCCACAGGTCCCCAGATGTGCTGAAAGACTGCCCCGGGTTCGCAGCTGCCCGTCCTGCTGTATGACGGCGACGCCAAAACGGACACGCTGCAGATTGAGGAGTTTCTGGAGGAGACGCTGGGCCCCCCAGAGTGAGGGCCCGGTGCGGACGGAGGGGCAAGATGGGGCCCTCAGGCAGGACACTCCCAGGACAGAGCCCGGGGCCCCGCAGGGGGCAGCAAGGGTCTGACCCAAAACCCCTCCACCCTCAGATTCCCCAGCCTAGCGCCCAGATACAGGGAGTCCACCGCGGCGGGCAGTGACGTCTTTCACAAATTCTCCGCCTTCATCAAGAACCCGGTGCCCGCGCTGGACAATGGTGAGGAGGGTCCGGAGACACGGCGAGGCTGGGGGGAGTGGCGCTCCCCGCCCCCAGCCCTGTACCAGCATCTGCTGTGCGCCCTCGCCAAGCTGGACAGCTACCTGCGCGCACCCCTGGAGCCGCAGCTGCGCGAGTCACGCCACCGCCTTGTGGACGGCGACCAGCTCACGCTGGCCGATTGCGGGCAGCTGCCCAAGCTGCACATCGTGAACGGGAGCGCCGGGCCGGGCGGGGCAAGGCGGGGCGGGGCGGACCCTCGAGGAGACCCCGACCGCGCCCCTCGCCCGCAGACAGTGTGCGTGCACTTCCGCCAGGCGCCCATCCCCTCTGAGCTGCGTGGCGTCCGCCGCTACCCGGACAACGCCCTGCAGGAGGAGTTCAACTACACGTGCCCACACAACGCCGAGATCCTGGCGGCCTACCGGCCCGCCGTGCGGCCCCCGCTAGCGCGCCCGCCTTCCCCACCACCCGCCCGCTCCTCTGCAGCCCCAGAAAGGCATCTCTGCCTCAGTGAGCAGGTACGGACATACGAGGACCAGAAGCCCCGCAATTTCTGCCACCCCCAAACTCCCACCGTGGGACATTCAGCTCCAGATGACAGCCAGGAAGGACCGGCAGAGAACCCCAGTGGGCGGCGCGCGGTCCATACCCCCACTCCTCTGGGATGGCGGGACTGGATTGTACTCCCAAACCAGTCAGGCCAGGGTGGGGCGGCAGGATGGCTGGGGAGGGTGGGGAACAGAGCCCCGTCTGGGCAACTCGGGTCTCCAGGCTGGAGGGCGGGCCCACATTCCTCAGCTCTGCCCCAGGTGGCAGGCAGGCCACCCCCATCTCCCTGGTCATCACGTGGGGTTTGCATCAGGGAGGCGTGTGCCCGGGGGGACAAGAGCAGAGTTCTAGCCTCTCAGAGCCCCAGCCCCACCTCACACAACCTTCTTGGCTCCTGGGCTGGCCAGGCAGGGACAGCTGGGCAGGTGGGGAGAGCCGGGCAGCTCCACCGTGGAGCGCAGAGCCTGATGCGGCCCCACGCCCAGACCGCAGGCCTGGCAATCCCCGAACCCTCTCCTGGAGCCAGCCCCCAGGAACCAGAGCCTGGCCCTGACCTCTGTGACCTCCGCCAGGTGAAGATGTTTATTTGATGGGGAAGGGGCTGGAGGAGCAGGCCTGTTCCTGCCCGGCAGCGGGATGGGCAGGTGCCAGCGGGAGGGTCCCAGGGGCTGCCCCTCCCCTGGCAAGCAGCCTCCCGACGGTCACGCTTTTTGCTGCATCTTCAGGGGTCGTCGAAGTCTACACCACCAGCTGGTTTCTTGCTGGGAAAGAAGAGGGAATGACACCATGGGGGTGTGGATGGGCGGGCAGGGTCCAGGGATGGACCCTGGGCACAAGAGGGAGGGGGAGTGGGTGGGCACCTCTTGAAGCCAGGGTTGATGAGAGACTCTCCCGGACACCGCCTCTTGACCCCAGGTCCAGGGCCACCTCTCTGAGGATCCAGGTCTGGGGAAAAGAGGATGAGGGAGGGGGGCTCCCGAATCTAGCAGGATGCCAGGGCCACAACCCCTTCTCCACACAGACAGATCCTCTCTGGAGCCTGAGGCTTGTTCTGGGGAAACTGAGTCACCCAACCCAAGTCACAGGTGACAGGCCTCACCTGGTAAGAAGAGCGGAGGGCCCACCTGCCGGGAGCTCTTCCTGGGGCTGGTGGCCGTCTCCTCTGCAGCAGCTGGAGAGAAAGCAGGAATGGAGGCCCCAGCAGGGGGACCCCAGTGAGAGCGTGAGATGCCTACCCCCCACCCTACCTGCCAGCTGCCGCTCCAAGCTGCACACGCGCTCTGCCAGGCCCAGTGTCAGTGCCTGCAACCTGGAGGCTGCCTCTGGGCCCGGCACCTTGGAGAGCTCAAATTCCAGCGCAGAGGGCCCCCCTGAAAGGGTCAGGGATGCTCTGTCCTCCTGCAGAGTGAGAGTCACAGCTTGCTGCCGGCAGGCTGCCCTGGGAAAGGAGGCGGGCTGAGTGCTGTGACCAGACCCACTCGCCACTCGCTCCCCATCCCACCTGCCCCCCCTGCCCCCGCTCAGGGGCTCACCTGAAGCGGGGGGTGATGTCTTCAGCCGCACTCAGGCCAAAACGGGCTTTCTACAGGGCACAGGGACTGGTCACCAGGTGCCTGACACCCTAGGACTACTGGGGACACCCCAAACCTGCCCGACCCAGAGCCGCCCGGGACCAATCTTAGGACTACAGCTACAGAGCCGTGGGAAGGGTGTCTTGACCCTTCCGGGGAATCCCAGGCCGCCCCCTTCGATCCCACACGTGGTCCGCGCTGCGGGCGTGGGGTGCTGGAGGCTGCCGGCCGCCCAGGAGCCCTGTTACCCACGAGGGCCGCCAGGCTGTCCGGCGTGAAGCAGGTGCTCCAAAGCTCCGCGGCGTCCGTCACACTGCAGGGGAGGGGCTGTCAGGCAGGACCGCCCGCAGAGCTGCCCGCAGCCCTGCGGACCCCGCTACTCACTAGAGGTTGAAGCCGCCGCGTTCCCACGTCCCACTGCCCTCCGCCTCGCAGTAACACACGAAGCGCGGGGGTCCGGGGCCGGGCGGCAGCGTGCAGAGCGGCGGCGACAGTGGCGGCGGAACCATGGCACCTCGGCAGGCGGAGGGACCGGGCGGATCCAGGGCCGCCTCGGGACCTAGGGCGCCTGCGCGGGCGGAAGGCTTCCGGAGCGGTGACGGGGCCGGTGCCGGTGGGCGGGCTGGGGGTCGGGGGGGGCAGTGCCGAGCGGTGCCCAAGGGGCCTGCGCGGGGCGGGGCTAGCTGGGCGGGGCTTAGTCACGGGACGGTGCTTGCACCGGTGGGGGCGGAGCTTCGTGCGCAGGGCGGGGCTCCCGGGCTGGGCTGGCGTGTCCTGGGCGCTGTTTTACTGGACAAGGGCTGTGCAGCGCGGTCCGGGACTCGGGACCCCGCGCACACTTGGGGGTCTCTTTGAGCCTTACCCCCTGCTCTGTCCCCGCTGAGTCCGGGGTTCCCCCCCTTGGCGCAAACCCTGACTGGGCGCAGGCCGCGCCGGCCACTGCTCTGGCCTCAGACTGCTTTGACCCCCTCGCTGACCGCTGCGGCCTCCCCCTCGCCCCCTGCTTCCTATTGTCAACTGAAACAAGTCAAAATACGAAAGTGAATAAAGTACGGTAACCGGTGCAACAGGCTTCCGCCACTCGTTCATGCGTTCCACAATGTTTACCCAGCACCTGTTCTTTGCCTCGTGTTGTCCCGGGCCTTGGGCACACCTTGATCAAGAGACAAGGTCTCTGATCTCCTGGAGCTTGTGAGAGCTCATGGGATGGACAAATAAACAAACGAAACATGCAATCCTCAGGTCGTGCCAAGTGCGTGTGACCTGGAAGAAGAGAGAGGTGGAGCGTGCCAGGAAAGAGGGTACCAGGCAGAGGGGGCAGCCTCTGCGGAAGCCCCATAGTGGACACAGAGCAGCTGTGCTCAGGGCTTTGCTAGAGGCCAGGGTGCCCGCAGCGAGGCGTACGAGGGCGGCAGGTGGGTTTGTAGGCTGTGCTAATGCACTTCAAGTATGGCTGCAGCCGGGCCTGCCTCGTCGCCTACTTCCTCCTATTCGACAACCCTCACGCGACAAGCCCCTTCCCATGAGGCTCCTGCCTCAGGACCTCTGCATTCGCTGTTGTCTCTGCCCGGCACCCCCTTTCCCCAGGGTTACTCACTCCCTTCAGGTCTTTACTCAAAAGTCACCTTCTCGGTGAGGCCTTCCCTATTGTTTTATATCCAGTTTCAGCACCCGGCCCAACATCTCATGTCCTCTCTCCTCTTTCATCTATTTGTTTTCCAGCTCGTCACTACATAGAGTACATTCTGATTAACGTGTTGTGACAGCAGCCTCCAAGATGGCCCCCAACCACGTGCCTCCTGCGTTTGCACCTCTGTGTAGCCCTCCCCTGAGTGTGGGCTGGATCGAGTAACTGGCTTCTAGCCAATAGAATGTGGCAGAAGTGATGGGCTGTCACTTCCTTCTTTCTCTGGAATTGCTCACCATGACACGAGGAGTCCTGTGGCAAAGGACCAAGGCCTGGCCAACAACCAGTGAGGGAGCTGAGACACAGACCCCTTCCCAGCTGAGCCTTCCGATGGACACGGCCCCAGCCAGTGGCTCGACTGCAGCCTCACGAGAGATTTTGCGCCAGAGGGTCCAGAGCACCCAGGACCGGATTCTTGACCCTCAGAAACTGGGAGACAATACACGCTGTTGTTTAAAGCCACTGAGTTTTGGGGTAATCTGGTCTTCAGCAGTAGGTGACTAATACAGCTATTTATCCCGTTTATTGCCAATTTTCCCCATGAGGTCCACAAGGGCAGAACATTCTGTCTGTTTTATTTGCCACTGTATCCTCAGTGTCTAAACAGTGGCTGGCACATAGAGATATTCAATAAATATGTAAGCGAGTGAATGCAGAGTGGGGAGCCTTTGGAGGGTTTAAGCGGGGGTGGGGTGGGGAGTGGCACTTCTGATTTATGTGTATAAAGCCCATGTTGAATGCCATGAGGTGAGGGGATGAAGGGCTGTGGGAGTGGAGGTGAGGGGGGCAGGGAGACTGGTAGAGGGCTGCTGAGTTCCTCAGGACAGAGCTGATGAAGGCTGGGCCAGGGGCTCAGAGTGGAGTTGGAGAGAGGTGCAGGGGAGGAGGGGAGGGATCATTTAGGAAGAGTAGAAATGCCCTTCCCAGGACTTCCCCAGTGTTCCAGTGGTAAAGAATCCGCCTTCCAATGCAGGGCACGCGGGTTCGATCCCTGGTTGGGGAACTAAGATCCCACATGCTGAGGGTCAGCTAAGCCCATGCGCCACAGCTAGAGAGAGAAAACCCGCACACCACAGCTAGAGAGAAGCCCATGCGCTGCAAAGAAAGATCCACGTGCTGCGACTAAGACCTGACGCAGCCAAAAAAAGAAAAAAAAGTGCCCTTTCCAAGATGATTGGGCTAAGGCAGGATTGGAGAGAACATGGGCGCCTCTCCTTTGTCTTATGAGTTCTTGATATGGCTGTATGTCTGATGGAGATGAATGAAAGCTGCTGTGTACACAAGACCCTAGTCTAGAGGATCAGGCCCAGAGATGTGAGTGTGGAGTCACCAGCCCCCGGGACAGCCTTAAACATTAGTCCAGGCACAGTGCTCAGGCTCTAGGAAGTTGTCTCTAGGTAGAATGTGGTAGGCTGGATAATGACCTCTAAAGGTATCAGGTCCTTAATCCCTGGACTTGTGTTATCTTGTATGTGTTGACCTAAAACGCTAAAACAGCCAGTTATTTTGCCAGCGCGCTGGGTTTATTTGGGAACAGCAGAGAATCACAGTTCAGTGCAAACGATCTAGGGGAACCACAGGCAAATCTGAAGAACAAAAGACGGGAAACTCTTTTATAGAGGAGAAGGGGGAATGGGGTGGGGTGTTCTAAACAGAAGAGTCCATTGGAGGAAACTGGGAGTTGGAAGTGTGGTGGCTTTTCATTGGCTGAACTGTGCTGGTCTCTCACTGCCTGGGCTGTTGCTGGGTGGGAAGAAAAATCTTCCTTCCTCCCGCTGGGTAGTAACTAGTAACCTTCCTGTTGGTCTGCAATTGAGGCTGCGCGGTAGGGGGTGAGGTCTCCCCCTTGTGGCCTCCTGAGTATTTTAAATAAGGTCTCTGTTTATTCATCTTTACATGCTTTCTCTAAGAGCATTGCTCGATCAACGGTCAGGTTTTTTACAGATTCAGCAGCTTTCGTCCCTTGATGCCAGGGAGGACCTTTCCCGGGTGCCCTGTCCCATGTGGAAGGGAGAGTGCACATATGGGAAGCCTACTGAGGTCACATTCACGTAACAAGGAGGGGTAGGAGGGAGATCTCTCAGGAATTTCCCATCTAAAGTTTGTGTCTTAGAACAGCGAAAACAGCAAGGGAACAGTCAACACAGAAAGAATTAAACAAGCACTTCGGGAAGACACAGCTGATGAAAGAAATTTTCACAGATTAAGGTATGGGGAAGTTATTCTGGATTAGACATACTTTGGCTTGAACTTTATGCTAATTAGAACAGTCTGTCTTTTGGCCCGTCAAACGTAAACCGTGTATCTGCTTTAACCATTAAAAAATAAGGAGGAGGAGGAGAAAAATGCATTACCTGATTGTTTAGAATGTCCACTTTTTTTTTTTTTTTTTTTGCGGTACGCGGGCCTCTAACTGTTGTGGCCTCTCCGGCTGCGGAGCACAGACTCTGGACGAGCAGGCTCAGGGGCCACTCGGCAGGCACAGGGCCCAGCCGCTCCGCAGCATGTGGGATCTTCCCGGACCGGGGCACAAACCTGTGTCCCCTGCATCAGCAGGCGGACTCTCAACCACTGCGCCACCAGGGAAGCCCTAGAATGTCCACTTTGAATACAGGCATAAATGCTGCGTGCTGCCCCCTCTCCAGCAACACCAATGCCAGTATTCCTTCGAAGATGAGATTCCCTCCCCAGACGCCAAGGTCTCGCTGACTTGCTGCGTACCTGCTAATCTGTTTTGAAAACTTGAAGAAATGTACCCTTGTCACGTTTGATGTTTGTTGTTCTGACAAGATATTAAACTGTGGTTCAGGCATCCGGAATTGGAGCCGGGTGGCCATCGAGGTTGTGGTTTCGGACAGTTCCTCCATCACTGGGAACTTGAATTTTCTGAACTGTATCAGACTCAAGGTCATGAGCAAACTGTTCTCAAAATAGTATCTGCTAGTTGCTGCCACCAGCAGCCTTATAATCTCAAGATCTCTCCTGGTAACGATGCATTTTGGAGCCCAACCAGTTCTTGCTTTATAAGCACCTTCCTTATTGCCAGCTCCAATTTTAATTCTTGACAATTTATGTAACTTTGCAGTTTTTGCTTGTATAGGCCTCCCCCATTGTGTAGCCTGGGGAACACAAGTCAAGTGCTTCTTGAATCTGGGTCTCCTGCTCCGCAGTCCTCAGTTTAGCTCAAACAAAACTTGTCTTTTTCTCTCGTCAATGTAAATAATCAGTAACCAACCTCAGCTGATTGAGAGGGAGGGTTGGAAAGAAAGAAAAGACACAGTTTAAGAAAAAAAAAAAAAAAGAGGGAGGTTTGGGAAGAGCCCCCGTGGTTCCTCGGACCCCGTCTCTGGAGGTCAGGAGGGCGTTGGAAAGGCTGGTCCAAGGGCTGAAGGCACCCGAAGCACCGAGGTTTGGGACAATCTTTTTTCCAGCGACCCGGCTCTTGGCAGTCATAGTGGTGGGGTCAGAAGAAGGCCGATCGGGGGGCCTTTGTTGGCCACCTAAGGACTTTGGCCTTTACTCTCAGCGAGATGGGACCCACTGGAGTACTTGTGAGCAGAGAAGGGTGCCAGCCGACAGATCTTACACACGCAGCCCTGGGCTTCCGGGTGGAGAACTGGCTGAAGTCTGCCCCCGTGTGGCCGGAGCAGGGCATGCAGGACTGGGCTGATCCGCAGCTGCCAGGGGCATGACCCTTCCTGGGTCCAGAGGGGCCCTGGGGGGCTGCCCCCCAATGCGCCGTGAAGGGAAAACTGCATCTCCTCACTCCAGATCCTTCCCAGGGGACATGGGAGGGATGAGTTCGTGGGGAAGGAAGGGACCGAGAGCCTGCAGGAGACTCTTCCCCCCACCCCGCCCCGCCTTAAATCCCTGCTCCTCGGCAATTTCCACCACGCCCTCTCTTGTTCCACGTGGAAGCTGAATGACAACCGATAGACCAGTTGATCAACTGGAATTCCCTGGCGGTCCAGTGCTTAGGACTAGACACTTGCTCTGCCGGGGGCCCCGGCTTTGATCCCTGGTTGGGGAAGAGCGATCCCACAAGCCACACGGCGCTGCAAAGGGCAGAAAAAAAAGCAAGTTGACTGCAAGTTCATCACCAGTCTCTCTCTGCGGGTGCCTCTGCTGGTTGGCAGGTGGCATCTCGGGTGGGAGGTGCTGGATCTCTGGGCCTTCCCACCTGCTCCCACATAGTGGGACTGGTGTCAGGCTGGGGGGAGGGGGGAGACCCTGCCCTTGTAGTGTCTGCAGAGGGCCAGAGGCCGGCAGGTCGGCCGGGCGGCAGGCGCAGCGGCAGGGCCTCCAGGTGTTGGGTGCAGGTGTGGAGGGGCTGTCTGCGGTCCCTGGGATGCGGGGCTCTTTATCCCAGTGACCTCGCCGTCTGGTAGGACAGGGCTGTGTTTCTAAGGAAAACTGTCTAACCGACTGAAGAGCAGAAATGATAGTATAACAAACCGTCACCCAGATGGAACCACGATCAACATTTTGACATAGTTACATCTGGTACGATTTTTTTCTGAACTAGTTACGTGACAGATACTGTGCCATTTTACCCTCAAATTCTTCAGGACCAGTCCTTGAAGGACCGCGCTGTTTCCCTCATAAACACAACTGCAGGACAGAGCTCTGCCTTGAGGGCGGGGGTCAAGGGAGAAGGGGTGCTGGAAGGCTGCCTGGGGTGGGAAGTGGCGCAGACCCGCTCGGGCTGCGGTTTGGGAGGACCCAGGGCCTGTGGAGCCCAGGCACGCGCTGGGTGTGGGCCGGGCACGGCTCTGTCAGGCAACTGCACGCAGGTCTGCGCCACGGAGCGAGGGCAGCACCCCTGGCCTGTGATGCCCTGTCCGACCGTTGGAGGATCCTCCCACCCGTGGGGCCAAGCCTCGGCCCCTCCCAGGCCTAACACCTGCCTGGGTGGCGAGGGGCCCCACCCCAGTCTCTCTGGGTCCCCAGAACCGGCCATGGAGGGGCCTCCCTGCAGGGATGGAGCCTGAGCCCCACACTGTCCCTCTCCGGGCGGGTCCCAGGCCTCAGGGGGACCCAGAGTGCCCCTGCCCCGGTCCACACAGTTCCTCTGCCCCATCCCCCTATTCCTGCCCCCACCCAAGAAAAGCACAGCGCTGGCTGTTCGAGACAGTTTATGGTGCTGGGGCCTGGGGGTGGAGGGAGGCCACTGCTCTTTGAGAAAGGCTGGGTACCCTGAGCCCCAGCATCACGGCCCTCTGCTCCAACCCCTGGGCTGGGTCCCTTACTGCAAACCAACCGGGCAGCAGCTGTGGGGAGGGGCGGCATCCTCTCACCTCCTCCTGCCCTCCCTGGGCCCGCCCCGGGGCCCCACTCTGTCCCTCCCCGCCGCTGCCCCAGGACGGAGGACCCCCAGAGTGCAGCCCTCCGGCCAGGAGGGGCCTCCCTGGGTCAGCAGGGCACTGGGTCCGGGCCAGCCCCATGCACTCACCTAGGCGAGGCGCCAGTACACTGGGGCCCGAGGAAACACCCAGTGCCCCCTCCCCGGGCTGGAGGCCTCCTGGCCTGTGACCCCCTCCTGAGGGGCACCGCCCACCCTCCCCTGGTCCTCCTGTTCTGGGTCTGGGGCTAGTGGAGTGAGGCTTGGGCCCTGGCTTCCCCCGCCCCCGCCCCCGCCCCCCACCATCAGGGTCTAGGGTCTTTCAGCTCCTGCAGCCCTGAGGCGGCATGGGGACAGCGCTCACCTGACTTGGGCAGCAGGGCGCCCTGGCTGGGGTTCAAGCCCACTTGGGGTGCCAGCTGCTGCATCTTCTGGACATCTTCCGGAAATGGCTCTGGGGCCCGGGCTGAGAGCGGGGAGGGCCGGTGAGCAGAGGGGCAGGGCTGGGAGGTGGAGGGGGAAGTGGGGAGCAGGGGCTGGGGAGGGACCCCAAGGAGACACTGGGAGATGGTGGTTCCACCTGCCACCGAGTCAGAGCTTGCTGCGAAGGGCACGTGGGCACTACAGACCAAACCTTGCATGTGGCCCCCGGAGAAGGCCGTGATGGGCTGAGGGACGCGTCAGGAGTGCCGCCCCTCTAGCTGGGTCACCCACCACCCATCACCCGCTGTAGGGCTGCAGCCAGACGTTCCTAACGTCCCCCTCCTGCGTCTTGAAATACGACGGTGAAGTGCTTGTAGTCAGTGAAAGCCACCCGGATGTTGGTCGGGGCCATGGCTGGGGAAGCGAGAGCCCGCTGAGCCGGGCGCCGGCTCAGGACGCCCCGTCCCCTCCGCACGGCCCTGGCCGAGCCAGCCCTGCCGCTGCCCACCCTCTGTCTCCCTCCCGGCACTGCCCGCCTCACCCGCGCTGCTGAGCCGCCCGTCCACGGCATCCTTGGTGAGGGTCGCGTCCGTCTTCTGGCACCCGCCGTCGGGCCTGGGAAGGAGGACCCCAGCAGCCTGCGCAGCAGCCCCTGCCAGGCCGCTGCAGCCCCGCTGGGCCCCCTGAGCGGGGAGCGTCCGGGCCAGCCCCCAGCCCCTGAGGACGCTGCCCGACCACGACACAAACGGCTGCCACTTAGGTGCTGCCGACGGCCGCGCGTGGGTGATGGTGCTCAGCCTGTTCCAGGGCCCACCTGTCCCCGCCTCACATCGGTGCTTAATCACACGGGTACTTTATAATTCACTTACAGGTCAGGAGACACCCTGGGGGGCAGGGGGACACAGCCTGGGGTTGCGGGGTCTGTGGGGCCTTCCGGTTTCCCCTCCAGACACACGCACACACCCGCACACGCGCGTGCACGCACACAGCACACACCCACGCGCACACACGCACACGCGCAAGGACGCTGCTCCTCCACGCCCAGGCCTCAGGCGGGCCCCTCGGGGAGCAGGCGAGCTGCAGCTGCTGCTTTAACGGCCCCCGCAGCCTGGCGCAGGGTCAGGGTCGGGCCTGGCTCTGGCTCCCTGACGGGTCAGGGACACCGCTGGCTCCTGCTGGCTCACGTCTGACCTCACGCCGGCCGGGCCTACGGCCAGTCCGAGGTGGGGCTCCTGGGATCCCGTATGCGGGGTACCCAAACTTGAGGCCCAGGTCGCCGTTGGCCAAGGGGGTCACCAAGACCACAGGCATCTTCATGCTGTCCTTGGAGTCCGGGAAGCCCTGGTCATCTGACACCGCCCCAGCCGTGCACCACATGCCCTGGAACTGCAGGGAGGGGACAGGGAGAGCTGGGGGGCAGCCCCTGTGCCACAGCCTCCCTGACCTGGAATCGGGGGGCGGGGGCAGCTGCCACTCATCCGGTCTGAGGCCTGGGGAGTGGCAGTGAGCACAACCCAGAGGCGGGGCTGAGGGGCCTGCTGTCCTCCGCCGCACACCCGCCCCAAGCTGGACGCGCAGACGGACGCGAGTTCTGTCCCCTGTCCCCAGACATGAGCTAAGCTTGGGTCAGAGAGGGTATGGGCAGGGCTGGGCTGGGCCACCCCAGCCCTCCGGCCTCTCTGGGTAGAACGCAGCCAGAAAGAGGCTGTCTGTGAGGAGCAGGTCTGGCCTAGGGAAGTCTGGACACACCTGGCTGGTGTCAGAGTTGGCCCGGGTGGGGGTGCCGCGGGCAGCGCGAGGGTCCGGCCAACGAGCAGCGCCTGCAGCGTGGTGGAGGGTGTCTCTCGTCGACTGCACGGGCTCAGGGTCGGGGCAGGAGAGTTGAGGGGGCCCCTCCCACCGCGCCTTTAGGCCCTCAAGACACCCTGGGGCGCTGGCATGCTGGGACAGAGCCCACTGGGATGGGCTCACGATCGCGGTGCACCCTGGAGCACCTCGGCCCAGTGGCCTCCAGCCACCCCCGGCCAGCCCAGGTGTTTCCTCCTGGGGAGGGGCCGTATGGCCCGAAGCCAGGGGAGGCGAAGGCCCGGCAGGCCCTCTGGGACGTGGCCCCCAGCCCTTGGCTGGGCCACAGCCACAGGCCCCCTTCTCCAGGAAGCATCCCAGAAGTTCACCCTCACCTCTGAGCCTCACGACCCTTGCTGCGTGGGCAGGGCCTGGCTGAGGTCTGCCTGGGTGGGGTCTGATGGGCAGGCTGCAGTGGGCACTGCACATCGTGCGCCAGGAGGGCCCAGGACAGGGGCCTGAGAATGGCCACGCCGGCCAGGAATCCGGGGCTAGCAGAAGGTGAGGGACTGCGGGGAGGGGAGACCGTGCTTCGGGTCTCTGGCTCAGCTTTGGTGCCAGAGGCCTGGCGAACGGGCAGGGCCGTGCCCTTGAGGCCCAGGCCAGAGGCCAGGGGACTGGAGACTCTCAGGTAGCCATGGGAGATGGGAGGGTGGCCTGTCTCCAGCCCACTCAGTCAGTCTGTCCCAGTCCAGGGGGGCACAGACACTCCGGCCACCTTCCTCTTGGTCCCTGCAAACCCGTATCTCTGCCCAGCCTGAGCGCACTAATCCCACGCCTTCAGAAACTGCCCTGGGCCTTGGGCCTCTCCTGGACGGGGGGCAGGGGGCAGGCTGTGGGCACCTGACCAGAACCGGCTCAACCGCCGCTGGGCCTTGAGGGGCTGTGGTGAGATCAGGGCCCCGAGTGGAGTGGGTCGGGGACGCGTCGGCGCTTCCCCTAAGCTGTCCTGGCTTCTGACCCAGCCGTGTCTTCCACTCCACCAGGCGCCAGGCTAGCGGGCCCTTGCTCACCCCTTGTGGGTGTCATGCAGAGCCAGCCTCCAAGATTTTACAGAAGGGGTAGGGAGACCTAAGAGGGCGGCGGTCAGGTCCCGGGGGCCTGCCAAAGCCAGGCCCAGGGGGGCAACGACTGCAGGACAGACAGACAGAGGCCAGGCTGCTGACTTGCTTCCGGAGTTTATTCTCAGAGCTGGGATAAAGCCCGAGGGGGCAGGGCCGGTGGCGCAGGAGCCGGGGCTGGGGTCTTGGGGGTGTTGAAGGAAAAGGCCGAGCAGGGCAGCATGGCCAGGTCCTGAGGGCTGGGGTCACCTGGCCAAGAGAGCAGGACCTGTCGGTGTGGCGGGCAGCACGGCAGTCCGGGCCCTGGGCCCCAGGCCCCTGCTGGCTGCAGGCCACGGGGGAATGGCCGTCCCAGGGCCCCACCCCCTGATGGGGGCCTCCCCGCCCTGCCCTCCCCTCCCCTCCGGTTCCTGTTCCAGCCGCCAGCCCCTCCTACCCCAGCGACCTCGCGGAACCCCGGTGGAGCCCCCTCCTCCTCGGAGCAGCCCCATGGGCCTGGGCCAGCCTTGCATGGTGGGTGGGGCTGTGGGGAGCGCGCACCGAGTGACCGAGTGAAGGAGCGCATGGGTGGGCACTGCTGGGTGAAGGCAGCCCCCAGCACCCCACTCACCTACGTGTCCTCCTCCATGCACTTGTCTGCCAAGAAAAGCCCGGGACGGCGGTCAGCGCCCCAGGCCGGGCCACCTCCCCCGCCCCACCTGTCGCTAACCCCCACGGCCCTGGAGAGCGTCTTGGTTGACCCTCAAACTGCTGACTGCATCACACCACCCGGCTCCCTGGCCCTGCTCCTCCAAACAAGGAGGAGGTCCCGTCCCTCCCTGGGCCCAGAGCAGGCTGCCTGCCCCAGGGAGGCCGTGGGCGCTGAGACTTTGGGGAGCCCGTGCTGAGCCCCAGGGCGCTTGTCCCTGTGTCCCCATGGGCACACCCACCCCGCGGGTTTTGTTTCTAGGGCTTGCCCCCCACCGGGCTGGGGACCTATGTATCCTGGGGGCCGACCCGGGGCCTGGCACACAGTGGGCGCGTGGTGAACCCGGGGAGGGGGTGTTTCAGGCCAAGGTCACGGTGTGGAGGACAGACCGCCCACACTCTGGAGGCCGTGTACCGGTCAGTGGGCGGTCAGCCGGATGAACCCCAGGCCTCAGCCACCCCCGAATCAGGAGACTGTGTGTCTGCCTGTAATCTGACCTTAATCCCTCCCGTCAGATTAGCGGCCCCTCACCAGTCTGTGGCAGGAAGACAATGCTGTCCTCTGTGAAGCCCTGGGCCTTGGCGAAGGTGGTGAATTTCTCCTTGATCTCAGCTTTGGGGGCCTGGGTGCGGCCTGGGGCAGAAGGAGAAGCCGCTGGCTTCCATCCGGGAGACCTCGCTCGGTCCCCACCCCCAGGCTTGGGGAGTCCCCGAGCTGCCCCGTGGGCCGGGCCTCAGGCCGGGCGGTGGGAGCTGGCGTGGGACACGTACTGTAGAGCGTGGCCATGCAGAAGTCCTGGCCGGGGCCTCGGAAGCTCTCGGTGTAGAGCAGGGCATAGGCCTCGTAGTCCGTCTCCACCACCGACACCTCGTGGTTGCCGCTCCAGTCTGGGGGCCCAGGAGACAACCGCGGTGGGTCGGGGACCCCTGGGGAGGGCGCCCTCTGTGGGCCGGCGTGGGAGGGGCCCTGATGCTCCACCCTCTGTCCAGCTGCCTTCCCTGCCCCTCCCCAGACCCCTGCTTCCTGCCAGCACAGCGCAGCGGCCCCAAACCAGAAGTCCTGGGGGCCCAGCAAACACACAGGCTCAGAAAATCGGGAGTTCATGGGACAGCCACAAACTCTGCAGCCAAACTCCTCTCGGGAGGAGGAGAGATTCGCAGTGGGGAGGTCGTTCCCGGGCAGGGAGTGAGGAGGCCCGAGGTCCTGGGGCGGAGAGCTGCGGAAGGTGTGGGGGAAGCCTTGGGGGCAGCAGGACGGGGCAGCAGACAGCTGGGGAGATTCCATCCCGGGGCAGAGCAGCCATCACCGCCCCCCTCCATGTACTGCAGGGCAGGGTGTCACCCAGAGTCCCCGACCAGCAGGTGTCACTCCTGAGTTGACCCTGGGGTCTGGCGAGGGGCCCCACTCACGGGGACTGGTATAGCTGTAGCAGCCTGGGGGGCCTGCAGGACGCAGCAGCAGAGTCCGGGTCTCACACTGGTCTTTCCTGTGGGCAGGTCACCCTGGGTCAGGGGTCAGGCAGGGGTGGGGGCTGTCCCTAGACCGCGACCATGGGCAGGGAGCTCTCGGCCCCAGAAGCCCGCCCCGCCGCCCACCTGAGGAAGGTAGACGTGAGATTGAGGCCACCGTCCGCCGCGGGGGCCACCACCGACTTGCACATGGACAGCGCCTTCTTCTTCTCCAGGAACCAGCTCGAGTTGGAGGCGAGGCCCGAGGTGAACCAGAGCCCCAGGAACTGCGGCGAACGTCCCCCACCCTGGTCAGCCGGGACCCTCCCGGACGCGCCATGGTGGCCGCCCCGCTCCTCCCCCTCCCCTCCCGTCCCCTCCCGTCCCCTCCCCAACCCTCCCCCGCCCTTCCCCCACCCTCCCCCGCCCTTCCCCCACCCTCCCCCGCCCTTCCCCCTCCCCTTCCTCCCCTCCCCCTCCCCTCCTCTCCAGCCCGGCCCCGCCCCCTCCACTGGGTCCGGCCTTGCCTGGCCGTGGAGCTGGCGCCAGAGGGCGCCGAGGCCGTCCCTGGAGGGGTCGGAGCAGGGCGCGGGGCTGCGAGACCCACTCCGACTGTTCCCACAGCTCCCGAGGGGGAGCGCGCCGCCAGCTGTGTGTGTGTGTGTGTGTGTGTGTGTGTGTGTGTGTGCGCGCGCGCGCACGCAGTGGGGGGAGGGTCGCGAACGCGCGCGCACTCGGTTGCTGTGGCCATCCCCTGGGGCCGCCCTGGGCAGCATCCCCATCTTCACGCTCGCCCACGGAGGTGTGTCCTGGGACCCAGGTGTGGAAGGTGTGCCTGTTTTCCCTGGGCATCGTGAGCTCGTTGGGCTAACCGTGTTGGGTCAGGGATGACGGGCACGCAGGTGATCCGCGTGTCTGCATGTGCCGTGTGGGCACTCGTGGACACAGGTTCTTCCCTGCCAGTTGGGGGTAATGTACCCAGACCTTGGTTGGCGAATTGCCCGGGAAGGCCTCTCATGGTCAGCCTCCTCCTGCCGGTCCAGCCCTCCTTCCCTTCAGCACCCCCTTCCCAGGGAGAAAATTGGGCCCCAGGGAGCACCCTGCTCCCTACACAGCCCTGTCCCGCCTTGGGGACCCGGCGAGGAGCCCCTCACCTTGTCCTCTTGGAAGTTGGGCTGCAGGGCGGCCTGGGCCTGGGTTGGAATCTGCAGGACCCCCAGGATCCCCAGCAGGGCCAGCCCTGTCCACAGCATGTTCAGAGCGGCCATTCTCCCAGAGCCGAGCAGGCAGCGCAGGCAGAGAGGCAGGCAGGAGGCGCGGAGGCCACCGGGGAGACCCCTATTTATGGGCCTGGCTTGGCCTCCACCCAGGGCACAGGGACAGCCCACTGGAGGCTCGTGATGTTGGGGGCAGGACAGGGCAGCTGAGCCCAGCGGCAGCTGAGCCCCCCACAGGGCTGCTTATGTAAGAGGCACTGGCTAGGACAGGCCTGGGCGCTGCCACAGCAGGGTGAGCGGGGGCGGGCAGCCGGAGGCCCCTTCGTGGCTGGTCCTTTTTTCAGTCCCAGAAAGACCCGCCGCGGCAGCCTGGATGGGGGCAGGGGGCAAGAGCCTCGGTGCTGCCCTGCCTCTGGGGCCTCTGGTCACTTCCCACCGGGGACTGGGAACACCCCGCCCCCAGCCCAAGCCCTACCGCTGTTCCGTCTCCGAGCCTGGCGATGCTGGGAGGGGAAGCGAGGCCCCGTTTACACTGTATGAGTTTGATCCTGAAAGGCCCAGCAGGCCCCGGGGTGATGGGAAACTTGGGCCACGGTAAAGAAGCCAAATCTGCCCCCACAGAGGCCGAGGACCAGATGTGCTGGGCACAGCTTCCCCCGACGGCCAGCTGTCGGGGTTCTGGCTGGGGCCCCCTGGGCACCTCTTTCAGCCCGGGGCCCCTCTGGCCTTGGGCGTAGGCCCATCCCCCACACCACGCATCCCCACCTGCACCAGTCCCGCCCACCCTGTGGAGCTCAGCCTGTCCTGTTACCCGGGGTGCTGAGGCTGGTACCTCCCCCAGTGGCAGTGGATGAGAGGGCCGCCTCCCTTCAGAGGCCTCTCTGGGTTGATGGGGTCCTGGGCCCTGTTCAAATCTGGCAAGTGTCACCTGTCCCCCTGGTTCTGTCCAAGGCCACCCCAGGCCAGCCAGGGCCTCAGCACAGGACTGAGTGGGGTCAACGGCTCTGAGCAACAGTGAGTGGGGTGGGTGCGAGTATCTGGGGTACGGGCTGGGAGGGATGAAGCTGGGGAAGGAGGTGCCGTGTGTGGTGCAGACACAGAGGGGACGCAGCTGTGGCCGGTGAGGGGACAGGGGCTGATCACCCCAAGACACAGGCCCGGCTCCCAGCAGGGTGCGGGCTCCCGTCCCAGTGCCTGGCACCTTCCGCCCGGGAGCTGAATTCTTGGCAGCCCTGGCCTCGGGCTTTGGAATGGCCCCAAGGTGGCCGGAAATGATCGAGGGGGAGGTGTGGGTCAGGTCAACTGCCTGAATGGGACCAGCATGGGCCCTGCCACTCACATAGTGGGGGCAGGAGGGTGGGCATCAGGCCCACGGGGGTCCTGGTGAGGTCAGGGTGCCTGCAGCTAGGCCCTGGCTGGACCCCTCCCTGGGGCTGTGAGGCCGGCATGTACCGCCCTTTGTCGCCCCTCCCCAGTGGCCCAGGGGTCTGGGAGCGCAGACTCGGGTTTCCTGAGGGGGGCACCAGGGAGCTCTCTCAGCGGGGCTGCCTGGGGGAGCCGCTGGGTGGGCAGTGCCATGCAGAGAGTCTCCTACTTTCTCACCGGTGCTGGGGCTGTGGGAGCCTTTGATGTACGAGGCAGAGGCCAACATGAAGCGGGGGGGGGGGGGGGGGGCGGGGGCAGAGAGAGATAGGAGGCACCTGCCGAGGGGGAGTGTGATGGGGGATGGGGGTGGAGGTAAGGAGGGCAACGGTGCAGGGGAGGGGGCAGAGGCAGGCCTGAGACCCCCACCCCTCTGGCCTGGCCTCCCATCAACTCCCGCCCCTCAGGCACTGTTCATGCTCTAGGCCGTGTGGGGACAGTCCGTCAGAGCAGGCAGGAGTGGGGACGGGTGCCCAGACCTTGCACTGCCCCTGGGCTACCCTGGGAACCCCGTTGCAGTGCTGGGGCCTTCCGTGGGCAGGGCTGGGCTGAGGCTGGGGCCCTGGACTCCTCCCCCACCCCAGGCTCTCCCTCAGGTGCCCCTCCAGCCCCTTACCCAGTCCTCCTGGAACTCGGGCTCCAGGGGACCCTGAGCAAACTGGGGTTGAGTGGGGGCTTGGGCCTGGCCCAACCTCAGAGGACCCAGGGCACTATTTCAGGGCCCAGGAAGTGGGTTCCTGGGCAGCTGCGGGGCCCGGCAGGTGGAGGAGGGGTCCCCCTGAGAGCCCTGTTGATGGGGACACCTGGCATCGGCCCCCCAAGGGCCGATGAGTCCCTTTTGCCAGGTCCAGGTAGGGTTGGGCCATTGCCAGCAACTCCTGCAAGATTTCTGCCCTTCTTCCCTTCCCCTGGGGCTGTGCAGGACGGAGGCTGGGCACGGGAGCGAGAGGGGGATCCCACAGGCACCAGGACCCCCTCTGTGCCCTCTGCACCCCTCCGTTCTGCTCTGAGCTTAGCCCTGCGTGTGGTCAGCAGCGCCGGCTGGGCCATCTCCACCCTCCAGGTGGTGGGTACGTGCTGGACATGGGGGTGGTGAGGCTCCTCCTGGCACCCACTGAGCGCCAAGTTGCCCGGTCCTGGCAGACCAGGGGCTGCTCCCTGGGTCTCAGGGGGACAGGCAGGTGGGGTGTCTGAGAGGGCAGGGTGCCTGCCCTGAGCCCGGGAGCCAGACCCTGGCCTCTCAGGAGCCCACTCCCAGCCCTGGCACCAGGAGAGACCCCCGGGAGGCTGACCTGGGGTCCCCGCCTTAGGTTCCTCTCCGTCTCTGGCCCATCGCAGAAGCTGGCAGCTCTGGATGTGGCTGGGCTCAGGCCTTTCGTGGGCCTGGGGGCCACGTGAGCCGCAGACGTGGCTGCTCAGCGATCAGTGGAGCTGAGGCTGCAGTTTCCCTGGAGCCCAAGACCCAGGCGTGAGGGGGGATGGGCATCTGCCCGGGAGGGAAGCTGCTGGGCTACAAGGGTGCCGGGAGTTGGCCTGGACCTTGAGAGGTCACTGCTGCCAGCCCCCTGCTTCTGGCCCAGCAGGTCAGAGGCAAGCCCGGGCCCAGGCCTAGGCTTGATCTCCTTGGGGGGCAGTGACGGGTCCCAGTCCCCAGTCAGTATCCCCCAGAGATGGCTGGCCCTTCAGAGCTGAGGCTCTCCCAACACCTGGTGGCCTCTCACTGACCGGTGGCTAATGGAGTGTCTGCTGGTCTTGGATTGGGGATTCACAGGGACCTCACGGACCCCACCTACTTGCTGCTTGGCCGTCAGTGCCCCCAGCCTGCGGGAAGGGGCTCTGAGGGAGCACTGAGCTGGTGGGCAGGGGAGGCCCCACTGGACCCCACCTCACCCTTCAGGCCTGTCCCCCGCCCTCCAGAGGTGGCTCACAGCCCCGGAGATCACCCCATCCAGCATGCTCCTCCCATGGGGGGATCCCTAGCCAGTAGATTTTAAGTAGAAGAGGGGCAGCGCCCGGGGTCACCTAGAAGCTTCTAGACAGAATACTCCAGAAAATCACCGAAGGCCTCATCCCCTTTCCCTGCCCACTTTCCCAGCTCCTGGACTGGTCCAGCCTCCAGGGCTGCCCTGGGAAAGACCCGAGGCAGCCCGGTGGAGAGATGGCCAAAGCGGAGAGTGGCCGTGCTGCCTGGTGGGGCACTGGGTCTGCAGCGTGAGACCACCAGGGCTGGGTACCGACGGGACAGCCAGCTTAGGGCTCCTCCGGGTGCAAGCAGCTCTCCACACCTCCGCCTGGGATCCCCAGAGGATAGCTGCTCTGAAGTTTAAGGAGGCACCCCAGACTCGGAGTGTCCCCAAATGAGGCCCTCTCTGAGTTTCTACCCAGACCACAGGGGGCCCACTCTTCCCCCTGTGCTGGCCCGGCCTCTGTCTCTTCATCCCCTCTCTGCTTTGGGTTGGCCACTGTCGACACCTGGTGATGACCGTGTCTCCACCTGGCGTCTTCTTTCCCAGCCCAGGAGGTTGGGCTGCCCCAGGAGCCAAAGCTGGGGGAGGGCCGGGGGGTGGGATGAAGCACGGCTGCCAGACCCCAAGGGGCCCAAGGATGGTCACGGCCACCCCGAGGCTCCTCCTGGCCAGCAGGAGCCCAGGGCCGGCTGGCTGCCTCTGGAGAGGTAGAGGGGCTGCAGCATTCTGCCTTAGAGAGGGGCCTGGCAGGGCTGTGGGGAGAGCGGCCTGCCCCCCACCATGGCCCGCAGCCCCCAGCCTCCCACGGGTGTGACACTCCGGATTGGGTGACCAGAGCAGGTGGCTTCCAGAAGCATCCAGCCCGGTGGGGGGTGGTTGGAGCTAAAGCATGTCCCCTCACCTGTGGAAGGCTGGGTGCACGGTCTCTGGGTAGGAGGGGCCTGCGGGCACCAGGTCCTGGGAGCATCCACGGATGGGCCCTCCTGAGTCACTGCGGCCAGGCTGGGCCGCCCCTCCCCCCGAAAGGACCCCGAAGCCAGGACTGTTTCTTGTGGGGGCTTCCTCACCCAGGGCCTCAGTGGAGTCTCCTGATTCTGGAAGTTTTCTCGCCCCTGTGGCCTGGCCATGCCAGGCTGGCCCAAGGCACTGCAGGATCTCCCGGTCCCGCCAGGGGAAGCAAGGCCACCCCTTGGGCCTGGGCCTGAGGATCCTCCTGCAGTGGGCACTCCTGCCTTTCACTCAGGGCCCAAGGTGACCCCTGGTGGGTGGGAGCCACGGCTCTGATCAAGGCCTGCAGCAGGGGGGCACCTAGCAGGGGTGGTACTGGGCAGGGCTCACCTTGGTCAGGAGCGTGCCCAGCCCTTGGGGGCGGTTGCCGGGGAGTTAAGTGGGGACAAACGTCAGAGAGGACACTCAGGCTGCCCGGCCTGGGGCTGCGACCGGGGGCTCTGGGTGCCGCCCCTCAGCCCCAGGACGCCACTGTCGTTGTGCAGTCCTGCCGGCCCATCCGGGCACCAAATGTTTATTCCTGGTGCGGGAGGGGTGAGGGGGACAGATGTGGCCTCGGGAGACGAGGCACAGGCAAGGCCTTGACCGGCTGTGAGGATGGGGTCAGCCAAGGGCCAGGCTGGGCTCCAGAGGGGGTGGGTCCAGCATTTCACGAGGGCCCGGCCTGGGCCATCTGAGAGCGGGGAGGCCAGGCAGAAACGGGGCGGGCGCTGGAGAGCGGGAGGCCTGGGGCGCAGGGAGGGAAAGGGGCAGGGCCTCTGGCTGCCTCACCTCTGTAGGCACTGCCTGGGCCCCAGGAGGCCCCCAGTGCCCCAGCCTTCCTCACAGCCCCCTCAGGCCTCGGGAGACACTCGCTCTGTGAGGCCGGGGCGCTGGTCGGAGGGGCAGGGCCTGTTTGCACAGCCCCTGCCCCCAGCCCAGGCTCCTCAGGCAACGCCCGCGGGCCCCAAGCTCACTGCAGAATGGGCCGCCGGGCACAGAGGGCGTGCACGTGCCTGTGAGCGTGCGTGCACCCGAGGGCGTCCTCCCTGTGCGCACGTGTGCGTGTGTGGGTGTGTAAGTGGTGTACGCTCATACGTGAGCTCTGCGTGTGTGCGGTTATCACGTGTAAAGGGCCAGAGACAGGAAACACCAGGGACGCTGGGAAACGCCCCTGAAGCGAGGGGACAGGGTGGCCCAGGGCAGGGGGACTTAGGTGGGGAGGGGGTGGCCCGGGGTGGGGGGGCCGTGTGGAGGGGGGAAGGTGGTCGGAGCAGGGGCACCTGGAGGTCTGGGCAGAGGCAAAAGAGGTGCCTGGGTCCGGGGTCCTGGTGGCGGCCTGCGGCCTCCGCTCCGTGCTCCTGAAGCAGTTAAGGAAGGCCGGGTCGGGGCCTCTCTCACCTGCTGGGTCTCTTCTGAGGCCCTGAACCTAATTGTGTCCTTGCAGCGTTAACCTTTCATCTCAGGACTGCCCCCTCCCCAGCCCCCCAGCACAAGTCCCACGGGCCTGTCCCCTCCTTCCCTTGGTCACACAGACGGGCCCCTGTGCGTCCTCTCTGCCCTCAGGGTGACCCTCCCCTGCCCTGGCCTCCCCATTTGACAAGCTGTCCCCCCTCAGTCCCCTCCTCCGTGCCCTCGTCCAGGGCCGCCCTCGCTGTGCCTCTGCTTGGCCACTGCCCTTGGGAGCTTCTGCTGCTCGACGGGTCCTGCCTGGGACCCTCTTCCCGAGCCCCAGCCCCCAGCCTTGCTACCTGGGTCCTGATGACCTCCTTACCAGGTGGACTGGGCCAGGACAGGCATGTCTGAGGTCTGGTGCCCACCCCAGCTGGGCACACAGCCCCTCCTCAGTGGACACTGCCGCCCGGCCCCTGCACCTCAGCCCCTCAGGCTCCCGGGCCCCTTCCCCAGTGTCGGCCCCCGGTGCCCCGCCCCAGCTACCACAGACCTCCCAGCGCTGCTTTGGGGCAAAATGCAGTGTGGTCACGGGAGATGCCCAGCGTCTGGACAAACGCGACAAGTTTCTCCCTCAGCTCAGAATTCAGCTCCTTCCTCGGCCCTGTGACCGAGAAAGGGGTGAGTCCTGGGAGGAGCCTCCCTCCAGACTGCGCCCCTCTGTCCTCGTGGCCCTTGACCTCCACGTGGAGCGCCAGGGAGAAGTGCTGACAGCTATCTCCATCCTGCGTGTCTCCTCCTGCTGGTGGGGGGTTGCTGAGCATGGCCTCCCTCTGGGTGCCCCCAGGCCCCCCCGGCCGCCCTGTGACCTAAGGAGCAGCTCTGGGCCCTTCCTGGGTGGGAGAGCCCCCTTCCAGGCCTCCGAGGGGTCCGGGTCTGGCCGCCCCTGGGGACAGGGCTGTGGACCCCGTGTGCGCGGGCTGGGGCCCCGTGGGGAGTGCTTGGGCGGAGGGAGGAGGGAGGAGGCCCCCGGTTGGAGGGGCTTTGGGGACGGGGGGCGGGGCAGGTGGGTGAACCGGGTCGGAGAGGCTTGGGTCCTTCCGGAACAGTCCTGTTGCCACACGTCTCCCGTGGCGGCCCATCCCTCAGGGGAGCCTGGCGGGAAGCCTGGCGGATGCAGAAGTCAGGTGTCCCGGGCCCGTCTCTCTGCCACCAGCCTGGACCTGGGTACCTTCCTCCTTCCAGCCGAGCTCTGGCTGCACCCACCTGGCTCCTCTCCCCATTGAGGGGAGAGAGAGCAGGTGCGCGGCCGGTGCTGGCCGCCCTCCCTCGAGCTGTTGGCCTGCCCGCCTCCAGGCAGGGGCTCTGGGTGTCCAGCCGCACCCTGAGGAGAGAGAGGTGGTGGCAAAGCGACGGTCGTCCTTGAGCTTGAAGATCGCCGAGGCTGTCCTGAATCAGGACTGGTCCTCCCCGAAGGTGCTGCCTGCTGGGCCACGAGGGAATGCCGCCCCCGGAAACTGCACCGAGCTGGGGCTGAGCAGGCCCCGGGAGGCCCATCCCACACCGCCCGGGCATCCAGGAGCCAGGGGCCCTCTCACGGGGCAGAGGTCCCCGCGCTGGACCTGCCCCGAGGCACGAGCAGGGACCAGAGGCTCCCTTGGGTGTGGCAGGGACAGGATGACCCTGACCTTCCCGAGCCTCGGTTTCTCCATCTGCGCAGAGGCACCGAGATGTTCCCACCTCACCGGTGCTCCGAGGGCTGTGGCCTAAGGCAGGGCTGGAGTCGGTCTGGGCCCGGCTGCACTCGCCCTCTTTCCTCCTGTCCAGGCGGGTCCCGGGCCTTCCGCCCTGGATGCCCACTCGGCCCACCTTCTCCAGGCTGTGCCAGGGACAGACCTTGTGGCAAGGCCAGTTCGGGCCCTGGGGTGACTGAAGCCCCGGGAGATGTTCGGGGCTCTGGGCCTGGGTCTGCCACACTCCCGGCAGGATGGTGCCACCCGCAAGGGTCCCAGGGGCTCCGTTCTGAGCGAGGAGGCGGGAGGCCTGGGCGGCCGCTGGCCTGGCAGGCGGTGGAGGCGTGGCGGAGGGGCTGGCCTGGGAGCCCCTGTTAAAGGGTTCACCTGCTAGCCGCCACCCCAGGGCAAGCTCACCTTCCTCCAAATCCAGGAAGGGTGAGGTTTTGCCCCTTTGTCTCCTGGGTGCAAGTGGGCCAGGAGGAGAGGTGTGAGAGTGAGAGCGTCCAAGGAGGGCTTGGGGTGGGGAGGCTGTGAGGCCCCCCTTGGACTTGGCCCAGTGAAGATCAGACAGTGGGTCCTTTTACCCATCCGGCCCCGTTCTGGGCCCTGGTCCTAGAAGTGGGTGGGGCAGGGGCACCTGCTGAGTCTGCCAGCCCACGGGGACGTGCCCCAGCCTGGCCTCCTTACACTCACGTGCCCCCGGCCCCCTGTGTCCACTGTCCGAGCAGTCGCCACCCCACACTGGACATCAGGGTCTCCTGGGCCAGGACGCCTGCTGGGAGCGCCCAGCCAGGCCCGGGGGTCACACAGGCACCTGAGCTGAGGGCCCACAGTGTGGAACCCGTCCCCGCCTGCCCGGTCTGGGAGATGGCTGAGTCGTGCTCTGGTCCCGGGGCAGGTGGCTGGGCGGTGGAGAGGGAGGGACAGAGAGGGTCAGCGCCAGGCTGGCCGGCCACTGACCCCGCTCTGCGCCCAGGTCCGGTCTGGGTCAGGGCCGCCTGAGGCCACCGCCGTGTCCGGCAGCCCCACACCCGGGGGAGCAGGCAAACCTCTTCTTTCCCGGACGTGGCAAGGTCCGCTGCCCCATGGTAGCTGCCGGCTGGCCACGGTGGCCCCCACCCTTCCACTCCCGGAGTCCTGAACGGGTGCCCCTGGGTGAGGTGGACCCGGCCAGGGGGTGCCCCAGAGAGAACTCGGCCTGGCCACTGACCCTTGGCAGGGCAATTCTTGGGGGCCTGGGGGGATACAGGAGTTTCTGGGTTCGGGGCTTGGTGCCTGGACCCTGGGCGGGGGCAGAGCACACTCACCCACAGAGCCCAGGCCCGTGATGTGAACTGGCTCTCAGCATGGGACCTGCCCACAGAAGTGGCAGGCAGGTGGGGAGGGTGCAGGCTGGAGGGTCTGGGCACCTCCCTCTGGGCCTGGGGGGCTTCTGGACCCCCTAAGGCCTCAGGAGGGTCCCCCGGCCCCGCCCGGAGCTCAGCCTGCATTGGCAGAACCAGAGCTTCTCACGGGTCCTGGGTCTTAGCTTACAGCACCCAAGGCCCCCGCTCGCAGACACCCACTCCCAGGCCTGCTCCCCGGGAGCCTGGGGTCCTCTCGGGAGATGGGTCCCTGGGAACCCTGGCCTGTGTGCGGAGCTGTAGCCCCCCAGCTAGGGGCTGAGGGGCTTGGCCGTGCCCCAGGCAGGCCAGGCGCCTGAGCTAAGGGCACCCAGAGAGCTGGTAGAACCTCATTCCTGGTGTGTCTGGGAGCGTGTCTCTGGGAGAGATTAGCCTGTGATTTGGGGTCAGAGGAAAGCGGGGTTGGGGGTCCCCATCCAGCCCCCGGGGGCCCAAATAGAAAAGGTGGGGGACAAAGTCACTCCGCTGGAGCTGAGCCATGATCCTCTTCCCCTGCCTGCGGACATCGGCGCTCCTGGCTCCTGTGCTTTTGGACCCAGACCAGGGTCTACACCTCCTCAGGTCTTCGGACTTGGACTGAATTGGGCCCCCCGGTCTCCTGGGGCCCCAGCTTGCAGACGGTGGACCGTGGGGCTTCACGGCCTCATAACCGCGTGAGCCCGTGCCTAGAATAGATTTCCCTCACAGGCATCTATACACATATCCTATCGGTCCCGTTTCTCCGGAGAGCACACAGGGGCTTGTAGACAACCCCGAGGGGTGGCTGATTTCAGACCCTGGGGCTCGGGGACTCAAGTGGGGGCGGGGCAGAGAGGAGGCTGCTACCCGGAGGCGTGAGCCTCGGGGAGGGGGCAGCCTGGATGCTCTGAAGGGCCGGTCTATCAGCAGACCAAGAATTAGTAAAATAATAGAATATCAGGCAAACGTCGAGGTTCGGGAAAGACTAATAACAGAGGTAGAAACCCGGGATGATTAATCGAGACACAGAGACAAGGCACAGATCAACACTGCAGGAATGAAAAAAAAGTCTACAGACATCCGAAGGATAACGAGAGGAAACCGCCACGAAGAGAGGGGGAATTTCCCAGCAAGCCCAGCAAAGTGGATTCAGGAAGAAAAAGTCTGAGCAGAAGCCGGACCCGTCGACAGATCTTCCCACCGCGGCACCACAACGCGGTCCGTTTTCCTGGGGGTCACTGACTCGCCGTGTCCTGCACGTGTGCAAAGTGTTTGAATGATAAGATTTCTTTCCATAAACTGGAAATTTTAGGCTAGTTTTAGACTTACAGAAGAGTTGTGAAGGTTCCCATACACCCCCCACCCGGCTGCCCTGTTGTTAGCACGTCACGTTAGTGTGGAACATCTGTCACGGTTAATGAACCAGTGTTGACACATGATTAACTGAAGTCCGTGCTTTATCCCATTTCCTCAGTTTCCCCCAAATATCCTTTCCTGTCCCCGGACCCCATCTGGGAAGAGCACGACCGTCGGTCGTCAAGGCTTCTCAGGCTCTCTGGGCTGTGACAGCTTCCCAAATGCTCCTGGCTTTTGCTGACCTTGACAGTTTGGAGGCCTGGGCAGGGATCTCGTAGACCACCCCTCTGCTGGGATTTGGCAAAAAAAGCCGGGCGTGACTATGGCTTAGATGAGACGGGAGTTTGTCTCTCTTTGATGTAAAAGCCCAGAGGTGGTGGCTGGGGCCCATGTGGGGCCTCGAGGCTCGCTGGCCCTCCTGCCGGTGTCACCACCGTGCATGGCCTCTGCCCCAGTTGCTGGCTCCACCAGCACCACGGACAGGGGCGAGGGTGCCCCTCTCTCAGAAGGCTTCCAGGAGGATGCGAAGGTCACCACACGTCTGCTGTCTAGACTTAGCCGCGAGGCCAGGATCGGCTACCTGGGAAGCCGGGAATCGCAGTCTGCATCCCGCCTGGCCGTGTCGTTGGCTCACACCGAGCCCCACAGACAAGAAGGGGAGGCAGCTCGCACCCCTCCCCAAGGACGATGACCACAAGCCCCGCGCCAGGCCCACACCCACCCCCAGCCGCGCCCCGGCCTCTGGGTCTCGAGGAGCTTCTCAGAGTGCTGAGACCTGAAGCCTGAAGCCAAGGTGTCCCCTCCCGACAGCTGCCGATGTCCTGGCCGGAGGCTCTGTGTGCAGAAGAGGAGCAGAGGCTGGGCAGCCTCACTGGGAAGTGGCAGCGCTGGCGGAGGCCCTGGCGCACAAGGGACCAGGACGCTCTCTGGCGGGGGAAGGAAGGGGCTGGCCCGGTAGCCCCTGGTGCTGGAGGCTGGAAGTTGCTCCCTGGCCACTGTCTTCTGTGGCCGATCTCCCCAGTCACCCACAGTCCAGCCACCGCACAGGCCCAGAGGCCAGGACGACTCTCCTCTCCTTCCACGTGAGGTCAGCGTCCTCTGGGCCACGGCTCTGCGGCCCCCAGGTTCCAGGCCCTCCAGGGCACACCCTGACCCCCACTAGTCCGTGCCAGAGATCCGGGCAGACCCTCCCCATCCAGCGGCCAGCTGGGTCCCCACACTGGGCGGAGGCGGAGGCAGGCCACTGCGGAGGGGGGGTCAGCAAGGGCCTGTTTCAGTGGCTCACAGATGAGATACCTGGGGGGATCCCGGGTTAGAGAGGGACAGTCAGAAGATCTCGAGGGGAGGTGGAGTGGGGATGTGGGGTGCTGGGGCTCCCTTGACCCGTGGCAGGAGCAGAAGGGAGCCAGTGGCAGGTGGGGAAGGAGCCAGTGGAGTCCCAGGGGTGGTTGGAAACCCAGGCCTGGAGTCAGGACAAGGCTGCAGTCACAGGTGGTGACAGAATAGGGGGAGGGAGGGGCGGCTGGAGGCCTGTGCCTGGAGGCCCTGACACAGAAGAACCAGATTCGTTAGAGGCTGCAGAGAGGTGAGGCCGGAGGGGAAGCAGGAGGGCCGTGGGGTGAGGCCTGGGGGAGGAGATGGGCCACCGGGATCAGAGGTCAAGGGAGGCCACGGAGGTTACGGGCCGGCGGGACCCAGGCTCTGCCCACTCTGGAGAGAGGCGCGTCCTTTCCCGTGTGAGAACGCTGGGCACCGCCCCCCGCTGTCCCAGAGCCACGGGGACAGTTGTGCGTGGGACTTTGCCTGGCCATGGGGGATGGAGGCTGAGAGGCTTGCTCGGCCCTAATGGACGCTGGACTAGAAGACGGGACCGGGACAGGTCGGGAGGGGAGGGGCCGAGAGGTGGGCGAAGCAGGGGCCTCACTGCCCAGGCTGGGTTCCCATGGCCGAGACCTGGGCTCAGGGCTCCGTCCAGCTCGGCCACAGCTGGCCCCTCAGCCCCGAGGTCCTCTGGGCCTCAGGCGCTTGGCGGGGCCGTGGACCAGGGTCGCCGGCTGTAAGGATTAGGGAAGAGGTGGTGTGGGCACCGGGCAGGGAGCCAAGCGACGGGGCTGCAGGCGGCCGTCCTGCTGACTCCGGTCTGACTCGGCGTGGTGGGGGGCGGGGCTGGCTGCCCTGCTGTCGGGCAGACGATGAAGTTGGGGTCTGCACGGCGGCCCCAGCACCTCCCCGCAGGCGCGGGCCTGAGCTCCGCGTGCCCTGCGGTGGGTCTGACCTCGCCCAGGGCTCTGAAGACCCAAATCCAGGCCTGTAACAAGCGTCCAGAGCCAGACTCGGAGAAGGATGGGGCTGGCGGGGGCCTAGGGAGGGGCTGCACCGGGCTCCGGGCAGGGCTGGGGCGGGGGCACTGCCTGTCTCTACAGCCTCAGGGTGAGCACTGCTCGGAGGAGCCTGTGTGGCCGAGGTCGCTGTCAGCGGACCCAGGGCGGCCTCCCCAGCCCACGGCTCCTGCCAAGCTCGGCAGTGCAGGCCCAGCCGGGGCCCCGCTGCTGGGGAGGGGCTGCTGGCCTGGGCTCCCTGGGGCGGCGTTGGGGGCTCTGCCTACAGCCCCTGTGGCTCATACTTGGCCTGGCTGGCAGCCCTCACGGGAAGCGCCGGGGAAGGCCACCATGTCCCCTAGCACTACGGGCTGCACGCAGACGCGGCTTCCAGATCACAGCGCCCTGTGTGGGTGACCACAGCACCTCTCTGAGCCCGGGCGGAGCGGGACCCTCATCTCTATCCAGACGGGGGCTGGGGGCTCGGGGGCTGGTCCTTCCTCCTTTCCTCCTGGGCTCAGAACCGAGTCCGTGTCAGTCCCCGTCCCCTACCTAGGTGTGGCCCGTGAGTCCCCTTCCTGGGGACACACCCACACGCACATCCCCACAAGCATGCGCACACACACACACACGTAGGTGCCCACGGCCACTTGTTCTTCACTCAGGGCTACCCGCGTCTGCAGCCCTGGGGTTCACGCCCCTCCGTCTCTGCCCCGGCCCCTTCCCCGGAGCGCGGCCGGCCCCCTCCCTCCATGCCTCCCGCCCCTACTCCTCTTCCACCACCACCAGGTGGGGGTCACCTGTCCCGCACCTGTTGAAGGATGACGTGGCTCCTCCCCCAGCCAGGCAGGGGAGGGGTGGGCGTGGGGTGCCCCTCCCCCTCCCCAGAAATAAACAGGTCAGGGGGTTGGGGCTCTGAGCATCTTGACCTGCAAAACGAGCACTGCAGGGTGAGAAGAAGGGCCGCACGCTCCCCACACACGTGCTGCGCCCACGCCCTGTCCCGGCCCCCCAGGGCTCAGCCACAACCGTCTCCAGATGGCCGGCTCTGGGCGGGGGCAGCTCCCTGCCCCGGAGCCACCCTGCCCACTGGGCCCGAGAAGAGCCAGGCCAGGACAGGGTAGGCAAGGATGCTGCGGTGGCCTCCCAAGGGTCCCACCCCATGGCGCCATGGGACCCGGCGGCACAACGGGCACCAGCGTCCCCGAGCCCCAGGGGCCTTGTGGGAGGTGAGACCTGACACAGGCCCCAGAGACACGGGGGAGGTCGGTGTGGGGACGCCGAGATCAGGCCAGTTGGACAAGCCAGAGCGGGGTCTGCTTCTGGGACAGCCCCGGCCTTCTGCTGCCCTCCCCAGCCCAGACCCAGGGCCGCTGTGCCACTCAGCCCAGCCCTCCCCCCGGGACAGAGCCAGGGGACCCCACCCGCTGAGGTGCAGTTGCTCTGGGGGACGTGTGCTGTCTAGGGTCTCAGAGGCCCAGTAACTGACGGAGTGGAAAAAACCTGCCTCCCAGCTAATCCACATGTGGGGCCAAAAAGTCCTCTGGGGATTTTCCGTTACTCCACGGTCCTTGCAAAAACAACTTCTGACCCCACTCCCTCCCGTTTAAATAAGGAACTTGTCGATCGGGTACTTTCCAGGTGCATGAAGCCGATATGCCCTTAGGCAAGAACCGTTCTGAGAAACGGGCGGCTTGTCCTAACCGGTAAACCGCAAAAATGTTGAAACAAACAAGCCTAATCTTGCCCACCCCTCCGCACTCCTATAGATGCAAATAGGGTATTCTATAATAAACCAATAAGATTCTATGGCTAAGCTGTAATAAACCAATCAGGGAAATGCACGATATGTTAACCAGAAACTGTAACCTATAAAATGTATGTAATTTTGCTTCTCGGGCTTCCCCATCGGCCTCCTGCGTGAGGTTCCGGGAACCCCGGTGCATCGGCTCCTAATAAACCTCTTGCGTGTTGCAGCGGCTCTCGACTCTTGGCGGTTCTTGGGCGAGTTGGAATCCCTCGGAGACCGGAGACCGTTTGGGTCTAACATCTGGGGGCTCGTCCGGGATCCCCAACTCGCCCCCGGGTCACAAGAACATCGGGAGTCGGAGGTATCAGGTAGGCTTGAGCCTAATTGTCTGTTTGTCGCCCGTTTCTTTGCTAGCCGCCGTTAGGAAGAAGCCGTGTGAACCGGCTTGCTGTGAAATCTGTATTGGACTCCTGGCTAGGCAGACGTGCCGATAGCTGGTGTCCACGGACCCCGGGGGACTCCCTGGTGGTCCATCTGGAAGGAGAAACAAATCTTGTCTCTCCTTCATCTGGTTCTGGCAGGTTATACAAGCTGCCATCTGAATTTGAGTTGGTTTCAGTTTTAAGCTTGCGGCGGTCAATGTGTGTCTTCTGAAAGTTTATTGTTTTTCTGTACTATTATCTTTTTTTTGACGGACGACAATGGGACAAACTATGACGACTCCTCTTTCTCTCACCCTAAGCCACTGGACTGAAGTTAGGGCTAGGGCCCACAACCTTTTAGTAGAAGTAAGAAGAGGAAAATGGCAAACGCTGTGTACCTCTGAGTGGCCTACATTTCAGACAGGGTGGCCACCCGAAGGATCTTTTTTGTTAGATAAGGTTGGGCTAGTTAAGTCTAGGGTCTTTAACGCAGGACCCCACGGACACCCAGACCAGATACCATATATCCTGGTCTGGGAAGATCTGGTTCTCTCCCCGCCTCTGTGGGTCCGGCCCTTTGTTTCCTCAACAGGCACGTCTGCATGCGCTCCAGCACGGTCGGAAGTACTGGCCCTAAAAAAAGCCCCAGACGCCGAAAAGCCATTTGCAGCCCCGGCCCACCAAAGGCGATATATCCAGACTTGCAGTCCGATCTGCTTCTTTTCGATCCCCCACCACCTTACCCTCCAGCCCTAAACCCCGTACCGCCTCCCAATCCCCCAGCTCCACAACCCTCCGCACCAGTAGGGCCACCTGTTATGGCAGAAGGGGAGGGTCCCTCGGCGGGCACCAGAAGCCGGAGGGCTGTTTCCCCGGACTCTACCGCTTTACCCCTTAGAGAATATGGCCCCCCCCCCCGATGACCACGGGAATAGGCCCCTTCAATACTGGCCCTTTTCCTCTGCAGATCTTTATAACTGGAAGATTCATAACCCTACTTTCTCTGAAAATCCACAGGCTCTTACTGCTCTAATAGAGTCTCTTGTCTTCTCCCACCAACCCACCTGGGATGCTTGTCAACAGCTCCTCCAGACTCTCCTCACAACTGAGGAGAGGCAACGGGTTCTCCTGGAGGCTAGAAAGAATGTGTTAGGCGCCAATGGACAACCTACCCAGTTGCCTAACGAGATTGATGCCGGTTTTCCACTCGTCAGGCCGAATTGGGACTTTAATACCCCAGAAGGTAAGGAGCGCCTAAAAATGTATCGCCAGGCTCTGGTGGCGGGTCTCCATGGAGCGGCCAGGCGCCCCACGAATTTGGCTAAGGTAAGAGAAGTAATTCAGGGGCCCCAGGAATCGCCAACCGTGTTCCTAGAACGCTTAATGGAGGCTTTTAGACGATTCACTCCTTATGATTCAACTTCTGAGGAACATAAGGCCACCATAGCAATGGCCTTTATTGACCAGGCGGCCCCAGATATTAGAAAAAAATTACAAAGGCTGGATGGCCTGCAAGGTTTCTCCCTCCAAGATTTAGTAAAAGAGGCAGATAAAGTATATAATAAGAGGGAAACGGAAGAAGAAAAGGAAGAAAGAAAGCAGAAGGAACAGGAGGCCCGTGAATTAAGGCGGGACAGGCGGCAAGCGAAAAATTTGAGTAAGATATTGGCCACTGTAGTCAGAGGAGAAAATATTAGAGACAGAAATAGACAGGAAGGATGGGCAATGAACAGAAGGCGACCATTAGGCAAGGATCAATGTGCTTATTGTAAAGAAAAAGGTCATTGGGCAAGAGAATGCCCTAAAAAGAAAAACGGGGGAAAGCCAATCAGAGAAAAAATTTTTACCCTGGAAGAGGAAGATTAGGGAAGTCAGGGCTCGAACCCTCTCCCCGAGCCCAGGGTAACTCTTAAAGTGGAGGGGGAACCCGTCCAGTTCTTGGTGGACACCGGAGCTCAGCACTCAGTCCTCGTCCACTCAAAAGGCCCCCTTTCAACTAAAAGGTCCTGGGTCCAGGGGGCTACAGGAAATAAGCAGTACTCATGGACCACACGAAGGACAGTAGACCTTGGGGTGGGACAAGTAACCCACTCATTCTTGGTCATACCTGAGTGCCCATACCCTATACTAGGCAGAGACTTACTCTCTAAGGTGGGGGCCCAAATCCACTTTCAACCAGAAGGGCCCACCATAACTGACAACCAAGGCAGTTTCCTAGAAGAAGGTAAGCGTCGGGCGGGAGCAGCCGTAGTAGACGGGAAAAAAGTCATCTGGGCAGCCGCATTACCGCAAGGGACATCGGCCCAGCGGGCTGAACTGATCGCCATGACCAAGGCATTGGAACTAGCAGAAAACAAAAAGGTAAACATCTATACAGACAGTAGGTACGCATTTGCTACCGCCCACATTCATGGGGCCATCTACCAACAAAGAGGGTTGCTCACCTCGGCGGGCAAAGAAATTAAAAACAAGGAAGAAATAGTGGCCCTGCTAGCTGCCCTCATGCTCCCCACTAAAGTCAGCATCATTCATTGCCCCGGGCACCAGAAGGACAATACCCCGGTGAAAAGAGGCAACAACATGGCAGATAGGGTGGCACGAGAAGTGGCTCTACGGGAAATCATACTAGAACTATCAGACAAGAGTCCTGGGAAACCAAATGATAGGAGAGCAATTACCCCAGCCATAACCAAAGGAACATTATCTCCTCAACAAGCAAAATCCATGCTACAACAGATTCACAGATGGACGCACTTGGGAACCAAGAAGATGGTGTCCCTACTACACAAGACAGGTTATGATACCCCTGGACTAACTAAGTTAGCTGAACAGATTGCACGAGAGTGCATTCCATGCCAACAGGTAAACTCCCATAAAGGAAAGCTTGAGGTCGGAAAAAGGCTCAGAGGAGACCGCCCAGGAGCCTATTGGGAGGTCGACTTCACTGAAATACGCCCTGGAAGGTACGGTAACAGGTATCTTCTAGTTTTTATAGATACCTTCTCAGGATGGGTAGAAGCTTTCCCGACGAAGAAGGAGACAGCTACTGTGGTGGCCAAAAAGATCTTAGAAGAAATTTTCCCCCGGTTTGGGGCACCAAAGGTAATAGGATCAGATAATGGTCCCGCCTTCGTCGCCCAGGTAAGTCAGGGTGTGGCCAAATACCTGGGGACTGATTGGAAATTACATGGTGCCTATAGACTCCAGAGTTCAGGACAGGTAGAGAGAATGAATAGAACTCTAAAAGAGACCCTAACTAAATTGTCCATAGAGACTGGCGGTACAGATTGGACGGTGCTCCTTCCCTTAGCCCTGTTCCGGGCTAGAAATACCCGCTCCCGCTATCATCTTACTCCATTTGAAATACTATACGGGGCCCCACCTCCTCTTCTTACGCTAAGGGAGAAAATAAGTCCTGACTGCCAGAATAACGCTGACCTATATGCTAGGCTGTTGGGACTCCAGTTGGTCCAAAAGGAGGTGTGGTCCCAGCTGGCAGAGGCTTACCGACCAGGAACACCAGCGGAGTCTCATCCCTTCCAAGTCGGAGATTCCATGTATGTCCGTCGGCACCGAACCCAGACTCTAGAGCCTCGGTGGAAAGGACCATACATCGTCCTGCTCACCACCCCCACGGCTATAAAGGTAGACGGCATCGCTGCGTGGATCCATGCTTCACACGTGAAGGCCGCGCCAGCATCTGCAACATCGGAATGGCGAGCCCAAAAGACCAGCAGCCCGCTCAAGCTCAAGCTTCTGCGATCATCAGATTTATAACTTTAACTTTGTTACCCCTACTGACTGTGAGTAATTTTAGTCCTCACCTGCCCCAGCGTTTAACCTGGCAGGTAATTTCCCAAACTGGAGATGTAATATGGTCTGTTAGCCATACTGCCGCCCCATGGACCTGGTGGCCAGACCTTTTTCCTGATGTATGTAAATTAGCTGTAGGGGCACCTGGGTTCAACGGAGACTTATTAAGTTATTATGACCAAAACACAGTTCCGAACCAACCTGATTTTTGGGACCCATGGGGGGAAGGATGTTCTGACCTAGGTCGAAGAAGTAGGCTCAGAGCTCTTCCCTTCTATGTATGCCCTGGATTTCATCGCCCCAGGTCCCTTAATTATAAATGTGGAGGAACTGAAAACTTTTATTGTCGAAGCTGGGGATGTGAAACCACAGGAGATACCTACTGGAAGCCCTCCTCCAGCTGGGATTTTATTAAAGTAATGGCCAATTACTCCCATTCAACAGGGGGATCAGGTTTCTCAGGCCAGGGCACTCCCCTACCTGAATGCTCGAATTGGTGCCATCCCCTTAAGATCTCTTTTAGTGAACCAGGAAAAAAGGATAAAAACTGGATAAATGGCCATTCATGGGGAATTAGGTTTTATAAAGAAGGATATGATGATGGATTACTGATGACCATCAAACTAAAAATTGAAACCCCTACTCCAGTTCCTTATAGGCCCCAATCCTGAGATAGGGCACTCTCTGCTACCTTTGGCCCCTCCCACAGTGCTACCAGGGATAAGAAACCAGACTTCTGGGCCAAAAGGAATAATAATCAAACCCAAAACCCCCCGGGACCGAATGCTCTCATGGTCCAGGCGGCTTTTGAGGTTTTAAATGCCACAAACCCGGAGGCTACCAAATCATGTTGGCTTTGCTATGCTGCTCCTCCCCCTTATTATGATGCTATAGGATATAATTCTAATTATAGTAATGTTAACACTCCAGATCAACGTCGATGGAAACAAGAAGGAAATAGTAAATTGACCCTGGCCTCGGTATCAGGCAACGGTACCTGTGTGGGAAAACCCCCCCCCCCATCACATCAACATCTCTGTACCAACTCAAGCCTCCCACAGGGCTCAGGGTATCTCCTCCCACCTCTGGATGGATGGTGGGCATGTAACACGGGATTGACTCCATGCATATCCTTGGAAGTCTTAAACGCTTCAGCTGATTTTTGTGTGCTAGTTCAATTAGTCCCTAGGCTTATTTACCATTCAGATTCATCCTTTCTAGATGAATACGAAGGCAAAAGAAGGTTTAAGAGAGAGCCCATAACCCTCACCCTGGCTGTACTCCTAGGACTAGGAATGGCAGCCGGGGTGGGAACGGGTACAACAGCCCTCATCCAACAACCCCACTATTATGATGCCTTAAGACAAGCTGTAGATGTTGACCTCCGGGCATTAGAAAGTTCCATAACTCAGTTAAAAGAATCTCTCACCTCGCTTTCAGAAGTAGTAATGCAAAACAGAAGGGGACTAGATTTGCTGTTTCTCAAAGAAGGTGGATTATGTGTCGCATTAAAAGAAGAATGCTGTTTTCATATTGATCATTCTGGGGCTATCACCAAAACTATGAACAAACTCAGGGAGCGCCTGGACAAAAGACAACAGGAAAGAGAAAGTCAAAAAGGGTGGTTCTAATCATGGTTTGATAAATCTCCCTGGCTTACTACTTTAGTTTCCACCTTGTTAGGGCCCCTCATTATTTCATTGTTGCTTTTAACTTTTGGACCATGCATTCTGAATCGCCTGATAGCCTTTATTAGAGAGCGCATCAGCACTGCACAAGTTCTAATGCTAAGACAACAGTACCAAAATCTACAAACAGAAGAAACCGTAATTCCATCATTGAAATTAGTTACAAAAACAAAAAAGGGGGAATGTGGGGCCAAAAAGTCCTCTGGGGATTTTCCGTTACTCCACGGTCCTTGCAAAAACAACTTCTGACCCCACTCCCTCCCGTTTAAATAAGGAACTTGTCGATCAGGGTACTTTCCAGGTGCATGAAGCCGATATGCCCTTAGGCAAGAACCGTTCTGAGAAACGGGCGGCTTGTCCTAACCGGTAAACCGCAAAAATGTTGAAACAAACAAGCCTAATCTTGCCCACCCCTCCGCACTCCTATAGATGCAAATAGGGTATTCTATAATAAACCAATAAGATTCTATGGCTAAGCTGTAATAAACCAATCAGGGAAATGCACGATATGTTAACCAGAAACCGTAACCTATAAAATGTATGTAATTTTGCTTCTCGGGCTTCCCCATCGGCCTCCTGCGTGAGGTTCCGGGAACCCCGGTGCATCGGCTCCTAATAAACCTCTTGCGTGTTGCAGCGGCTCTCGACTCTTGGCGGTTCTTGGGCGAGTTGGAATCCCTCGGAGACCGTTTGGGTCTAACACACACAGACCTAAGAAATCCAATAACTTCCTTCAAAACAAAATAGCTCCCGCCAGGGCGTTCCTCCCTGAGCCTCAGAGCATCCCGCCCCCCGGGGAGGTGCGTGAACACGGTAGAGACGACGCTCCAGCGCCCGCTCCCGCCCCTGCAACAGCCTGGGGAACCGGAGCGTCCTCGCCGTCCTCGCCAGGGGAACGAGGTGGGCGGTCAGACCCTCCCCGCGGTCCTGCGGGCGCCCCGGCCTCTTGGTCCCCGGTCTGGTTCCACAGTGGCCGGAGGCCCTCCGCTCAAGCCCACTCCCGTTTCTAGTCTGCCCGGAGGACACCAGAGGTGGTCCCCAGGATGGCTGCCCGGGAGGAGCCCTGGGTGCCCCTTGTCTTGCTGTCAGCCACGGGTGGTGGGTGACACTGGACACCCTGACATCCAGGCCTGGGACAGTGCAGCCTGAGCTCTGGCCGCCGGGCACCCTGGCCTCGCAAGCCTTCTCCAGCAAGGTCACCAGCGAGGAAAGAGGGGTGTGATGGCTCTGGGGTGCTCCAGGGCAGGGGTCAGAAGGGCCCTGCCTGCTGGGCTGGTGGTGGGCCTGTTCTCCCTCCGGCTCCTGGGAACCGGTCAGCTGACAGGGTGGCGGGGCGGAGGGAGCCTGGCCTGTCAGCCCCCGCACTTCCCCTCTGTGCTGGGATCCAAGCCCCTTGGGTCTGGCTCCTTGGCCAGGTCAGAGGGCCTGCAGAGGTGGGCAGCTTGGTGGGGGCCCCTTCCCAGGCCGAGATTGACCCTGGAGGCCTCACCAGCCCCGGTCCCTGGGAACCTGCCCCGTGGACCCGCCTGGAGGTGCACAGAGCCCCGTCCACACAGCGCTTCCCCTTCTCTCTTCCCAGCAGAGGTGTCTGGGCTCCTTGGGAACTGGGAGGACGCATCTTCTGGTCCTCCCCAGGCCCCAGGGTGAACAGAGGGACTCCCCAGGTTACCCTGTCACACCTGGACTGGGTGGCCCCCCAGCCACGTGACACCATCCTCCTCAGGGGCCCTGTGTCCTCACTGTCTGCGTCGGGAGGTCCATTGGGTGACTCTTCGGGAACCAGGCAACCAGGCCCAGGTTACCCTCTGAGCGGGTGCTACCGGGAAAGGTGCTTCCCCAGGGGCCAGAGTGGGCGCTAGGCCTCAGGACCCAGAAGGGAGGGCAGAGGGCAGGGTGGCAGGGGCTCCAGCTCAGCTCTGCACCCACAGATCCCGTTCCCCAGGGCTGACCACTCAGGACCCCGTCACCCTGGCCCACCTTCTCTCTACATTCCTCTTCCACGAAACAGGCAGCGTCAGCTCTGGAAGCGCCCAGGGGGCTGGTCCTGGGCCCAGCAGGCCCAGATGGTGATGGGGGCTCTGGGGCCAGGATGAAGAGACGAGCCAGCTGCCCACAGGGCCTGAGGCCATGGCTTGGGGCCCACAGCAGGGGCCGCACGGCTCCAGCCAGCAGCTCCCCGGGTCCCATCATAAGCCCCTCAGGGGCCAACATTCCAGGACGAGCTCTGCCTGGTCTGCCCTCCCCCCGTCCAGCTCAGCCACCCACCATGGGACCTGAGCGGGGAGGTGGGCACTGGGGGTTCACACAATCCCGTCCCCACGCCCAGGCCCTCCCTTCCCCGACGCCTGGTCATGGTGTCCATGTACGGGACGAGGGGGGTCAGGCACCTGCCTCCTTGCCCTTTCCTGATGCCGCTTGGGTTTGATGGTCAGGCCACATCGGGTGGGTCCATATCCACTGTCCATACCCACGGGATGCCTTACCTAGGTCCCAGCATTCTGCACAGGAGGGAAGCACGCAGGGTGGGTTCCTGCTGTGGACACCTCCATCCTCATGCAGTCCCTGTCCCTGGAACTGTGGGCTGGCTTCTGAGGACTGATCACAGTGACAGCGGGGGCAGTGCCCAGAGGATGGCTTCTATCTCAAAGGACGCAGGGAATGTTTTCAACCTGGCAACATGCGTATGGTGCCAGGGGGCCAGGAACCAGAGGTGCAGGGGGGATTGGTCACTAACACATTCTGTGACCTACCTCCTGTCCGGGCAGGACACCTGCTGCTCCTTCCAGGGGACACAATAACAGAATTAGAGAAGGTGACTGCCCCCAGCAAAGGAAAGGATTCTCCTATTGGCTACTGACCCCAGGCAGGAGGGGAAAGTGGGTTTCTGTACAGAATGAGGGCCAGGAGAGCCGCGTGGGAGCACGGAGCTCCCTGGGGGCCGCCTGGTACTTCCAGGTCTGCAGGACAGGCTGGTGGGACCATGGCCACCAAAGACTCAGCCGCCTGGGGGATTGAGAGGGGGGATCGTCCATCAGGCGCAAAGCCAGGCGGGCTGCGGGGCGGGCAGGGAAGGCGGAGCGGGCAGCGGGCCGACATGCCTGGGGTGCGTCCACCCGGCCCAGGCCAGCTGGGTTAGAATCCCACCGCGGGGGGTGGGACGCGGTCTGTGGCCCTTGCCCACGTCTGCCCCTGTCTGGCACACAGCTGCCACACTTCCAGGTCTGCAAGGAGGGCTTGGCTGAGAGAGATGGGGGGCGGAGCCCATCTGGGGAGTCGGGTCTTCTGATGTCTCCGTGCCTCTAAAGATCCAGGTGCCAGCGAGTCTGCGTCCAGGGCTTGGCTGGACCACCCGTGTCCTTGGCCTCAGGGCCCCCCGTTTTGACTCTACAGGGTCTCTGCTTGTCGAAGGGCAGAAGGTGGGGTTCCAGGCGACACTGACCCATCCTGGGGACAGGCTGGTAACCGGGCTGCCCAGAGCGTGGGGAGGAATGTCCAGCCAGGCTCAGAGAGAGGGTGCGGGTGGGATGGGTGAGGGGGTGTCCCGGGCAGCCGGCCAGCAGGACAGCTGTGGCAACACTCAGGCCGGCAGGGGTGGGCGGCGTGCTGTTCACGGTGACTGTTCAGGCTGTACTGACGCTGAACAGCTACTCCTTGACTTGGCCAAAGTCAAGCCACTGGGAAAGGCAGGGCCCCTGCGCTCGGAGGACAGGGCCGGGTAGGAGGGTGCAGCGGCGGGAATGTCCCGCAGGGCCCCTGCGCTGCTGTCACTGAGGGCCGGGCCCTCTCCCCCTGCCCGCAGGCGTAGGCAGCTCAGGGCAGAGCTTGCCCTTCAGACTCTTAAACGCGGCACCTCTGTCCTCCCACCGTGACAAATACAGCAGCCGCAGGCCCGGCCGCACGCTTGCGGCATCCTTCTCTGTCCAGCCCCGGCTGTGCCCCGCAGGACCTGGGCGCCTGTCCCCCGCCCCCCAGCCGTCCTCGGGGGTACAGGCCCCGGGTCCTCACGCACCAGATCATGGCATATGCCACTTCCAAGAGGTGGTTTTCATTTAGCGAGAACGTTGCTGTGAAAGGGCTCAGCAGGGACCTGTCTTCTGGCTTGTGGATGCTGCCCGCTAGGCCGAGGACAAACCACTCGCCCTGAAGCTTCAAGGGGCTGGGGGTAGGCAGAGTCCAGGAAGGCCCAGAACCCCCCGTTGCACTAGGCGATGGCTCCCAGGCTGGGCCTGCCCCGGTCACACAGGCAGGAGCCCGAGGCCGCCCTGGGCCTAGCGGGGACGGTGATCCTGGCCCATGGCTGGCCTCTCTGGGCCTCGGTTTCCTCCTCTGCGCAGAGGGACTGAGATGTCTCCACCTCTCAGGGACGGGTGGGGATTACGGAGGGAATCCAGGGTCCTCTTCTGCTGGCTTCAGGGGTGCATGGGGGTGCCGAGAGCAGGGCTGGCCGGGCTGGATTCCCCGCACCCGACTTGGCCGGCCCCCTCCCCCTCCCTCCCAGCCCCTGACCTGGCTTTCCTGGAAGCTCTGCGAAACTGAGCTGGGGACTGTCCGTGGGGGTGAGGTCTGGCCCTTCAGGGCCCTCGGCAGGGAGAGTAGTACCCACGGGGCACACCACGGCCCCATCCCGGCAGGGACGGAGGGGAGAGAAGTGGCCATCAGTGCTGCCGACGCAGGGACTCCCCTTTTATGGGCCTGCGTGGCAGGCGCCCCTCCCTGGGGGTGTATCTCCTGCACTTTCCTCCTCAGGACCCTGGCGGGAGGAGAGGTGGGTGCAGAGGGCTTGGGGGTGGGCTGGGCAGGGGCGGGGCCCACCTCAGCGGGGGGAGGGCATCTGGGTCCCAGCCTGGGGAGGTGGGGTGCCCGCTGGGTCCAGCAGCTCCCAGGGAGGGCCCCGACCTTCCCATTCAGATTCCTGAGAGCCAGGCTCTGCACCGCTTTGGCACCCATCCCGGGCACCCCACGCTGGGGATCAGAGGCCTGCAGTGTCTCCCCTGCAGCCTCACCCCAGCTGCACTCCACCACCAGTGGAGGACAGAATGCCCCGTCCCAGGACGGGAGCATGACGTTTCCTTGCCCGACGGGTCAGGGCTGGGGCATTCTCGCTGCAGGAACATGGCGCAGAGCCTGGGCCTGCCAGCCTCCACGCTGCTGCTCCACAGTCCCTGAGGCCAAGGTGGGGGTCCCTGCAGTCACAACCCAGAGGGAGGGCAAGGGGCAGGGCAGGCCAGCCTGGCGGGTCCTGGGGACTGGGGGATAGTTGGGGAGGGCGTGGGCAGCCCCCAGAGAGCCCCTTCTCCCCACTGGCAGCGGAGTGCGTGGGTCCTGGGCTCCATCGGATAGCGGGAAGGACCTGTACTTGGCCCGTGGGCTCGTCCTGAGTCACCGCCTCCCGCCCTTGGCCCGGGGCAGCCTGTCCTAAACAGGAGCCCCAGCCAGGCCACTGGGAGAGCCCAAGGCCCAGGGCTTCAGGCCCTGGCTCTGTCCCAGGCCCCCTCTCCTCTGGGAAGGGCCTGGCCCTCGCTGGGGCCCTTCCTTCCCCGGGAGTGTCTCCCCGTTGCCAGCTGGACGGCTGCCAAGGCCTCTCCAGGTCAGCTGCAGGCCCCGGGCGGGGAAGGGCCGGGGGTCTGGGCAGCCGAGCCCCCATGCCTTGACCTCGCCGGGCCTGGCCAGTTAGCACAACTCACCTGCTTCCAGACTCTGGCCACAGCGAGAGAATTCGCAGACAACAAGCTGGTTTTCCTGGAACTTCCCAAAGGACCCGTCACGCTCCAACAGAAGCTGGGGCGGCAGCTCCCCCAAGACCTGGCCTCCACCTCCCACCCTGCAGGCCCCAACGACCCCGCTGACCCCAATGTGATCCTAAATCCCCCCGAGATCGTGCCTAAAACCCGCCCCTCTGCACCCCTCCCGGGCTGGGGGCGCTCTGCCCCCCTCAGGTGGTGCCCTCCCACTGGGTGCTCTGGGGAGATCTTGAGGGGCAGCAGTCGGCCCCTCCACAAGTACGCCCACCCCTGCGACCACCTGGCCTTCCCTGGTCAGCAGCGGAGGCCAGGCGGGGTCCCCACCCCACCCCAGGCCTGAGTGGTGCCCTAGGCCCAGGGATCCCACCCCCAGGCCCTGTTCATCTCCCTGGTGTGCGGCCAGCAGAGCAGGGCAGTGCTGGGTGAGCGCAGGCAGCGTGGGATGACCTCCCTGAAGGCCCCCCATGCGCTGGGGGAGCTGGAGGTCCCCTCTGCAGTGAGGGAAGTCTGGCCCCGTCCCCACATTCAGGGGCCTGGCCCATCTGTCCACTGGAGCTCCTGTGTGGACAGGTGCCCAGCAAGAAGGGCCAAGCAGGGGCTTCCCTGGTGGCGCAGTGGTTGGGAATCCACCTGCCGATGCAGGGGACACGGGTTCGTGCCCCGGTCCGGGAAGATCCCACGTGCCGCGGAGCGGCTGGGCCCGTGAGCCATGGCCGCTGAGCCTGTGCGTCCAGAGCCTGTGCTCCGCAACGGGAGAGGCCACAACAGTGAGAGGCCCGCGTACCGCAAAAAAAAAAAAAAAAAGGGCCAGGCACAGGGAGTTCCCTGGTGGCCTAGTGGTTAGGATTCGGGACTTTCACTGCCGTGGCCCAGGTTCAATCCCTGGACTGGGAACTCCCGCAAGCCATGTGGCAAGAAAAAAAAAAAGAGAGAGAGAGAGAAGGGCTAAGCATAGAGCACCTGGTGGTCCCATGACAGGGCCAGCGATGCACCTGCTGTGGGACCACGGCACCGGGGGCCTGGGACACGGCAGCCTCACGTCCGGGCGAGGCCAGTGCGCTCCAGGTCAGTGCTCCTTGGGCGTGAGCGGCCCCTCCACGTTCCCCGACTAAGACTGCCAGTTAGAGGGTAGTTTCCATAGAGTTTTCAAGGTTTTTCTTTCTTCTAAGATATTAAAAACCACCTCTCATAATTAAAAGGCCCAAACAAATTATAATTAATAAATATCTTTACATTAAAAACGATTCATCTGGGGCTTCTCTGGTGGCGCAGTGGTTAAGAATCCGCCTGACAATGCAGGGGACACGGGTTCGAGCCCTGGTCCGGGAAGATCCCACATGCCACAGAGCAACTGAGCCCGTGTACCACAACTACTGAGCCTGTGCTCTAGAGCCCGGGAGCCACAACTACTGAGCCCGCGAGCCACAACTACTGAAGCCCGCGTGCCTAGAGCCCATGCTCTGCAACAAGAGAAGCCACCGCAATGAGAAGCCCACACGTAACAAGGAAGAGTAGCCCCCATTCGCCGCAACTAGAGAAAGCTCCCGTGCGGCAACAAAGACCCAACGCAGCCAAAAATAAAAACAAATAAATACATTTAAAACAAAAACGATTCATCTAGAGCTACAATTGTTTCACCCAGTTTTTGAAAATTTAATTAGAGCTTGTTAAACATTTTAGCAAAAGCAAAATGCGTCGCGACGGTAGCCCTCTGTTCCCCACCGCCCCGTCCCATGTAAGGAGCCAGCTGCGGGTGGGGCTGGCCTGCTCTCTGGCCTCGCCCCTTTGATCCCTTGAGAGGTCCTGGCGTGGTCCCTGGGATGCTCAGCTCTGCTGGAAGGACCCTTTCTTCCCCAGAAGCTCTGAGAGGGGCCTCTAAGGAGCCTGGCCTGCCCACAACCCAGAGCACAGGCCCTCCTTTCTGTCTGGGGGATGCGGCGCCAGGCATGCAGTGGTCTCTCTGGGGCCCAGCCAGCTCTGCGCTGCGGCCCATGTGACACAGGTGCCTGTGTGGCCTCCAGCTCTGCTCTGCGGGGTCTTTGTCTTTCCCTTTTCCCACCAGCCCTGTCTGCCCTTCTGGGAGGCCGGTGCCGAGGGACACCGGGTGGGCACGGCCCAGACTGGGGTGTCGGGCACAGTCCCTGCCCGCTGTGGACACACCAAGCCCTCCAGGGCTGCGGGCTCCTGCCAGCAACCGCCACCCCAGGCCTCCTGGTCCGGACTGGGTCAGCGGGTGCGGAGGGCAGGTGGGCATGCAGAGGTGGGGCCAGGGGCCTCTGACCCTGCTCTCCGGGGACCACTCTCCGGGGACCAGGCAGCGGTCCCTCCCGTTCTGTGGCCTACAGCTCACCCACGGAGGCCTGGTCCTCCCCGCAGCCCAGGGAAAGAGGCTGCTGGGGGCATGAAATGGGGCTGGGGTGGGGGTCCAGCTCCCAGGTGCCCCCTCAGCCTCGCCATCGTCAGGGAATGGTGAGCACTGGACCTCAAGCTTCCGGGGTCAGGAACCTGCCACCTGTGTGCCCAGAGGCTGGCATGCAGTGGGCATTTCAGGAATGCTCATCAGACAGACCCTAAGGCTCCCCAAACAGGGCGACTTGGGGCCTTCTCCCAGGCCTGGCTTTGGCCAAGCCGATGACCAGCTCCCTGACCCTCCAGCCCCGGTCTGGCCCAAGCCGGGGGCTGCCATTTGCCCTGAAGCTCTCCCCAGGTTCTCTTGAGGGAGGCTGCCCCTTCTCCTGATTGGGGGGGGGGCACAGTGGGAGGGGGACAGGCAAGCACACAGTGGTCTGGCCGGGCAGTGTGTACCAGGCACAGGCGTCCACAACGTCCTGGAGACAGCGCTGACTGGCCGTGGCTCTCGCCCAGCAGGGGCGGGGGCGGGGTGAGGGAGGGAGCGGGGCGGGCATCCTGGGACCCAACAGGGCGCTGGGTGGGTGGGCGTGCGTGGCGGGCAGCACCCTCCCACGTCCCCAGCGCTGTGGGAATTGGCCGATGTCCTCAGCTGTTTAACAGGACGGGTCTGGACAGGCGAGCTCTCGTGGGCAGGGGCCGGAGCTGAGCCCACGTGGACCCTGGCACCGCAGGCGAGAGCACTTCCCTCCCTACGGCCCCCGGCAGCGGTCCCTGCCGGTGGGAGCCCCAGGCAGACCCTGGCTGGAGGGACGGAAGAAGGACGGCTGGATCCCGGAGTGATTTGCTCTGTACTCGCACCCTTTGGTCTGTTTCTTGGGCATCGGATGGTTGCGACCGCGGATTTTCTCTCTGGCGTTTCTTCCACTGTCAGAGACCCTTGGCGAGGGATGGGCGGGTTGGCCAGGACATTGGTGTGTGGAAGGGACCCGCAGTCTACGGGGGGGTTGGGGGTGTGTGTGGCCCTGTCCCAGCACTCGACCCCCTCCCAACAGTCCACAGTCACTCGGAGGGGCCCCTCCAGGCAGCGGTTGGAGGGGCAAGGACATCGTTTCCAGTCCCCGCCTGCCTCTCCCTGGGCCTCGGAGCTCCCACGTTCCAGAAAGGTCTTCTCGACAGGCCAGAGGTCATCTTGTGGGCCCTCATGGCTGGTGACCTTGGGCTGACACTGGGTGTGGGCTCCTGGGGGCAACCCAGTCTGTCCAGGGGTCCCTCCCTCTGCACCTAGAGCTCCCGTGCTCACCCCAGTACTGGCAGGCCTGCTTCCCCCAGATTGGGGTAGAGACCCCCCCACCTCTCTTTGTGCTTCCTGGCCGCTCACCCACATGATCTCCCCTCAGGGGCACCCGATGCCCGATGCCAGGAGTGGACTCAGCGCCGGGGTGGTCGGTCCCAATCGCTGGCCAGTCTTGTGCCTTGTCTGGCCCTGCCAGCCCCTGTGGTGGCTGTGAGGGGCAGCTCAGCCTCACATCCTCCTAAGACAGATGCCAGCTCACCCCAGGCTCAGGCACCACCCAGGAAATGGAATGGAGCCTCCCTGCCAGCCCCCTTGAAACTGCCTACCCTCCCCAAGGGCCTTTCCTGCCTTGGCCACAGGGCCCCCTGGGACTCTGGGCCCCTGCCTCCCAGGAGGGCGCTCAGTGGTCAACAGGCGACAAAAAGGATCTGAGGGGCGGGTTCCGCATCCCTCTAGAAAAGGCCGACGTGTCTGGACAAGGCGAGTTCAGGTCCTGGGCCCACCCGGGGCAGCCCAGCGAGGCCAGCAGGGCAGGCGTGCACAGTCAGGGAGCAGGAAAGACAAGGACAACCACAGCGCGATGGCCAGAGGAGGGGACACTGGGGACAGGGAGTCTGGGCACTCTAGGCCTTGAGAAGGAGCCACTCCCCACCGCCACCTCCCTGGGGAGGTCTCTTCACCAGGAGACAAGCCGATGCCCTCCTGGCCCACCCGGGAAGCAGCCCCACGTGTCCGTGAGATGACAGGTGGGCAGAGACCCCGGCCGGGTCCAGCGTGGAAAGGAAGAATTCAGGAGCTGAGACTGACAGCGTTTAATGAAGGCAGCGCCCCGAGCTCCTGGAGGCGAGGCGCAGCTTCGGGGGCGGACGGGAGAGAGTCCCCCGCTCAGCAAGGGGGCGGCCGGTGCCGCACCTCCAGGGCCTTGGCTGCTGGTTGGTGCAGGGCTGCCGCCGGCCTCACCTCCTCACTTCTGCAGCACAGACGAGACCCAACCAGGAGGGAGCCGCGTGCTGCCAGCCCCCTGCCACACCGCCCCGCCGGCGCTGCCCACTCACCATCCAGGACGTGAAACTGGTCCGCGGCCTCGCAGAAACCTGGGGGCCGGGGCTGGGGTCAGGGGTGGCGGGGCCGGGGCGCGGGGGAGGGCGAGGTGGACCGCGGGAGACGCAGGGACACTCACCATACTTGGGGAAGAACAGGGTGTGGTCCTCCGTCAGGTTGGCACCCTGGACCCGCTGCTCAAACACACTCAGGAATGATTCGCTCACGGGGAGCGAGCGGGCTGTGTGCGGGACACACGGGGCTCCTGGGCGCCCGCTGGGTGGGTGCGGGCTGGGCGGGCAGGGCGCTCTGGGAGCTGGGCTGTGTGCCGGGGGCTGTGATCTGACCCCTGCCCCCCACCCCCGGTCTCCTCTCTGTCCCCACATCTGGGCCTAACGGCAAGGGCAGGGGAAAGGGAGGGGAGCGTCCATGTGCCCATCCGGGCCCACCCAGACGGCCCTGCGCGTGTGCAGACCCGGTCCCGCGGGGACGTACCGTACAGCTTCACCGACAGCTGCCGCGCCCGCTCCAGGTACAGGATGGCGAAGCCCCGGTAGTCCGTCTCCCCAACGACCACGTCCACCGCCCCTCGGGCGCCTCGGGCTGGGCGGAGCCAGGTCGGGGTCAGCCTCACCCCCAGCCCTGCACCCTTGTCCCCGTGGCCCGAGCCTCACCTTGGAGCAGAAAGCGACCTGGGAGCCCCGTGTCACCGTAGAGCTGCCGCACCTGCCAGCAGATCCCATCCCTGGGGGTTGGGGGTGGGAGGAGGCACAGCAGGCTTGGGGACCCCAAACTGGGTGGGGCCTCCCGGGACCCTGGTCCCAGGGCCGCAGGCCGCAGCAGGGGTAGGGTTGGGGGCCGGGGTGGGAGTCGGGAGGCTGGGTGGGGGCGGGGCTCCGTGCCGGGACTCACAGCTTCCGGAAGGTGCTGACAGCCATGGCTGCACCCTGAGGAGTCACATGCAGTGTGGTGGCCTCAGCCCGGTGGCCCTGCTCCTGCAGGGAGCGGCACGCAGAGGCCACGGCCACAAGGAACCAGGTCCCTGAAAACTGGAACAGGCCCCGTGAGGGCACGCGGGGACGGGGGCTGCAAAGCTGGGCGCGCGCCACTCCAGCTCCTCCAAGCCTACCCGCTGCGCGTCGAAGTTGGCCGTGGGCTGGATGGCGCTGATGGGGGACGGGGGCCGAGGGGGTCTCTGAGCCCTCTGACCCAAGGAGCCGACGGCCAGGAGCAGAGTCAGGAGGGATGCCGTCCTGGGGGGCAGCATGGTGACAGCAGCGACGGTGACAGGCCTGGGGGAGGCGCAGGGCAGGATGGTCAAGTCCCGGGTCGGAGTCCACTGCCCACTGCTGCCCAGCCGTCCGGCCCGGGAAGTCTGTGTGCATCCCCCACCCCCCCGGCCCTGGGGCAAGCAAACGGACCGCCCCCTGCCCCTGCCCCGGCCTCCTCACGAACTCAGCCTCACCCTGCACATCTGACCTTGGCCCTGCACTTCCCGGCAGGGCTCCGCCGCCATGTCCTGTGTACAAAGTCCGAGTTGACCTCTGGCTTCTTCCCCACGTGACTTCCAGTGTGGCTGGTGCTCATCCCTTTGCACATTCATCTCCCTTAAACCGCCAACAGCTCCTTGAAGTACGGACTAGTCTTATCCCCACAGCGAAGAACACTTGTGCCCGACACTGGGAAGCGCCGGAGCCGAGTCTCGAACCGGAGATCTCGAGCCTCGCCCGCAGCCCCGCCCACGACCCACGGCGCTCGGCCGCCGCCCCTCCCGGCCGCCAGGGGCGCTGTTTCTGGAGAGAGCGAGCAAACACAGGCGCACGAAGAAGCACCGCCCGGGCCGCGGGGCCTGAAGCGCAGGCGCAGTAACAGCCAACGCGGGCTGCTGGGCTCGGCCCTCGACGGCCATCGATGCCTCGGGGCTCGTGACGTTGGCCTGGCGGGCTCAGTCATAGAGACGCGACGGCCGGAGCGGCGACGGAGGGCGGAAGCGGGTCGGCTGGCAGAGGCCTGGCGCCGGGGCGGGGGCAGCGCAGCCGGGCGGAGGCGGCCGCGGTGAGTGGGGCCGGCCCGGCGGGCGTCGACACCAGCCATGTCCGAACCCCGGCCCGGACCCCAGCGCCCTGGCCCCGGGGAGCGTCGTCACCCCGCCCCGATCCCCGGCCCCCGGCCCCAGCTCACCTGGCAGTGGCCGCACTGGCCCGTCGCCCACCTGGCAGGGCTCTCCTAGGCCAGAGGAGGGCAGGGGCCAGGGCCGGCTGGTGTCCCTGGCGGCGTCTGGGGCAGGCGGGCTGGCCCTCGTCCCGCCGGCCCCAGGTCTCTCCTGAGAAGGATCTCTGTCCCATGTTGACAGCTCCGAAGCCTGGGGCAGCAAGGTCAGAGAGGCAGGGTGCACAGGGGTCACCGACCCTTCGTTTCTCGGCCTCAGAGCGGTCACCAGCCCTGCCAGCCAGATGACTCCCTGGGATCCTGTGGGGGGCGGTCAGAGGGACCCGCCCGGGGCCCCACTCAGGACAGAAGGCCTGTCCTGAGGAGGGGGCTTTTGGGGTGAGGGTGGGTCTGGGGTCCCAGGGCCCGCCGCCAGCCCCGCCTCAGGCTGGACGAGGCCCGGAAGCTGCCTGTTCCGGGGATGACTTGGCCTTTCCGGGGACCCTCAGGAGCGTGGGGTCCAAGCAGCGCGGCTGTCCGGGAGGCTTGCTGAGGCTCTTGCATCCTTGGCCACGGGCGTTCTCCGCACGCGCTTAGCCCCGTGGAATTCCCAGGGGCCTCAGCTCCACCGCAGGCCCCTGCGCCTCTCCTTGGGCCTGGGGGCTGGTGTCCTCCCTGGTCCAGCTGGCGGCTAAGGGGACCGTGCGTGGGTTTCAGGGCCGCCTGGGCAGAATGTCACGATGGACGAGGGGGGCATACCCCTGCTCCCCGACAGCCTCGTTTACCAGATCTTCCTGAACTTGGGCCCGGCCGACGTGCTGGCCGCGGGGCTGGTGTGCCACCAATGGCAGGCCGTGTCCCGGGATGAGTTCCTGTGGAGGGAGCAGTTCTACCGCTACTACCAGGTGGCCCGCAACGTGCCCCGACACCCAGGTCAGCACCTGCACTCCGCCCCGAAGCCCCACTGGTCCTCGTGCTGGTCGAGGACAGCCAGGCTGTGCCTCAAACCGCAGGGCCTGGGGGGAGGCCGGAGGGTGGGCAGGGCTGGCCCCCGAGGCGTGGGGCCCCAGTGCGACACGCCCATACGCACACACAGCGGCCACATCCTGGTACGAGGAGTTTCGGCGGCTCTACGACACCGTGCCCTGCGTGGAGGTGCAGACTCTCGAGGAGCACACCGACCAGGTCCTGCACCTCAGCTTCTCCCACTCAGGCTACCAGTTTGCTTCCTGCTCCAAGGACTGCACCGTGAAGGTGAGGGCGGCTAACCCTGTAGGGAGAGAGGGCCAGGCCACGAGTGACAGCTGGCCCGTCTGCTGCATCCGCGTGGGGAGGCCCGGGACCTGGACCACTGGCCTGGATCACCCGGGCTGGGAGGCTGGGGCTGGGCGGCCCTAACTGCCTACAGAGAAGAGAGGGTCCTGCTCGCAGCTGCTCCAGAGCCGGCCCCAAGCTCCACGTACTCGCATCGCTCCGGCGGTCTGACAGCCAAAGACAAGGGGCCCCCACCGGATGGCGGTTTCCAAGCACTGGCTCAGCCGAGCCGACCACCGGGAGAGGGGCCCCGTGCAGGGCGGGATCACGAGGTGCGCCTGCACGGCTCTCCATGCAGATCTGGAACAATGACCTGACCATCTCGCTGCTGCACAGCGCAGACATGCGGCCCTACAACTGGAGCTACACCCAGTTCTCCCAGTTCAACCAGGACGATTCTCTGCTGCTGGCGTCCGGGGTGTTCCTGGGGCCCCACAACTCCTCCTCGGGCGAGATCGCCGTCATCAGCCTAGGTGAGAGTGGGCCGAGGGTGGGCAGCCCTCGCACCGGGGCTGTCCCACCCAGGCCCCCGCTCCGTCTCCATCTCTGCCCCGACAACCCCGCCCCTAAGGCCAGCTCCACCCCCTGCCTGGACAACCCCACCCCATCCCTCCAGCCCCGCCTCCCCCCGCCCCCGCCCCATCCTGCTGCTCCCCGCAGACACCTTCGCCTTGCTGTCCCGGGTGCGCAACAAGCCCTACGACGTGTTCGGTTGCTGGCTCACGGACACCAGCCTGATCTCGGGAAACTTGCACCGCATCGGGGACATCACGTCGTGCTCTGTGCTCTGGCTTAACAACGCCTTCCAGGTGCGCGCTGGGGGGCCCTGCGGCCGGCGGCAGCCCCCAGCAGCCCGTGCCCACCCCTGCGCTCCTGCCCCCAGGACGTGGAGTCGGAGAACGTGAACGTGGTGAAGCGGCTTTTCAAGATCCAGAACCTGAACGCTAGCACCATCCGCACCGTCATGGTGGCCGACTGCAGTCGCTTCGACAGCCCGGAGCTCCTGCTGGACGCCGGCGCCCCTGGCGCAGGCCCCGGCCGTGTCTTTGACCTGAGCAGCGACAGCGAGGACCAGGCGGTCGACCCGGGCCCGGCCCGCGCCAAGGGCTTGCGGCGCGTCCTGGAGGGCCGGGCCCAGCCCCAGCTGTCAGAGTGCGCGCTGGAGACCAAGGCGGCCGAGCTGCTGGCCCAGGGCCACACCAAGCCCCCCGAGCGCAGCACAGCCGCCGCCGGCAACAAACTCCTCATCTTCACCACGGGCTGCTTCACCTACTCGCCGCACCAGATCGGTGAGGGGCCCGGGCGAGGCTTCCTGGGGTGGGGCGGGGCCCGTCTGTGCGCAGAGTCCCTTCCTCCCTTTGCCCTGAGGGTGAGCGCTTGTGCAGCCCGCCGGGGCGCACCTTCGGATCCAGGGGCACAGGGCCCGTGGCGCCGCGGGCGTCTGGGCGCTCCCAGGCACCGAGGCGCTGCCCACCCGGCCCCCACAGGCATCAAGCAGATCCTGCCGCACCAGATGACCACGGCGGGGCCCGTGCTGGGCGAGGGCCGGGGCTCCGACGCCTTCTTCGACGCGCTCGACCACGTCATCGACGTGCACGGACACATCATCGGCATGGGCCTGTCCCCCGACAACAGGTGGGCGTCTGTTGGCAGCCTGGGTGGGGGCGTCCGCAGGCCCTTACTGAGCAGCGCGCCCATGCAGGTACCTGTACGTAAACAGCCGCGCCTGGCCCAGCGGCTCGGTGGTGGCCGACCCCATGCAGCCGCCGCCGATCGCGGAGGAGATCGACCTGCTGGTGTTCGACCTCAAGACCATGCGGGAGGTGAAACGGGCCCTGCGCGCCCACCGCGCCTACACGCCTAATGATGAGTGCTTCTTCATCTTCCTGGACGTCAGCAGGGACTTCGTGGCCAGGTCCGGGGGCGGAGCCGGGTGGGGAGGGGCCCCAGTGGGCGGTCGGGGGCTCATCCCAGGCGCTCTCGCAGTGGGGCAGAGGATCGGCACGGCTACATCTGGGACCGCCACTACAACATCTGCCTGGCCAAGCTGCGGCACCAGGACGTGGTCAACTCAGTGGTCTTCAGCCCCCAGGAGCAGGAGCTCCTGCTGACGGCCAGCGACGACGCCACCATCAAAGCCTGGCGCTCGCCACGCACGGTGCGTGTCCACCAGGCCCCGCGCCCGCGCCCGCGCCCCTTCTTCTCCTGGTTCGCCAGCCAGAGGCGCTGAGGGGCGCTGGGACCCACCGAGGAGGCCACGGAGGCCCATGGCCCTTTTTCGGGGGTTGAGCTGCCGCCCAGAGCGCGCGGGGGCAGAGAAGCTTGCTGCAGAAATGCCTTAGGAGGGGGGCCCCGTGAGGCCACAGCGGGGGACGGCCTGGCCCCCACCACGCTCGTGCACGCACACCGCCTCCCACAGCTGTGACGCTCAGCCTTGGGCAGCCAGGGCCGTCTCTGGCTGGCTTGGGCTGCACAGGACACTGGGCCCCCGCTCTTCACCCACCCCCTTCCCCTGGGCCTGGGCTCTGGGACAGTCTGCACGACACGTTCCCCTTGGCCAGCTCTGTGGGGCCCTGGCGGTGTTTGCTGGGCCCAGCCTTGCCCAGGGAGCCCAGGCTCCCTCTTCTGGGAACTTCCCGGCGTCAGGGTCGAGATGCGGGTCAGGCTGCCGTGGGCCCAGGGGACCTGCATGTCACTGGTTCAGGGTCTGAATAAAAAGTTGGCAACAGCACAGCGCCGACCAGTCTGTGCGGGGAGGGGCGTGGCATCTATACGGGCCCTCGTCGTGCCTGCTGGACGGGGCGGGTGCCCTAGGCCACACGCTAGGAGCTTCCCCGAACTGGGCAGTGGGACGCGAGTCTGCGTCCCTAGCCGCTGCCCCCACTGCCTCTGTGGACAAGTCGGCGAGCGCAGACTCTGGAGCACGTCCGGCACGTGTGCGCTCCCCGCCAGCAGGGGGCGCAGAGGGACACGGCCTGGCAAGTGCCAGGCACCAGGGACGGCAGGCGGGGCGGGCGGCGGGCGGGGGGAGCCGGTTTCAGGGCTTGGAGTTCTCAAGGGGGTGCCCTGGCTGGGGCAGGGGCAGGGGCAGACCTCTGGGGCCTGGCACGTGACAATGTGGACACAGCAGAGGTGGCAGCAGAGAGGCGGGGGTGGCCCCAGCTGTACCCTTAAGCCTGGCCCAGGCCCATCCTGGGGGCTCACCTGGCCCGCTTGTTCATCTCGGGACACCCCGGGGTGGAGGTGCAGCCTGGCTGCACGTGGAGCGATGGTGCTGAACTGCCATCGGCTCCACACTTGGCACGCGCCAACGTGACAGTTGAGAAGACACGTGGATGGGCCTTGGGGGACAGCGTGTTTCTCCAGGCCAGAGGCAGCGGTGAGCAGAGGCTGCCCCGGTCGCCTGCGGGGTCGGAGCCAAGCTGGCCGCAGGCAGACGGGCTGGGCAGGGCCGGGTACAGACACGAGGTCGGGGAAGCTGACCCAGGAGGAGTTCGGACTGGAGGGCAAGGTGCCCGGAGGAGCCAGCCGGTGGCACAGCTGCGCCCCGAGGACAGAGCCCCAGCCCCACGGCTGCAGCGGGAAAGCCTGGGCCCCTGGGTCTGTCTCCGAACAACTGGACGGGTGAGAACAGGGAAGGGAGCCCAACAGCAGCGGAGCCCAAGCGCTCTGCCTGGGACCCGCCTGGAGCCGCAGCCCGGAACCCAAGCTCGGCCTCAGACAGGAGCCAGGAAACCCCACGGGTAGCTGCGAGGTGACGCGGTTTCTGGAAAAGAGTGGAGATGTGTTTAATTTAAAGCCATCAAGGAAACCTACAAAATCTGTAAAACAAAAGCAGCGGAATCGGAATCAAGAACATGCAGAAACTGAAAAATTAGAAGGGAGCCAACAGAGAAGAGAGAGGTTGATTGGAACTAAATGCGTAACACACGAAAGAAGGCTGGACCAGGCCCGCCTGGTGTGAGCACTGGGAAGCGGGTGACAAAAAGCAGAGAAACAGAAACGTGCCAGAGGAGCGGGGAGGCCCGGGAGGCGGAGGGGTGGGGGGTGGGGGTGGAGAGCAGGTGGAGGCGGGGTTGGAAGAGGACACCCATCCCCAGAGCACACGAGCTGAGGTCTGATTGAGGGCAGCAAGCAGGCTCGAGCCTCCAAGCTCCATGGGAGGTGGGTGCAGGTGGGGAGGCGGGTGCAGGTGGGGAGCCGGCTCGAGGCCCTGCCCCTCCGGAGGTGTGGCCAGAAACCCGAGCAGAGGCCGGGGCAGCCGAGGGCTCCGACAAGGGTGCCATGGCAGGCGGGGCAGGGGCAGTGGCAGCCCTGGGGCCCTCAGCACTGGCACCTCTCACCGGTGCCCACCCTCAGTTCCTGGGCCTGCACACGGCACAGCCGCCAGCCTGCCATGGGGTCGGGAAAAGGGACTTGTGAAGCTGAGTGAGTTCGGAGAGGCCGGGTGATCCCCGGGGGCTGTGTGGCCCGAGGCACAGCCAGACTAAGGAGGGGCACGACAGAGCAGGGTTAACGGGAGTGCCAGGTTTCAGGCTGGAGGCCAGACGGGGTGCCAGCAACCAGACCAGAGGGAGCAGCTTGAGAAACAGCCCGTGAAGTGGTTGTGACGCCCAGGACCACCCGTGAGCTGCCGGTGTGCTCCTAGAGCTCGGGCCCACGGCTCGGTGAGCTGGCAGAGCGGCACGCAGGACCGGCCGGAAGAGCATGGCTTTCGGGGCTGGGCTGACGTGGGGTCCAGCCCGCGGGTGGCAGTGCGAACGTGAGCCTGGGCCTAACTAGACCCAGACCCGGTAAGGTCAACGTCCAGAATCTAATCTACAGTTACCCAGCACACGAAGAGCTGGGAAACGTTCAACTCAAGGGAAGCCAAGGATGCTGGAGTCACCTGACAGAGACAGAGTGGCTCTTGTAAAATGCCTGAGTGAGCAAACACATTCTGCAGTGGATGTTAAGATATAAACAAAAAAGGGAAATAACCCAAAATTTAAAACTCGAGACAGACTCCATAGCTGGATGGAGAAGTCAGAGGAAAGAGTCAGTGAACTGGACTGAAGACAGGACAACAGAGATGGTCCAACCTGAACAGGCACGCAAAGGTCTAAGCGCAAAAGGAGAGGAGGAAGCGATTTGAAGAAATGATGGCTGAAAACGTCCCCAAATTTGGATATAAACCTACAGATATAAACCTACAGATTCAAGAGGTTGAGCAAAAGGACAAACTCAAGGACATCCACACCCGGACACATCTAAACCGGTGCTGAAAACCGAAGACAAAAGAAACCTGAAAGCAGTGAGAAGATGCACCTCGGCCCCCCGGGGAACAGCCTGTGGTGACTACAGATTCCTCATGAGAAACCACGGAGGCCACAGGAAGTAGCACTTTTTTTTTTTTTTTTGGGTGCGCTGAGGGATCTTAGTTCCCTGACCAGGGATTGAACCTGGGCCCCGGCAGTGAAAGCCTGGCGTCCTACCCACTAGGCCAACAGGGTACTCCCAGAAGTAGCACATGTTTTAAGTGCTGGGGAAAAGGAAAGACTCAGCCCAGAGTTCTACATCCAGTGAAAATGATCTCCTCTAACAGAAATGCCGATGGGAGCTCTTCCGACAGGAAGGAGACGGTGTCAGGAAACCTGGAGGGTCAGCAGGGAGGGGACAGCAACAGAAACGGTGAACGCTCTCCTCTTGAGTTCTCCGCACACATTCGGCTGCTGAAAGGAAGTTTGTTATGGTGTCATCTGGCGACATGTCCAGCACACAAAGGTAACGGGGGAACCACAAAGGGGCCTCCAGGGTGGTAAGGTTTCTACATCCCAGTTAAAGAGCAAACTACTGATTCCAAGTAGACTGGAACAACCACTAAAACCATAACGAGAGAGAGTCAGTATCACAACGGATGAACTAAAATCGAATACTGGGACTTCCCTGGCAGTCCAGTGGTTAGGACTCCGCACTCCCGACGCAGGGGGCACGGGTTCGATCCCTGGTTGGGGAACTAAGATCCTGCATGCTGCTTGGTCAAAAAAACAAAACAAAACAAAAACAACAAGCAAACAACCCAGAGAGAACCAACAGAAAACAAACACAAAATGGTCAACTTATATCTAGCGTATCAATAATTACATTATTGTCAGCGTGAAACTTAAAAACAAAAAAACCTACAACCCAACTATGCCATCTTTAAGAAACTCAAATATAGTATAGGTTAGTTAAAAGTAAAAGGATGGAAAAATGTATACCACAAAAATACCAGTGAAAAGAAACAAGATGTTAATATCAGACAAAGTAAAGCACATTTCAGAAAAAGTCTGTTACCAAGGAAAAAGAGGGACATTACACACGGATACAAGAGTAAATTCACCAAGAAGATATAACAATCCTACACGTGTGTGCGCCTAACAACAGAGCCTCAGAATACACAAAGCAAGAAGTGACAGAATGAGAGGAGAAACAGATGCCTCTGGAGGTACAGGTGGAGACTAGGTGCTCCTCTCTCTGAAGGTCGAACTAGTCACAGAGGCAGCAACGTGCAGGAGAACTGAGCCCTCCCCTGTGTTGGCTTCCTGGGTGGCTGGAACAAAGTACCACAAACTGGGAAGTTGAAAACAACAGAAATTTATTGTCTCAAAGTTCTGGAGGCCGAAAGTCCAAGGTCAAGGTGCTGGCAGGGCCACTCTCTCTGGGGGAAGCCCTTCCTGGCCTCTTCCTAGGTTCTGGCGTTTGCCAGACATCAGGCGCTCCTGACCTGTAGACGCATCACTGCGACCTTCTGTCTTCACGTGGCATCCTCCTCCCTGGGCCTGTTCACGTGCTCTTCCCTCTGTGCACGTCTGTGTCCATGTTTCCCCTTTTCAGAAGGACACCAGTCATATTGGATTGAGCCCACCCTAATGACCTCATTTTAACTTATCTCTGTAAAGACCGTATTTCCAAATAAGGTCACAGTCTGAGTTACTGAGGGTTAGTACTTCATATCTTTTGGCGAGTCACAATTCAGTACATGACAACCATTAGCCAACTGAATCTAATCGATACGTATGGAACACTCCCCTCACCGACAGCAGAAGACACGTTCTTTTTCTTTTTCTTTTATCTGTTTATTTTTGGCTGCGTTGGGTCTTCGTTGCTGCGTGCGGGCTTTCTCTAGTCGTGGCGAGCGGGGGCTCCTCTTCGTTGCGGTGCGCGGGCTTCTCATCGCGGTGGCTTCTCTTGTTGCGGAGCACGGGCTCCGGCGCGTGGGCTTCAGTAGTTGTGGCACGCGGGTTCAGTAGTTGTGGCGCACGGGCTTAGTTGCTCTGCGGCATGTGGGATCTTCCCGGACCAGGGCTCGAACCCGTGTCCCCTGCACCGGCAGGTGGATTCTTAACCACCGTGCCACCAGGGAAGCCCTGACATGTTCTTTTCAAGTGCACATGAAACAGCCACCAACGTGGAGCACAGCCTGCACCACTGAATGAGCCTCAGACACAGGAAGACGAGGGGGCGCAAGTCAGCTGTGAGCAGACAGCACACATGATGCTGTCCCTCTACTTGAAGGTTTCTTTTTTTTTTTGGCCGCAATGCATCCATGCGGGATCCTAGTTCCCCAACCGGGGATCGAACTCGTCGTGCCCCCTTCAGTGGAAGCGCAGAGTCTTAACCATTGGACCACCAGGGAAGTCCCTACTCGATGTTTCTAAATGATTATTTTGTGCGTTGAAAAAATAAGATGGAATTAAATTCTAGGTAACATGGAAGACAAGGGAGTAGGAGGTCAAATAAAGGCATAAATTAAAACTCACATCCCAGTGGGAATGCCAGATGGTGCAGCCACTTCGGAAGGTAACTTGACAGCTCCTCCGATAGTTAAACACACGCCCCACAGCTCCCCTCGGAGGCATCTTCCAGGAGAGAGGGAAACACACGTCCATGCTAAGACTCGTACACAATGCTCACAGCAGCCAAAGGCGGACCCACCCACGAGTCCATTACTGCGTGTCCATCCACACCGGGACGGTCATTCAGCTTGAGGCTTCAGAACCTTGAAAACCTCATGCTCCAAGAAGCAGACGTCAAGGGCCAGGTTGTGCGACTCTGCTTATACGAGTGTCCAGCACAGGCAAATTGGTGGAGACATGGGTCAGTGGTTGCCAGGGGCAGGGGGCGGGGGCGGGAACGTCCTAAACCAGGTTACAAGGCAGCGGCCCGCCCCCGGGTTCCTCCCCTGCAGCTCAGTTTCCCCCCGGAACCCTGGTTCCCTGGCAGAAGTGACCACAGCAGCTCACGCTCCTCGAGGGCAGGGCCGGCGCCTGCAGTCCTGACTGCAGACGTCCACTCCTCGCTCCATCGCAGGGCGGGCACCTGTCCCGAGCTCCTCTGGCAAGTCCCCCAGATGGAGAGCCTTCCCGCTGCAGTCTCTGAGTCCACGCCCTTCCAGCGCTACCTTCTCCGGACCCTGGGCACCTCGGGGCAGCCACTCCCGTGCCCACGTCCCACCTTCCCAACGAACGGGCTCAAGTCTTCCTTCTGCTGTCGCCTTCTTCCCGCTCCTTGTCCTTGTGGCTGAAGAGTACCTTTCTACGCCTCTCATTTTACTGTTCTGTTTCATTTTAAGGGTAAGGAAACAAACTCATTAATCTACTTGGTTTAACCTGAAGTGACCTGATGGAAACACACACACAAACACCATATATAAACAAACTTCAAACGTAAAAACCCAGTATGTTAAAAACAAACAGTATGTTTAAAACTATCAGAACAGGACTTCCCTCGTGGCGCAGGGGTTAAGAATCCGCCTGCCAGTGCAGGGCACACGGGTTCGAGCCCTGGTCCGGGAAGATCCCACGTGCCGCGGAGCAACTAAGCCTGTGCACCACAACTACTGAGCCTGCGCTCTAGAGCCCGAGAGCCACAACTACTGAGCCTGTGAGCCACAGCTACTGAAGCCCATGCACCTAGAGCCCGTGCTCCGCAACAAGAGAAGCCACCACGATGAGAAACCCACGCACCGCAACGAAGAGCAGCCCCCGCTCGCCGCAACTAGGGAAAGCCCGCGCGCAGCAACGAAGACCCAACGCAGCCATAAACAAATAAATAAATTTACTTATTTAAAAAAACCCAACCATCAGAAGAAAACAGTATTTGTCAGGCTGGTGGGGGCAGGGGGCTGGGACTTCTTGACTAAGTGGCCAGCGGCACTGTCCATGACCCGCATGTGTACAAGCGCTCCATTTCTGTGCCCGCACGTGCTCCACGGCCAGTTTCCGGGAATACTGGGAGCTCTCTCCGACCAGGAGGAAAACAGGACCAACACCCCAGCAGGCAGGCGGGCGGCAGGCAGGGACCCTGGAGGAGCAACACGCCTGCACGCACGAGCAGCAAGGCCTGGACCGGATGGGACGGGCAGCAGCGGGGATGCTCTGTCCAGGTTAGGAGGGCAGAGCGGGGAGGCACGTGCCCGAGGGAACGTGGAGGAGGGACACCGTCTGTGTCTGCGCCTGGCCCGCCGTGCGGTGCTCACCACACCAGGCGTTCCCCTGGGGGAGGGGAAGAGGGATCTGCAGAGGACTGGGTACACAGGCCTTACTTGTGGGTGACCACAGAGACAGAAATTCAAACAGAAAAGGATCCAAATCCATGAGGGCGGTGCCTTGGCCAGTGAAGGAGGTGGTGAGAGGGAAAGGAAGCAGGACTTCAACTTTTCTGCAATGTTTCTTTTTAATTAAAATACAGAATTCAAAACGTGTACACGTGTTAATTTTGGACACACGGAGCTTATTACTCTGCGCCTTTCAATTCTTCAACTTCTCAAAACAGAGAAGCGACAGCGTTGTCACGGGTCCTCGTAAGGACTCCACTCTTGAGCACCCAGTCCCGGTCACTAGTGTACCTGGGTGTGGCCAGCTCCCGGCCAGGACGCCGTGCCCATCCTGCAGCCCCGGGCTGAAGCCCTGACTGGGTCCAGCCGAGGTGCAAGCATGTGCTCAGGCTGCCCGGGCTCTGCCGCTGCCGAGGAAACACCTGGAGGCCAGGCAAGTCCTGGTCCTGGGGAGATGCCACCTGTCAGGTCCCAAATGCCGACAAAGCTGTCGGCCACCCTTCCAGGCCGGGGGGCCCCGCACGGAGGGGCGGGGCAGGCCCAGAATCGGGGGCACGCACATGGCACTGCTCTCCAGGGCAGACCCTGGGGAGCCTGAGGGACGAGGAGCTGCCCAGCTAGTAACATCCCAGAAGAGAGAATGGCTGGCTTCACTGAGGCCCGCACGAGCCAGCCTGCAGTGTCAGGGAGCCCACGAAACCACTCAAGGAGCTGGTGACACATGGGGCGTGGAGGCCAGCAGGCCAGGAGGCCCTGGCCAGGGTCACTGATGGCCAGGACGAGAGCCAGATGGACACCACTCACCACAGAGATTCAAGGGTTTAACAGCAACTCCTCCACACCCAACAGGGAAGCCAACGTGTCTTGCGGAGGCTGGGCAGGGGGATGCTGGACGTGCGCCCTGCACGTGCCACGGGGCAGGGGACACGGGATGCCCTCCCCACCTGCTGGCCTGGTCAGACTGGCCCAGCAGGGCTCTCCCTGGAGTGGCAGCCGGGCCCGAGACCGTCCCTCCTCTCCAGCAGCTCCTCACTGTGGCCCCAGCCGCCCCGCTGCAGGCTGAGGGCTCCACACCTGCACGGCCCACCTGCTGGAGACACACGGGCCTACAGCCCACCCCGATGGCCTTGGGCTGAACCCCCTCCCGGGAGGCGGCCCCTGCCTCTGGGACGTGAGCTCGCAGGTGCCCGCCCAGCACAGTGGCCCTGCTCCCGTGGGCAGCAGCTAGAGCCCTGTCAGGTCCACTATGGCCTTGATGAAGATGGCGTCGTCACGCACGTAGGAATTCTTGGCCTCCATCTTGGAGACAGGGCAGAAAAGCGGGCAGCCACTCGCGATGTTCATGTCGCTGACCGGCCTCTGGAAGGAGGATGAAGTCACGTCGGGCCTGAAGGCGTCAATCACATGCTCCCGGTTGTTCTGGTCCAGCAACATCAGGGTCACCTGGGAGGAGAGCGCCCAGGGGACAGCACGTGAGTCACAGCCTGCCCAGCCGGCGGGAGCCCGGTCTGCAGTCGAGTGCCAGGAGCACGGCCGCCACGGGTCGGCCCGGTCTGTCCATCTGTGCCCATCCCGGTGTCTTCTGTCCACTGACACCAGGATCCGAGGCTGAAGCCCAGGACCCTGCGCCACGTCCATTTGTGCTTTTTTCTGACACTTGTCTAAGGGACGTTTTCTCACCAAAGAGCTCACGCAGCTGTCCCCGCCCCCAGGAACAGCACCCCTCAGGGAGAAGCACGAGCCGGCCCCGCGCTCAGTGACGCCACCTCCTCCACGAGGGCCACGGGGCTGCCCAGCGTCGTCATGGCGTCTGTCCTGACTAGTGCCCGGGCCTCCGATTCCTCCCCTGCGTGGGCTCTGGCTTCCCAAGGGTTGGGCCATGCCCTCAGATCAAGGCCCCCTGGCGGCCCCCCTTCCTTGGGACAATGGACACTGCCCAAGCACTGAGGCGTGGTGACGCCGACACTGGTCACCCACGGGCTCCCGTGTGCCCGCACAGCCGGGGCAGGGCCTTGCGCACCTTCTGGTTGAAGGGCCAGTGCAGGAGGGCGTCGTGGGGGCCCTTCATCAGAACGAAGAAGAGGGACAGGTGCGTCCCGCGCCCGGTGCCATCTCCGTTCAGGTAGGCACGCAGACACATCTTGTAGCCGTATCTGCTGGTGTAGAAGGCTGTGGGGAGGTGCTGGTGAGTGCCCAGAGCTCAGCCCATGCGGCCACCTCCCCAGGAAACACACACGCGCCACTCAGGGTGGAGGGCACGAGGAGGGAACGTTCTCCTCCAGGCACGCAGTTAGCTGCTCGTGCAAACAGACTTCTCTTGAAAATGGAAGTAGTAATCAGACACAGCACTTCTAAGAAACCCTAAATGCGACCCTGCCCTGGCCCCGCTACCAACCGGGAAGGAACCTCAGGGGCTGGACTGAGACTTGAGCACCAGGCAGGGGCTCTGGGCAGACGGGCTGCGGTTGGACTGAGCTGGACCTGGACAAGTCTCATGTCCAACGGGGAGCAGAGGGGGCGACCACGGACACGGTGGGCCTGCCGTTTAAGGAACGAGATGTGACCCTGACATGAGGCTGGTGACTGTGGGCTGAGGAGCTGGCTCTGCCGGGGGACCCTGCTGCTCCCGGCCGCAGCAGGGGACAGACCCCAGCCCAGACATGCAGGGGCCCAGGGTGGCAGCAGCTCAGGGGGAGGGCAAGTTCCAGAAGAACACCTGGGGAGAAGATGGCGGGCGTGCGGCCAGCCACAGCTTCCTGGCGCTTCCTGGCGAAGTCCGGGATCTTCCAGATGAACACCCCGTCGAAGGTGGACGCCTCCATCTCGTGGACCTTCTGCTCCAGGTCAGCCATGGCCAGGTCCTTCAGGCCGATGCTCCTCTCCAGCTGCTGCACCTGGGGGCACGGGGCCCGTCAGGACGCGCCCCTGGGGCGCCGGGCCAGAGGGGCCTGGGGCTCACCCGCCTCCACAGAGACCAGCTTCCCTCTGGGAGGAACACGCTATGAAACGACCCCCGTGCCCAGTGCCTCAGCCTTGCTGGGTCAGCTGCTCTCGGATGGGCTCCATGCCCACGAGACCCCCGACCCCAGGAGGAAACGCGCTCGCTCGTGGGACCCGCATGAAGCGCCAGGCACGTTCCCCACGGCCACCTCTGCCCCCCAGAGAAGAGGCTCCACCATCGGCCTCTCTGAGCCCCGTGTCGGGCCCTGCGGGGAAGGGGCTCAGAGAGGAGCTCCGTTCAGGCCCAGCGCGGAGAGCCGAGTGCCCGCTGGAAATGCAGGCGCTGCCCTCAAACTCCTGGCTCTGCAGCCCCCTGAGCCCCTGGCACCCGCCCGACGAGGCCTGGGCACCGCGGGCGAGCGGGCACAAACCTTATTACTCAGGGCTTCGATCCTGTCTTGGTCCAGCCGGTGCTGCCGGCCACAGGCCTCGGCAGTCACGGCCACCCGCTCCACCTCCCGGTTCAGCACGCAGACGATGTTCTCGAAGGTGGCCGTCTTCCGCTCCAGGGCCTCGCACCTCTGCAGCAGCTCCATTGCCTGGGAGGGCGCTGCCCCTGGGCCTGGCGTGCTGGCCCCCCAGCCCTGCTCGCCCTGGCTGAGGAGGGGGGGCCCGGCCTCCAGGAGGGCGCCCAGAAGCAGGGCCAGGTGCTCCCGGAGCCGCTGCGCCTCGTGCTCCTGCAGCTTCTCGCCCTCCACCTGCCGAGGCACGACGCCCGCTTTCAGCCCCGGGGGCCCGCGGCCACACACCTCGCTGGAGCACCGGAGCCCGGCGCGCGGCGGCGACACAAGGGTGACCTGCCCTCTCGCTCGCCTGCCAGCACTGTGTCTGTCACTGTCTGAACTCTGCGACAGTGTCTACGAAACACAGACCTCCCTACGTGACTCACTCGTGTTTCAGGTGATGGGAGAAACACCGCGAAAGAAGAGGCCGCGGCTGGGCGGGGGGAGGGGGATAGACTCATCTTAAATAGTCCCTACGGACCTGGCTTTGCAGCCACATCCCTTCCAAAGCTCCACAACGAGTTTGAAGGGTCAGACAGCCTCAAAAAGCCGAAAGCGGAGAGAAAGGGACGCACCTCCGCGTGAGGCCCCGCGCCCGGGAGCGCCCTGGGACGGCCGGGCACCGGAGGTTTCCGGAAGCTGGGCCCAGGCCAGCTGGATCCACAGGGTCAAGAGGACACTCGTCCTCACTGGGACGTGAAGAGGCCGTGGCAGCGTGTGCCCTAGGCCCTTCCTCTGGCCTCTAACGTCCCCCACGCCAGGGATCCCCGGACCTGAGCGGGAAATGACCAGCACCGTTGTTGCCCAGAAGCAGGATGTCAAACACAAACCCAGGGAACGGGAGGGGCACTGCCCTCGTTCACCCTCATTAGAAAAAACAAAGCAGGACACCGAGACCAAGTGTTGCGAAGTCACCAAGTGACAACACCGCCAGGACTGCTGCCACCGGAAATGCTGCTGGGGTGTCGCTGAGAGCAGAGGGCTGGTGTGCCCGTATCTATGGAGCCAGCCTCCGCTTGCAGGGCCTGCACACGCCCAGCCCTCGGGGGCACAGAACAGGTGGGAAAGGAGGGCAAGGGCACATGAGCAGGGAGCTGCCCAGGCCCGAGGGAGCCGCACAGAAGCTGGCAGGTGCGGCGGGCAGACAGGAGGTGGGTCAGGGCCCGGGGCAAGTCAGCGTGCTGGAGGACAGCCAGGCCGGTGACCGGGGTGCGGTGACGCAGGAGGGCCACGCAGGCCACAGAGGTGAGGCGGGGAGGCAGAGAGGCTCCCAGGACCCGTCTGCAGGCAGAACGGAGGCTCTTCTGGGAGACTGGATGTGATGGGAGAGATAGGAGGCGGCTCCAGAACGACCACTGTGCTTTTGGCCAGAAGAGCCGGGTGGAGCAAGGTGTGCTTTTCGGGTGAGGTGAGAGGACGGGCAGAGGGGCATCGCTAGACCTCAGGGGGCTGCGCCACGCTGGGGGTTCCCAGCAGCTGGGCGGTCAAGGCTGGGCACCAGAGATCACCTGGGGGACGAGCGGACAGAGCCGGGACACCTGAGGGCCGGATTGGAGGTGGAGTGGAGACCGTGTCCGCACAGCGCGGTCACGTCCGCCGGCCTCTGCTTGGGAACCAGGAGCTCCCGGTGGTCCCGCCGCAGACCTGGACTCACCGTCTCGGGGCAGCCGACAGCGTGGAACCTGCAGGGGACTCGGCATCTGCCACACGTCCTGACGTGGTCCTGAAACTGACGGGCCTCGTCAGACACCGGTCCTCCTCTGCTCCAGCCGCTCCCACACCGACTGGGTCAGCGTCCCATCAAAGGACCCTTGCACCCGCCCCACTGGCCTCTGCACGCTCGGGCCGGACAAAACCCCACAACCTGCTCCCAAAGCTGCAGTGCACCCTCACGCACACACGCAAACACGTGCACGTGTGTGTTTGAGGCACGTGGGCCGTCTGGGATCGCCCGCAGAGCCCGTCCCGCGCGTGGGCCTCTGCGTCCCAGAGAGCAGCCCTGCCCACCCCCTCCCTCACAGGCCGGTCTGAGGCCCTGGGGCCCGACAGCCCGGGTTCCAAACGGAGCCAGGAGTGAGACCAGCAGCCTGACCAGGGATCAGATCCCACTGCTGACCCGGCGTGGCGCTGGCCCATGGCCACACTCAGCAAAGCAGAACCCATGACCCAGAGCGTGGCCAGCTGACCCAGCAGTGCCTGGGCCGAGGGAGACACAGCCAGACCGGCATCGCCAGGAGTGTGTGGGGGGGAAGGGGCAGCCACTGGCCTCCACCTGCCAGGGACCCAAAATGTGGGAAATCAGACTTACGCCTGCAGGAAACAGAGAATTTCCTCTGCACCTGGGAGCGGAAAACGATCCCAACTCTGGATCAAAATCCAGAGACAATGAGAAAAACCTTGAAAAGTGCCCCCCAAAACAGAAACAAACCAAAAGTACCATTAACTAAAAGGATAAGTAACTGCAGCTTACAGCCCTGATATACAAAGAGCTCCAAAAACAGAGAAAACAGAGGACAAATGCCCTGCCGAGGAATGCACAGGAATGCTCCCCAGGAAAAGAAACGCAGGTGAAATTCAGGCAGAAAGCTCTCGGTCACGCTCACAGCTTGAGAAATGCCACCTAAACTAGCCTGGATGCTGTCTTCACCCATCACGTGGGAGAGGCGTGCGCGACCGTGCGCGACCGAGGACAGCTCGGGAGGGGTCCGCGCCCCACCAGCTTCCGGAAGCACCCTCTTCCCAGCCCTTGCCCTGGAGCACTGTAACCGCTGGCCGCAACCTCAGAAGCTCAAAAGAAGAGACGAAGGGGCCTCAGGGAACAAACCAACAAACCGCAGCTGCCTCCCCGGGGACCAGGTGCGGGCTTCCCACAGGCACGTGAGCACGCGCCCTCCCTCTCTCCCAGAGCACGGAGGCTGCCTGGCCGCCACCACCGACTCAGCTCCCAGCACAGCCAGGGCGGGCCTGGGGGCCTGCCTGTGGAACCATCGCCACAGCAGGAGCACAGACAAGCCACCGCCCTGTCTTCAGGGACAGAGACCTTCCGCAGCGAGAAGAGCCAGGTAAACAGTCCAACTGCCCAGATCCCCCCTCCCTGGGGCCAAGTGGCTCGGACGCAAGGCTACGCAGCAGGAGGGGGGGGGGTGGCTGGAAGAGGAGGAGCCCGCGACCCCACCCCTGGGAACCCCGCCCCCAGAGCAGAGGTGTGGCCTGTCCTTTGAACACCACGCTGCTCAGGGGCATCAGGGGAGCGCTTACTTTCTCGCGTGTGATCTTCTTCTTGCCGCAGCCCTCGCAGGTCAAGGGGAACTTGGGGCAGACCTGGTGGTGCGCCTGGAAGAGACGGGGCAGCCGTCAGAGCTGGGGCCGGGCCAGCAACGCTCCTGAGCCCCGAGGTGGAGACGGCATGCGACACGGGGGTCTGCAGATTCAGGACCTGCCCTCGCCCGGCAGCTGCTGGGGCAACACCAAGAGGAGGAGCGCCCCAGCGCCCCGAGAGTACTGCCACCCGGGTGCCAGGCTGGCGGACTTCCTGGTGGCGGGGGACCCAAGCGGCCAGAGCACCTCCGAGACCCCTGACGAGATGCGCAGGGTGGGCGCCCCGAAGTCTCGGGCCCTGGGCTGCCTCTAGAGCTGAGCTTCCCGGGCGTGAAAAACACCTCAGGACCCGACCAGCCAAATGCAGACTAACGGCCGGCTACTTCAACAAACAAACGGCAGAGGGAAAAAGACACCCACAGGGAAAGGCTGAAGGTAAAGAGACCTGCAGACACCGGGGCGGGGGCGGGGGGCGTCTGGGTCCCGACCCAGCAGATCCACGTGACCCACAAGGACAGACTCCGGAAACGTGGGCACCGAGCTCACTCGTGACCTCAGGACGCCTGTGAAGCTCCAGACGTGATATAACCCACGGGAAGGTGGCCCGCCCTTCACAAACAAGCGACAACTTCCAGATAAAGCCACACGGCGTTTGGGGCCTGTTCAGCGTGAACCCAGGGAGGCTGCTGGCCGAGCGAGAGCGAGGGTGGCGTGGCCGCACGCTGCCGTCCCCCCGTGCAAGCTTGCCCCCGACCCGGGGCTGCCAGGAGCCTCCGAGCCGCCGGGCGTGCGCGCTCACCTTCATGTCGGCCGAGCAGCAGGGCGCCCTGCAGTGCCGGCAGCTGAGGCTTCGCTCCGGGCACGCGTGCTCCAGGTGGTGTTCCTTCTCGCCCAGGCGCACCAGGCCTTTACACGCTGGGCACTCGGTCAGCACGAACGGGCAGTGTCCTTCGTGGCCGCTCTGGCAACGAAGGGAGCGAGGTGTCGGCGGAGCGCCCGTGGGGTTCTGGGCCACTGCCCCGCCGGCCGTGGACCGGTCTGGGTACGTTCTCGGCGCTAGGCCACGGGGGCCACCGCATTCACTCCACTACCCCTGCTCCAGCGCAGAGATCAGGACCCAGATCCAGCCGGCGGCACCCCGCCCTCGGGACACAGAGGGGACAATGAGAGGGGCTGCAGGAACAGGTTCTAAGTGGACGGAGGGCAGAGAAGTGATGCCGTGGGGACCAGAGCGAGAAGCGGATGGAAACACAGGCGCTCACCCGTCCCGACGCCCAGGCTGAGAGTCCCCGTCCCCGCCCTCCTGGAGCTGAGGACGTGCAAGGTGACGTGGCCAGGGAGGCAGGGGCCCAGCCTGGGCTTCCGAAGGGTCAGGCGGGGCCCAGTAAAGCCAGCAGCGCGGGGAGGGCCCGACCTGGACAGGCGTGGCCCTGAGCAGCGCAGCACTTGGGGGGCCGCGGCAGCGGGCTGAGCGGAGGTGGCAGTGGCTGAAGAGGTGAGAAAGGGTGGGACCCGGAAACAGGGCCGCAAGCCTAGGGGACAGACAGAAGCTGTGCGCAGCTCTCAGGAAACGCCGGCCGGGAAGGGGCACGGAGGGCGGGCCGGTAAGCAGAGAATGGGAGATGACGGTTTTTTGTTTTTTTTTTTTTTTCTACAGTACACGGGCCTCTCACTGCTGTGGTCTCTCCCGTTGCGGAGCACAGGCTCCGGACGCACAGGCTCAGTGGCCATGGCTTACGGGCCCAGCCGCTCCACAGCATGTGGGATCTTCCCGGACCGGGGCACGAACCCGTGTCCCCTGCATCAGCAGGCGGACTCTCAACCGCTGCGCCACCAGGGAAGCCCTTGCTGTTTTTTAAAAACTGTGGTCAAGTACGCATCACACAAAATCGACCCCTGGTGCCTGGGCACCGAGCACATCCACACGGTGGGGTCAGCACCTCCACCAAGATTCAGCCTGGGCGCCTGACAAGCTGGGGCAGCTCAGGGCCCCCCGCAGAGCTCGCTGAGCTCCTCCGCAGTGACCTTGAGGAAGGAGGAGCCTCACGCGGGCTCTGTCTCCACGTGGCCCACAGTCCGAGGCCGAGCGAACAGGCCGGCCGAGTCTCCATCCCATGCAGCAGGCTTGGCTGCCAGGGCCAAAGCTCACCATCTGGGGAGTGAGAAGCGGTGCCAGGTGAACCCCAGAGACATGGCACATGTGGCGCTCTCCCAGCAGCCGGGGTGTGGAGACTTCAGATGTGGTGCCCGTGGCACTCCCGCCTCCTCACAGGACCCCGGGCTCCACGTCTCCCGCAGGGACACACGTCAGATGGAACTCGGCCTTCTCAGCAAGCCTCCCCGGTGACCCCACTCAACCCGACGGGGCTCTGTGGACGCTGCCGCAGAGGCCCGGCCCCAGGACACAGACCGGCCGTGCGGGTGGGCAGGACACCACTAGGTACAGGGAGCAGAGCAGAGGGGACACCTTCCCCGAGGGCTTCTGCTCCGGCGACAGCTCCTCAAAGGCTCCACGGCGGCCACGCCCGGGAGGAGCTTCCCTCGACCGCCAGGGCACCCCCAGCTTCCCCAGACAGGGCCCTGGTGTGGCCACACTGAGCACAGCCCGAACAATCACCCCGAGCCACAGGGGAGCCTCGGAAACAACCACGCTCGTGAAACAAAAACGACAGCACCCAGAGGGCACTTGGATCTGATCAGAGCAAAAGAATACGCTCAAGGGTGAGCCCCGGGGCCACTGGACAACTGGAGAGGGACGCCCGCGGCCAGCGCTGAGCACCCGGCCCCACACAGCTCGCCACTCAGCGGGTGCCCCTGGGACTCAGAGCCCCCGAAGCGCGCACCTGGCGCAGGAGCGGCAGCGCCCTCACAGGCTGGCACGGGCTCCGTGGGCTCCCACTGCCACCAGATGGCTCAGGGAATCGACACTTCAACCAGAGCTCAAGCTAAACGCTCAGGCATTTCAACTCTGGATTCCCTGACACGTGGGCACATCCGACCCTGCTCACCTTTCAGCTGCAAAACGTCCCCATAAGCTGGTCCTCCCTCAGGTCCGCCCGGACCCCTCCTCTGAAGCCCGAGGCCCCTTCTCCCTGCTGTTCCTTCCACGCAGCCCCTGCTTCTCGCTTCCAGGAAAGCAGTCCCCAGGGCTGCTATGTGTACTTGGCAGCCACTTCTAACTGAACTGAAGTCTTAATTCACTGAGTTTTTAGAAAATACTAGACGTGGCTGCAAAGGAAAAACTTATTCAAAGGCTGACCAGGATTTGCCCCACCTCACCACACTCTCAGGAGCTCAGCCGCAGCCTCAGCATTTCCCAGCACCGCCCCAATTTTGAGCAACCCAAAGGGCAAACGTGTTGGCTCCGGGCTGGGAGCAGGGCCACCGCTGCAGCAAGGTGGCCGCCCCGCGCCCCGAGGTGGGGTCTCACCCCAGCTAGAGAGAGGTTTACCCGACGTCAAAGCCTGCACCGAGAGACCCAGAGCAGTGCCCGTCTCCCACGTGACCAACCCCCAGGGACTTTCCTGAGTTCCCCGGGTGCAGCCAGGGACTTTCCAGCCCGCATGCCTGCAGGGCCGGCGCAGGGCCCACAGGCTGGCTGCAGTCCCAGGCCCTCGGCCAGGGGCCTGCGAAGCCACCACTCGCACCAGCGGCCTGGAGACGGCAGAAACCCCAGAGGACTCGGGAGCTGGGGTTATTCCGCCTGTCCCTGGGGGTCTTTGGTCCCCTCGAAAGGCGACACAGTACCCGCTGCACTCCCTGCTGGGGCTCCCCACCCGCCCAGGAGAGACCCTGCCCCGAGGCCGGCTCTCCGGACAGCGCTGGGCAACAACAGCTCAGGCCCGTCTGCTGAGCAGGGCCTCGGTGGCAGCACCCCCTGCCTGCGCCCCTGCCCCACGGTGGCCCCTGGGCGTCGGAGGCCTCTGTCCACGGACTGCAGTCCTACTCCCCGGAAGGGCACAGAGAGGCCTCCGCTTCCAGGCCCAGGCGCCCGTCAGAGGAAAGCCCAGCTTCTGTCCACCCGACCACTGGCTCCTCCCCAGAGACGGCCAAGCTGTTCCTCTGGCAAAACGCAACCGAGAGCCTGAAGCCCACGAAGTCGAGTCGGTCAAGACCAGAGGACGCCGCCGCGCAGCGCCCGGGACGGGAGCAGGAGGGAGGAGCCCCAGGAACCCAGGACCCCAGTTCCAGAGCCGACAGGCTCTCCCCTGTGTCGTGACTCAGTCACAGCCCGGCGCCCACCCCATGGCAGGGAGGCTGCTCCGTGGCCTGGGCAGCCCTGGGCGTAGGCGAGCCGGGTCCCCTGCAAACAGCCCCTCCAGCCTCGCCAGCCTCGGCCGCATGGGACAGCAACAAGGCCTCCCCACCTTAAGGACCCAGCCCATTACTCTGCACCACTGCACACGACCTCCCGGCCCGGGCAGCCTCCACTCCACCTCCTGTCTCACAGGGCTGGTTCCCGCACGTCTGTCCTCCTCTGCTGGGCTCATCTCACTGAGCCCCCAAAGCTGATTGAGAGTGGCCTCAGCGTGATGTCCCCAAGGTCCGTCCCCGCTGTAGCCTGGGGCGGGGCTCCCTTCCTCTCGTGACTGGACACTATTCCGTGGCAGGACCAGCCCCCATCTGTGTGTCCCGCCCTCTGCCAGGGATACTTGGCTGCCGGGAACGGTGCTCCTGGGAGCACACACGCGCAGGCACCTTGGAGACGGAAGTTTTTAAGGGTGTTTGATCACCAAGAAGAGTGTCCGGAGAGGCTCACAGCCGCAGGTTCAGCTGCCGGAGGCCCAGCACACAGGGACCCCGACATGCCAGCCTCGCACGGCAGAGACAGGCCTGCAAGATACGCACCCGGCCACTGCCCTTGTCACTGGCCAGATGCCTTCCTGTGACCCCAGAATGGACGTGCAAGCTACTCCCGCGTCTTCCAGTGGCAGCGCTATCCAAGTGAGGAAAGACAACGAAGTCCCGTCGGCAAGAAAGCTAGTTTCCTGCCTGCGCGGCGCTCTCAGGGCCGGACCAGGGTCCCCGCACACACCGCTGCTCACCGCCACCGTGCTGCGGCTGGAGGACCGCGTCCACGGACACACCAGGAAACAGCCCAGACAGGGTGAGCACCCCACCCTGGGCCACACACCCGGCTCCCCCGGCTCCAGAGTCTAGGTGGGCACGTCCGGAGCAGCAGCTGCACCCCCTTCCGCGGGAGTCAGGCGGGCTTGAAGCTGCTCTGCGGGAGGGGCTTCAGCCAGCGCAGGGCAGCCCCTACCTCGTACTCCTTCAGGGTCCCCTTCCAGGTGCAGCCCTCGCTGGAACAGACGGCCGGCAGGCTCTCTACCTCCCTGCGGGCAGCATTGTCCGGGAAAGCCTGGGGAGAGAGCGTACCTCGGGTAAGCCCCCTCCCAGACGCCCACCCGCCTGGCGCCCCACACCACGAGCCTTGCGGGGAGGCTCGGGACCAGGGCGCCTCTCCCACGGCCGTTCCCAGGTTCCCTCTCCCCTCGACACCGTCAGCGTGGACGGCTCCCTCACCGAGCTGCTCTCCAGGATAGAGACGCCTTCCTCGTAAATGCCCTCGTTCACGCAGGCGGCACAGTTCTGGGGCCCGGAGCTGGTGGGGAGAGGGGGAGGCCGCACTGTGAAACCCGCCGTGGAGGGAGGGAGACCCGCGGCCTCGCCAACACAGGCCCACGCCACGGCTCGGGCTCCGGAGCCTCTGTCGGCCACCGGGGTAGCCAGCGGACACGACGCACCGTGCGAGACACTCGGGGCCCAGCCCCAAACCCCGGCCCGTCTGAACGCGACCCGCGCAGACGGATGCCAGGACCAGGGGCTGCTGTCCTCCTGCTGACGGGCGGGAGGCCCCACCTCCCGACCCCGCAGGGACTCGGGCGCCCGGCGCCAAGGGAGCGGGAGCGGGAGCCTCCAGGCAATTTTAAACTGTCCGCTTCCCACCAGAGACAAGGAGAAGCAGGGAAAACACTCTAAGGAGATGTGTGACTTCACCCACACCAAAGCAGCCCTGGGCCACGCGGGCATCCGCGTCCGCTCCTGGCAGCTCCCGGCGCCCCTACCTCAGGATGTTGCTCAGGCAGAAGGAACAGTAGCGGTGGCCACACTGAGCCTGGAAGGGCCTGCGCAGGACGTTCCTGCAGGCCGAGCACAGGTACTTGTCCTCTAGCTTGGTCCCCAGGAGGGTCTTGGAGAAGCCAGGCTGCAGCAGGTCCAGGGAGCCGGGAGGGGTCGCGCTGGCTGCAGCCATGAGCACCGCAGCCCCACCAAGGCCAAGTCCTAAGGGAGAGCACAGCGTGTCACGGCGGGTCCGGGGATGTGCAAGGCCTGGACCATTGGGCCTCTGAGAGGCAGGACGTCAGCGCTCCGGGGAGCCCAGCGCAGGCGGGGCTAAGGCTGAGACAGCGGGCACCCGCACGCCCGCCGCAGCCCTGGGCCCAGAGGGCTGTCCCTGTGGCCGCCCGGCCCGGGCCTCTGCTCCCAGGCCAGCTGGCCGGGCTCGCATCTGACCGTGATCGCGGACCCCGATCCTTGCGCCCTGCTGTCTCCCCAAGGCTCCAGGTGCGAATGTGTCCTTAGAACACTGGACAGCTTGGCAGGCGATGGCCCCGGGCAGGCCCAGGAGACGGCCGTACCAACCCTCAGCCCCAGGACAGGGGTGCGGCCTGCGTGCAGCTGCTGCTCTGCTTCCGTCCCCACAGCCAGGGTCCCTCTCGCTTCAGAGCTGCCCTTTGCCGTCCACCAGGCCTTGGTAAGGCCGCCACGCAAGGTACCCAGGATGGGCGAGCGGGCGGAGGGCCCCCCACAGCGTTCAGAGGCCTGCTCTTCGTCCGCTACCCTGGCAGGCCACCCCAGCCCTTCGTGCAAATCCCCGAAGAGCCCTCCCTGCCCCCGCACGCCCCCAGCACACACGCCCACGTCTGCTCTGGGGTCTGGGCATGGTCAAGTCAGGACGCTATGAAACTCTGCCCCTTTCTGGGGCGCGGAGGCGGGGGGTCTGCTTGGGCAGCGACCGTGCACAGGGGGCCACGTGCACCGTCCTAAGCTGGCCTGACACCGAGGGGACAGCACAGACGGTGTCGCCCCCTAGCTGCTGGGCAAAGCCACTCTCAATCAGCTGTGGGGCCCGTAACACAGGAGGCCTTACTCGGAGGGCCCTCTGCAGCTCCCAGGACGTTTCACAACCGACATTCTTGCCTCCAACCACCGACAGAAGGGAAGCTGTGCCCGGGCACCTCGGGAGGGCACACCTCTGCCTCTCTCGCGCTCTCCTCACACTGGCAGGCCTGGCCCCTGGAGGGTCCATCTGTCAATTCGACAGCTGGGGGATCTCATTCCTTCAAGCCCTCACAACACAGATGTGCAAGCATGAGAGGTGCCTTTATTAGTAAAACCTTTTGGTGGACGATGTGAACAAAAAGTCCCAAGAGCTCATGGACACGCCCCCAGTGTGGGCCAGGGCAGCTCAAGGTCAGGCTGTGGTGGCCACACGCGTGTGTGCGTCTGGAACACAGGCCCGTGAAGGTGCACTCCCTCCCGCCTGAGAGGCATCACGTCCCTAGCTTCCCTCTTTTTCTGGTCATGCTAACTAAACTGATTTCGTAACCTTGATGGTTTAAAATATCGTGGCTCCAAACTACATGAGAAAGAGGAGTTTTTATTTTTGAATTTAACATGAAAAAAAAAAAGCCACCTTCTTTAGGTCGAAACCCTGTATTTGTTATAAGGTGTTAAATAAAATGAAATGTGGGAATTCCCTGGCGGTCCACTCGTCAGGGCTTCGCACCTTCATTGCCGAGGGCGTGGGTTCAATCCCTGGTTGGGGAAACTAAGATCCCACGAGCTGCGGCGCGGCCATAAATAAATAAATAGACAAACAAAATAAACAGGATGAAACGCAAAGGCCTCTGTGGCTACAGCCATGTTTTACACAGGCAGGGCCAGAAAGCAAAATAAAAAATGAAGGGCTTCCCTGGTGGCGCAGTGGTTGAGAGTCCGCCTGCCGATGCAGGGGACCCGGGTTCGTGCCCCGGTCTGGGAAGATCCCACGTGCCGCGGAGCGGCTGGGCCCGTGACGCATGGCTGCTGAGCCTGCGCGTCTGGAGCCTGTGCTCCGCAACGGGAGAGGCCACAACAGTGAGAGGCCCGTGTACCGGAAAAAAAAAAAAAAAAAAAAAAAAAAAAAAATGAAGCTCGTGCAAGGCGTAAGGATGAGGGTGACGCTTTTCTCGCTGCCAATCTCAAACACAGTCTCCAGGGGACCTGTCAGGAGAGAGTTTCTTCTTTTGCGATGACTTTCCGCCCGAATGTGGCCGGCCTGGGGGAAACACTTTTTGGCCGACTGACCACACCTTCTGTGGCAGATTGAGCCCATTTTATTAATCCATGGACCTTTACTCCTGTTGGACATAAAAGAACCACAAACGGTCTCTTTCCTGAGCAATAAAGAAGGAAAAGGCCCCAACACACAGTGGGCCTCGTCTTCCCCGCTCAGCGGTCACAGCTACCTGGCGCGGCAGGAGGGCGGGCGGTCAGAGGGCACCCCCGCCACGTCCTAGGAGGTCTCAGTGCTTAAGGTCTTAAATGTCTTATTCAAGTCACAGTTATACACGTGAACCCTCAAGAACTGCAATGGAAAACATCAGACAGACTCTAAAGCGCCATGCCCAAACTCAGCGCTGAAGGTCACCCGACCGCCCAAACGTCAGAAGAAGCCTCCGCGTCTCTGGCCCTTTCGGACCCTCCTGGCGCCACACACTCCACCCACCTGCAGTCACACAGGGCTGGGGGCTGGGTGACCGGCAGCCTTTGTACTTAGGGGTCAGATGTTACAAGCCTCCCATATGGAACCAAACCCCCCTACTGGTCCTTCCAAGCTTCCAGTTTATTTTCCAAATCCTGACTCTCAGGTGAGGTGGTAAAAAACAAGAACTACATCCATTCACACGACTCACCAGGGAGTGTGAACGAGTGTTCCCGCACAGCCCGGCCCTGGTCTCACACTTACTTCACTCCCCAAATATGCTCCAGACGTGAATGCACTAACTTTATACAAGAAACTCGCATTTTGTTGAAACGGCATTTCTACTAGATACAAAACATTATTTACAGGATAATTTCAGCTACGTGAAGCTCGAGGATAGGCGAGACTAACCTATGACGATAGAAGTTAGAACAGCAGTTAGCCTTGGGGTTGGGAACTGGGATACAGCAGACGTTGGGTCTTCGTGCTGGTTCTTGGCACAAAGCACCCAGAACCCCTGCGGCTTCCTGGGCCCTGGGGACAGAGGAGCATCTCCACGGTGGGGGGCGGGGGCGGTGGCGGCGACACTGGCCATTGACTTAATCACCAGTGATTCAATCAATCCTGCCTTCAAAACCGAGCCCCGGTGAAAACCCTAAACGACCGGGTTTGGAGAGCTTCTGGGTTGAACACGTGGAGGTGCTGGGAAGGGGGTGCTGGAGAGGGCATGGAGGCTCTGCGTCCCTCCCTGTACCTGGCCCTGTGTGTCTCTCCCAGCGGGCTGTTACCCATGTTTCTCTGAGCCCTTCTAGCAAATTACTGACTGCAAGGAGGGGGTCATGGGGGACCCTCAATTTACAGTCGGTCAGTCAGAAGTATGGGAGGCCCCGCCTCCCCACTGGCATCTGAAGTGGGGTGGGGGCAGCCTTGTGCAACCAAACCCTTAACACAAGGGGTCTGTGCTAACTCCAGACGGCCAGTGTCAGAACTGAATTAAACTGCAGGATGCCCAGTCGGCATCTATCAAGAAAGGTAGGGCTTCCCTGGTGGCGCAGTGGTTAGGAGTCCGCCTGCCGATGCAGGGGACACGGGTTCGTGCCCCGGTCCGGGAAGATCCCACGTGCCGCGGAGCAGCTGGGCCCGTGAGCCATGGCCGCTGAGCCTGCGCGTCCGGAGCCTGTGCTCCACAGTGGGAGACGCCACAGCAGTGAGAGGCCCGCGTACCGCAAAGAAAAAAAAACAAAAGCCAGGCAGAACTGCTTGGTGTGGGGAAACCCACACATCTGGAGTCAGAAACCCCGTGAGACGTGAAACAGAGAAGCTTTCCACGCGGGAGGGTCAGTGCTGCCTGAGGGATGTGAAGGCTTCCGGTAGGCAAGGCATGACGGTATATGTGGACACAGGTGCATCTGGCTGTACATTTAGGACTTGTGCATTTTGCTGTATGTATGCCTCAGAGATGGAGTTTCTATTCCCGAGAGTCGAGAGAAAGATGGTGAAATCACTAAGTATGGTACACCCATGCACGCTTATCCAGAATAACCCTGCTTCATAATATTAACAATGGCAGAATAACCTCAAAAACCGGTTTTAACACAAAAGAAGCCCCCCCAGGTGGGGCTGCATCTCCCTCCTGCCTCCCCAGCCCCAGGAGAGTGGGGGGCATCTGGCACCCCACCGCTGTTCTGCCATTTCCTGTGCCCCCTTCCCAAGCCCAGGTCCCGCCTGGGTACACAGCAGGAGGACCCAGGGAGCGAGCCGTCCCTGTGAGAAATCACAGAGACCCCGACTGAGCCGGAGGCCGCTGGGCAGCTGGGCTCCACCGTCCTCAGCCCGGTGTGTGGGGGTCAGGGACTAATTCCCAGAAGGCTACGTTGCTGCCCAAACCGACATCACACCAGGTGTCGGAGCACTCGGCTGCCGGGGGCCACCTGTTGCCAGCAGACACACGGGTTCAACCCAGGAGCTTCCCTCTGGGATGCCCCAACGCGAGGACCGAACTCCCCCAAATCCACGCTCCACTGAAAGCTGCCCCTGCTGCATGCCATGCTGGGCCCCCCAGGTCCGAGACTCCTGAAGCAGCTCCCGGGGACCTGTGACCGCACACAGCGTGTGCTCTCGTCCACGTGAACGTTACCGCTGACACTACTTTCATCTTCGTTCAAGCTCAAGGTGATGCCAAGCGGTCTGGTACCAACTTAACGCCCAACAGCCGTTTACACAAAAGCACACAGCAAACGCTGCGCCGTCCCTTCCCGCCCGCGCCCACTCACAGCTACTCGTGCCATCAACACACCCAGATTCTTATGAAAAACTGGGGCCATCAACAGGGAGACGCTGATCAATGACGCAGCGATTCTGCCCCTCTGAGGCCTCAGCCCCACCTCACGCCCACCTCAAACGGGCCAGGAAATCCACTGGCTCTACCCGCTACAAACACCCAGGACCTGACCACACTGCTACCACTGGGCCCAGCCACCGTCCACTGTGACCTGAGTCACCGCGGGAGCCTCCCGAGGCCCTTAAGTACGAGCTGGGGACTTGGGCTCCTCCCTCAGACCCCCAGGCTTCCAGGGCCTCTGCCGCTCGGCTTCCCGAACAACCCTCGCCTCCCCGCACCGTTCCTCGGCCGGGGCAGCATCGCGGGCCTGGAGGCAGGGAGGAGGGACCCGGGCCCATGGGAGGTGCAGGGGTGCCCTCCGTGCTCCCAAGGCTCCCGCCGGTCACTGGCTCCTAATCCATGTCTGACCCTTCCTCCATGCTGCACCACTGGCCCAGCCGGGCGCCGCCCCACCACAAAGCAGGGCACCCCAGTCCTGGGGCCCGCACTGTAGTCACCTCCACTACTCACCTCCTACCCCCACCGCTGCTGCGTCCTCGCCTCCCTAAATCACAGCCAGTCCCCAAGAACACCCGCCCCAAACGCCATCTCCACCGCCTGCTGGCCCTGCAGGGAACACGGGGGCCAGAGCCAGGGGACAGCTTCCGCGGAGCCTGCCCCCGTCACTCCCCGAGCCTCAGCCGCCCAGGCCTTTGGGAGCGATCCTCACCCATCTCCGTGAAGGAGCAGGCCCAGGACACAGGGAGGACAGGGCAACAAGCCCAGGTGTGGACACAGGAACAGACGGAAGGGGTGCACCCCATTCTCGGCATGATCTGTGGAACCTGTGGGTCATTTTTTCTGTGTTTTCTTCTCTGGACCTTCCTCCCCTTGCCCGTGTGTGCGCTGCCCTGCGGTGGAAACCCACCTGCCGGACCGTGCCCAGTCCACGCTGGTGTGCTGACCATGCGGGCGGGCGGGCAGGCGGGCTGGCGTCTCTCACTGCCAGAGGGGGGCCCACACCTGGCTCAGAACTAAGTCAGAAGGCCTTTTCTTCCCGGAGAAAACATTTTCTCCAGCACCAAGTGATGGCTGTAAATCCCGTGCTCTAGTCCACAGTGTACGACCGCTGTTGAAACAACCCATTTCTTCAGGTCCCCAGAGGAATGACATGCGCGTTTGTCTCCCCAGAGGGACTGAGCCTGTGATGTACATACGGGACCTGCACTCTGTCGCTCCGCATGGATGTTTCCAGGCTCCTGCTGTGTAGCACGCGTGGAGCTGGGGAGACTGGGCAGCACCGTTACCGATGCGGCCAACAGGCGAGGGCCACAGGGCACAATGCAACCGCAGGTGGCACAGGTCTGGGACGCAGGGGGGACACCGGAAGGGCCCATGGCGCGGCCTGGGTGTGTCAGGAGGTGCGCTCAGGGCTGTCCCAGGCCAAAGGACCAGAGAGCACAGAGGCCCAAATCACAGCTCCGGCCTTTGGGAGCTGCAGCCTCACGGGGGCTGGGCTGTGTCCCCAGGCGTGGGGCTGAGCGGGGGCACCGGCCAGGCTGCGGCCTGGCATCAGAGGGAGCGGCTGCTCGAACGTGTGGGGATGCTACCGCTGAAAGCACTGAAAGCTTCTACTCCTCAGAAAAGCTTCCAAAAAAGCACTGCTTAGGATTTTGTCTGTTTGAAATTCAAGCAACGCTGAGTTTTGCGGTATGTAAATTACACTGCAACGAAGCTGTTAAAAATAACCCAAACGACAATTCTGGGCTGCGTGGGACCCCCACCTAAAGCCAGTAACTGAGTTGCTAAACGCTGTCGTCCTCGCCGGGGACATGTGGTCCCTGAGTCACGCAGGGCCCGGCGTCAGGCCTGGCACGCCCCCTGTTCTGCTAGATTCGAGGCCGGGCGGAGCGGCTGCTGTCACAGGCGCGCAGCTGTCCCTAGCTCTCCCCCGTCCCCACCGTCCGGTCCACGAGGAGCCCGCTCTGCCTCCAGGGAGCGTCTGGCCCCGCACACACAGCAGTTTTCTGAGTCCCCACGCCAGGCTCCGTCCGCCCCGGCATCCTCCCCATCCACCTCGGGGCTCGGTGTCACCGTCGGACAAGGCCCAAGCTCAGGGGGGTCGGAGACACGGGGAGAGGGCCCGGGGCAGCAAGCGACAAGCGGCGATCCCCGAGGTCCAGGCCGCCCGCGGAGCCCGTCCGGACCCCGAGCGGGGCAGGAAGCCCCTCGGCGGCAGGAAGGGGTGGGGCGCCGCAGCCGAGGCTCGGGGGCGGCCCGGGGGGCGTGGACCCCGCGCGGACCCGGGCCGGCCGCCGTGGACGCCCCGCCGTTCGCGAACTTTCCTGTGAGGGGCCCGCTCCGACTTTCAGTTTCCGGCTCCGAGAAATCCCCTCAAGCCCGCGCGCGGCGGCGGCCGTGCCTCCCGCCGGGCCTCCTGGCATCGCGCGCCCCCCCCCGCCCCCGCCCCTCGACCTAGACCCCGAACCCCAACCCCAAACCCCGCGGCGCGACTCACCAACCGCCGCCGCGCGCCCGGAACTGCCTGCCCGCCTGCCGCCGCCGCCGCCGCCGCCGCCGCCGCCCCGCCCACGAGCCCGCCTGATGGACTGATGTGGAGACCTACCAGGAGAGCGCAGGAAGCCACACAGGGCCCCGATTGACCAGCTTTCTCCCCCGCCCCCTGCCTCGGGCCCTCCCTCCTGACGGACTGACACAAAAGCCTACCAAGTGCCCGCAGAGAGCCACAGCGGGCGCCGATTGGCCAGCTTTCTCCCCCGCCCCTCCCACTTCGGGCCCTCACTACTGACTGACTGACACAACAGCCTACCAGAAGTGCGCAGGGAGCCGCAGCGGGCGCCGATTGGGCGGAGCTGACGCGGCTAAGGTACTTAAGTCGCCCGCGGACTCTCTAGGCAGAGTCCGCCTTCGTTGGCGCGGCTCACTGGCTGGGGGGGGCGTGGTCCCGCTGTTCCCGCAGAGGGTTAGCTCCAGGCGCGGGGCACCACGGCGATACCCGGCGCAGGGCTGGGCCCCAGTGTGGGTTACATTTATGAGAAAAAGTACAAATAGACGCCGCTCACCTAAAGGGTAGGAAGGCTTTAGAGGTCTCCTTTCGGAGTAGTGCAATGTTCTAGATCTAGGTAGTGGCGACGGTTGCCCGACATTACAAAGTACAAATGACACTGAATTGTAAGCTTTAAAATGGTTTAAACGGTGAATTTTATCTTATGTGAATTTCACCACCAAACAAAACAATATGCACAGCCTATGGCACATGGACACACACGAGTGGAAATATTTAGAAAGGAAGCGCTGGTCTCGACCAGAAAAAAGGGGCAGCACACTGCCGCTAAGTGTGTGACCTGAGGACAAGCCGTTTCTCATCTGCTAAAGGACAGTGGGGACAATTTGGATTCTCTCCTGTGGAATACAGCTTTCTAAATACCTGAGAACAGCGGCTCATCTGATACCAGCACCCAGAAGTGGGGACCGCTCTCCCCATTTTGCAGAAAAGGAAAGATTACGAGAGGCAAGACTCCTTACCCAGGTCACACAGCACACTGGGCACCCCCGCTCCAGGGGGAGCATCTGAAGCCACGCAGACTGTTCAAGGACAGAGTAAACGACACAGGCAGGCTGTGAAGCCACATGGTGTAAAGGGTCCACACTGTGTCCAGAAGTACTCACATCACACTGCATAAATCATTACTAGGTTTGGAGTCGGAATCCCCTGATCCCAAACGCCACATCCCCGGGATACAGCAGCAAGGCCACTAGGCCTCCATTACAAGTTCCGTGAACTTCAAGGATGAGTTTGCCACCAGCAGCCGTGGAAACCTCCTCAGTCCCCACCTACGCGTTCCATGAGGTTTCCCTCAAGGCCCATAACTAACCAAGCTCTCAGGTGTAAGGAGGTTTCTCCTCCCGGGGTCTGGGGGGCCGAGGCCATCCTGTGAACCCCCTGGCAGCACGGAAGGAAGTGGCTCTTGCTGCAGAGAGGAGGTCCCCCCCCAGCAGCACCCCTCTTTCTTCAGGGTAAAGTGGAAGTTGTTCGCCGGCCTTCTGCAGTGACTCCCTGGGGAGGGTCAGACCTCACTCACCCTTCCAGCATCGGGGACAGCACAGGAGCGCTGGGCTCAGGGCCCCCTCAGCCCACCCTGCATCCCGAAGAGATTTCCTGGACGAAGGTCTTGCTTCCCGGGAAGGAGGCTGCCTGCAGCCTTCGGCACTGACAGGGCTGAGCCCATCTCGAAGGACCTGGCGATGCTTCCAGCATGAAAATGATTTCATATCTCTCAGACTGCCAGTTTCAGAGGATTTTCCTGAATACATTGTGTGTGTGTGTGTGTGTGTGTGTGTGTGAGAGAGAGAGAGAGAGAGAGAGAGAGAGAGAGAGAGAGATTCTGACAACAGGCCCCCGAGTTGAGACTGGGTAGAGGGAGCCTCGGCAGGGAGGGGCTGCTGACTGAGAAGCGGCCAGCCCACCCCCGCCTGCCAGCTCAGAAGGGTGACACCTCGATCCAGACGGGCTGGAAAAGGGATGACTCACTCTGGTCGTCGGGCAACTCAGGGGATTCCCACGCGGGTTCCTTCCTGCCAAAAAGAAAGCAAAACTCAGCCTCTGATGCAGCCAAGCAGGTAGGTGGCTGGGACAGCCCCGAGCAGACCCTAGAGGGGGCCTGTGTCATCCACCTGCTCCCTGAGGGCTGGGGTCTAGGGCCTCTGTCCTGTGCCTCAGTGCCCCCCAGAGAGAGGCGTGGGCCTGGCTACAGATCCGGGTCGATGCTGCGGTGGATGCTGGCTTTTCACAGCTCGCCGGCCAGGCAGGAGAGGCCCCATCAGCTGCCCACTGGGCCTGCAGACCCCGGGGGAGGGTGCTGCCGCGGCCACCCACTCTGCCCCAAGGCCCCCTCTCCCAGGCCCCTGGCGCCTGCCACGCCCCCTTGGCTTTCCTCCCTCGGGTCCTGGTCTGCGCCCAGGACATTTCTGAATGCTGGTGGCACCTCCGCTCCCCACTGGCATGGCCAGTCCCCTTGGACATCTCACTTCCCATCCTTTACACACCCAGGCCTCTGGGAGACAGCACTCAGGGCCAGGAGGCAGGAAGGCCGACATGGGCCCCCACGTAGGACCCTGGACATGGGCTGCCCCTCCTGTGCCCGGTGCTGTCCCCAGAGCAGAGGCCGGCACTGAGCAGAGCCAGCCTCCCAGTACAGCCCACTTCCCGTCCTGAGAGCTCGGCCCCGCTTCTTTTCTCGCTTTTCAGATATTTGAAGGTCAACCGGGGGCTGCAGCTTCTGAAAGGAGCTGGTTTCACTCTCACTGTGTAGTCACCTGATGGATGCGTTTCCAGAAAGGCCGGCCTCCAGCTCTGCCCAGAATTCCCCTGCCCGGGAGTCAGCCACAAGGGGCTCCCCCACTCCCCCTCCTGGAAGTGCACAGCCAGCACCGTCCCTCCCCAAGAAAAGGAGAAAGACGAGGCTGGTGAGACCCCGCAGCTGATTTCATGGCAGTAGCCAGTGCTCTGGGACCAGGACCGCCCACGCCCAGGCCCTAATGAGGTGCAGAGAGCACGGCGGTGACAGCGTGCACATAGCGCTGCATCCTCTGTAAGCAAAGGTGGAAAAGAATGGTTTCCGTGTCTGTTTGTACTCTCTGTAGACTTGGGAAGGGTGCAGGAGAAAGTAATCAATGTGATGGGGGCCAAGGAGCAGGCCATGGTCACTGTACACCATCCCACAGTTTTTAAACCACCTGATGGTACCACCGATTCAAAAGCATTTGGTTTTAAGCAACAGAAGGTCATTTCGGAAGCTCTGGAAAACACAGAAAAGTACCAGGAAGAAGGCAAAGATCACCCCAAATTCCCCCACCCTGCCCAGATTCCCCACTCAACACCCACCTCCCTTCAGCCGATCTCAGAAAACGGACGCCACCCCACACCCGGAACCGAAGGCCTGGGGGACAACCTCGCATGCAGAATCACAGGTGCCCGGGCTTCCCTGGCCAACCCTGGCCTCCGATCGCCAGGCCGACCTGGCCCCAGGGCCTTTACACCGGCCAGTGCCTTGCCGGGACCAGCTCCCTCACTCCCCGGCCGAGGGCTCAGCCTGGGCCCTCTGCAGGTCCTAGAGTCTCAGATAGAGAAGGTCTCTCCTGCTGGCCCTGTGTTAAGTGGGTCCCCCCCAACACACCCCGTGGGACTAGACTCGGTTTGTGTCCTCTGCCAGCTGGGTCATCGGAGGGCAGCGGCCTCTTCGGCCTCATTGGGGAGCAGCGGCGGGTCCGCGCGCGCCCTCTGCCGGCCACATCCGGAACTGCCGCTCTGGCCCCTTGACTCCGGCCGGACCTCCCGCCCAGGCACCGCGCCCCTGCTCCCTGTGGGGACCTTGCTCCACCGCCTCACTTCGGACCCGCAAACCGTAAGATGGCTCTGCTCACACTCGGACCCAGCAAGTGATCACCTGGCCAAGGTCCACAGCTCTGTGTCGGAGAGGCTCGGGGTGGCCCTCAGGGGTCTCCCATCACCCCACCGCAGCAGGCATTCCCCGCCCCACCACTGCCACCCTCTTCCATGGGGCTCCCACCTGTCCAGGACCCAGCATTCTTCAGCTCAGCTGGGATCTCTGACCCTGGTTCTGCCAGCTGTCAACCGTACCTCCTTGCTTCCCCAGACCCCAGGCCCATCCTTGGCAGCCCACACTCTCCAGCCGGCCCCCTCCCCTCCCCCGGCCATCTGTAGAGGCTCCGCACCCGGCTCAGTCTAAGTGGTCCTGCTTTCTGCAGCTGAAGGAAGTGGCCACCAGTGCGCAGGAGAAGCTGGCAGCCTCCTCCACTGCCCAGTCCAGCCACTCCCCGTCCTGGACCACAGCCCATCCTCTCCTCCCGCACACCTGGCCTTTCCAGTGCTCACTGGCGACACCTAGTGGATCTTTTAACTCCCCTTCTCCATGGGACCAAGTGTATTCGGTGACAACGACAATGGCTGAAAAGAAAAGCAAGCTGTGAAAATATTTTCTTGTACACAATCATGTGAATAAAAAGTAAATACATTCAATAAACAGTACACAAGAGGGGAAAGTGATGGATCAAAACTTTCTTTACAGTATGTATTTTCTCAAAAACAAGGGGAATACTCACACCAACATATCCATTTTTCACATTAATGAATAACAGTATAGACCAGTGTCTGTTTTTGAGTCTTAATATCTGCAAATTTCACAGTGCTTTTGTCACAATCAGTCCTTTTTCTTCTTGTCATGTTCAATAGAGTATCCGGCCGTATTCGTCCATCTATTTTCACTCGGAGTTGATCAAAGAATACTTCTTATTGACCTTAATAAACTTGTGGTAATTTTCTTTCACTCGAAACCACAGATGCACCAAGTTGGGAAGAACCGTATGTGCCTCCTGCAAGTTGCGATTCTGTTAATGTCTTTGGTCAAAGCCGATCCCTGGTGCCTTTCAGACATCTCCGCAGTTGAAAAATTGTAAATTCCAATGAAAACTCTGAGTGGCTGTTTAGAACGACAGGGTTGAAGTAAGTCGGGCATAGTGGTGGTGCTACTGTCACCTGCTTTGCTGTTTAAATGCAGGAGCGCAGAGTTCTGCCAGGGCTGGAAGTACACACGACACCCAAATGTTAGGAACGTCCCCCCGAAACACAGGGTGTAGCTGATTTGCATGTAGGATACAAAGTGTGCTGGAGTTTGCCGGTGCCAGCAGCCGACAGGAGACATTTTGAGGAGGAGTATTTGTATTTTATCACTGACATTATTTAGGATTACTACATGAACCTTTAGCTAATTGCATCCTATACGATCTACCCTTTGGGTCCCAGAGTGAGGGGGGCCATCAGAGGCTAGCTGCGCTGGCTCCAGGCAAACCCAGAGGCCCCGGCCCCTGAGCGGGCTGGGCTGCAGGGAGGGGCTGAACACTGTGTAGGGACGGCTGGACCCCAGAGCCCGTCTCCAACCCACACAGCGAGGCAACTTCCCTCTCCTCACTGCTATGGAAGGCAGGAGGCGATGAAACCGAGGGCTCTCTAGCCTAGGGACGCCGGGCTCGGCTCTTCCCCTTGGCGGCCACCTGGCTGGCAGTCAGGCTAAGGAGGAAACAGTGGGTTGGCCACGTGTTGCCCTTTGGGACCCTCAGACGAAATGGCTCTGTCCCACCCTGATCACCCCGAAGAGGAGCCCACCCTGGCAAGTCCTGCCACGCACGTGAGGCTCCCAGCTGCTCCCAAGGGCCACCCTCTTGGATAAGACAGACAGCCAAGGGTTGGGGCAGTTGCGTGAAAGACAGAGATCAAAACAGATGAAAGGAGGGGGAGGGAGGGTGCAGGTACCTGAAGAAAAAAAACATGACCAGAACTAAACTTGGTAACCTCAGACGGACAGAGAGAAGAATATGTGGAACAGGGTGCTATAAATCTCAGTGCCGTAGAAGGAGCAGATAGACTAGAGCAGGGAGCACTTAGAAAATAAAAATGTGATACCAAATTAAAGAAAAAAGTCAGTGAAAGGGTGGTAAGTTAAGGAAATCTCCCAAAAGTGCAGCAGAAAGAAAAGGAGTTAAAAATAGAAAAGATAAAGGGGCCTCCCTGGTGGCGCAGTGGCTGAGAGTCCGCCTGCCGATGCAGGGGACGCGGGTTCGAGCCCTGGTCTGGGAAGATCCCACATACTGCGGAGCAACTAAGCCCGTGAGCCACAACGACTGAGCCTGCGCTCTAGAGCCCGCAAGCCACAACTACTAAGCCTGCATGCCACAACTACTGAAGCCCACGTACCTAGAGCCCGTGCTCTGCAACAAGAGAAGCCACCGCAATGAGAAGCCCGCGCACCGCAACGAAGAGTAGCCCCCGCTCGCCGCAGCTAGAGAAAGCCCACGTGCAGCAACGAAGACCCAACGCAGCCAAAAATAAATAAATTAATTAATTAATAAATAAAGTATTTGACTACTAGTGAAATCTTTCCCAATTTTTTTTTTTTTTTTTGTCACAGCTTGTGTCATGTGGGATCTTAGTTCCCTGAGCAGGGATCGAACCTGCACCCCCTGCATTGGAAGTGCATTGCCTTAACCACTGGACCACCAGAGAAGTCCCAAATTTTTCCCAATTTGATGAAAAACATTAATATATGGATCCAAGAAGCTCAGCAAACCCAAGGAGGATAAATGTGAAGAATGGTATAATTGGGCACATAATAGGAACCCCCTCCCCCCCCCAAAAAAGAGAAAATCTTGAAACAGCCAGAGGTCATGTCACATCACATGCAGGGCACAATGATCAAAATAGATATGAACGACGGATGATTTATCATTGAAAACAATGGAGGTCAGAACACAATGGGACAATATTTATAAAAGACATCCTTCAAAAATAAACACGGCAATTCCTCAAAAAATTAAAACTAGAGTCACCATATGATCAGCAATTCCATTTCTGGGTACATATCCAAATAACTGAAATCAGGGTCTCGAAAAGATATGTGTACATCCATGTTCACAGTAGCACTACTCACGACAGCTAGATTCGGAAGCACGACAGCTAAATCAATGGCTGAATGGATAAGCAAATGTGGTATACACGTGCAATGGACTATTATTCAGCCTTGAAAAAGAAAGAAGTTCTGACACAGGCTACGGCACGGAGGAACCTTGAGGACGTCACGCTGAGTGAAATAAGCTAGTCACAGAAGGACAAATCTTGTAGGATTCCATTTATATGAGGTTCCTAGAATAGTTAAAGTCAGAAAGTCCGAAAGTAGAGTGGTGGGTGCCGAGGGCTGGGGGAGAGGAGGAATAGGGAATTAGTGTTTCATGGGAACAGAGTTTCAGTTTTACAAAATAAAGAGTTCTGGAGATGGATTATGGGTGATGGTTTCACAGTATCATGATTGTATTTAATGCCACTGAACTCTACACTTTAAAAATGGTTAAGATGGTAATTTTTATGTTAAGTGTATTTTATCACAATAAAACATGTTTTTTTACAGAGGGGAAAGGGATGACACAAAAGCTGGGCTGCCAGGAAGTGGGATCCTTGGGGCCACCTCAAGGGCTGTTGGCCATGGTAATCAGGAGCTGCCTTTAAATGTGTGAGTAACCCCTCCTTCGTGAGGTGTACAGACCTTCACATTTGCTAGATTTTACTGGATAGTATTTAGTTGATAACTTTTAATGCTAATTTTCACCAGGGAGCGACTTCCCTGGCAGTCCAGCGGTTAAGACTTCGCCTTCCAATGCAGGGGTTGCGGGTTTGAGCCCTGCTCAGGGAGCTAAGATCCCACATGCCTCGCGTCCAAAAAACTAAAACGTAAAACAGAAGCAATATTGTAACAAATTCAATAAAGACTTTAAAAATGGTCCACATCAAAAAAAAAATCTAATTTTCATCAGGGATACAATATTCAAGTTAATATCTTTATTTGGGAAATACAGAAATAGCCATGTTTTATCTTTGTTTTCCAGAAGGCTACAGAATTCTCTTTTTCCTTCTCCATGAATGGAGATGTGTGACACTGGTTACTTTAGTGAAGGCAAGCAGGGGATTCATTAAACAGCAGTGGTGTGGCACCTCAGGGGAGATGTGAGCTGCTCACCAGGCCTCTTGAAGCTGATTCTCCATGCCCCCTGCTGCAGCTTCGCCCCCAAAGCTACTTTCCCGTGAACCCTGAGTAAATCAGGAGCACCCAGAGCCAGGAGGGGGTGAGCATGGGTGACCCGACAGGGAATGGGTCGGAGGGAGGGGCACAGACACCTGTACCACCTGTGCCCTGGTGGTAGCTCGTGCCACAAGGACAGGGGCTGCAGAGGTCTCTGTGGCATCAGACCTGGACTCCTGAACAAGGGCCAGATGTGATGATGGCTATCCTGGCAGACACCTGCATGGACAGAAGACACCAGGGTCTAGGATGCCCCCTCTCTCGGCTGAGCCAACCAGGGCAGATGCCACACCACGGAGCTGATGCAACTTCTCCTTTGGGGATCACAGCCCTCAAGAGAGGGCCTCACTCGAGGGTTCACATGGCCGGGTGTTGCTTAAGTTCCAGGAATAGGATATCTTGACTTAAAGAGGTTAAGACCGCCATCTCTTTCTAAGCAGCCTCCTCTCTCTTCACATTCTTCCTGGGCCCGCTGCAGTGACCACAGGCATTTTTGGGACCCCACTAAGAGGAGCTTGAGTTGGGATGCACTTAGTTGGGGTACATGGGATATTTTTATGCTGTTCACAGTCTTGCTGGCCTGTCCTGGGGCAGGTACGTCTTCTACATCTGCCAACTACTACCCGCACAGCGCCCGGAACTGGAAGTACGCGGAGCAAAGGAGAAACAAGGTTTGTTGTATGAACCAAAAGGGAGTCTGTGCAAAATTTTTAGCAGAGGACTCGGCTGTTCTGACTCCGGGATAGAATGTGTGGATTTAATTACAGAAAACTCAGCCGAAGTTGGAGTCGACTCGGGACTGGCCTGTACTGTGTGCCTTCATGCCTGCCATGCATGTCAATTACCCCAAACAGGAAGAGATCTCTGCCTACATCTTGGGCAGGAAGGTACCTCTACTTACCGTCAGGCAGGAGGAAGGAAACTTCCCTCCACCCCCCAACAGCCCAGCCAATCAGAGACTGCAGCAGTCCAGCCAACAGGAAGCCTCCATTGGACCCCCAGCTCCCCAAACTCTTTGGTTATCACAGCCCGTCCCAACTCCCCCTTCTCCCTATAAAAGCAAGTTCTTCCTGTTCTCCCGATTTGCCTATGGTCTGCCACAGTTTTAATATTCTGAACTGTAATTCCTAAATATACTTGCTTTTGCTGGTAAGATAACTGGATATATATTATTAAAGTGTACACATTTATCAGAATTCCTGTGTTGTGGAGCATAAACCTATAAGAATGCTACAAAGAGTGAGCACATCTGTGCGAAGCGCAAGTATTACCCAAACCGAGGTCAACGCTAACCATCAGAGACAAATTTGATCACACAGGTTAGAAAAATGTCTGAATTGTCTTCCTGTTCTTTCCGTAAAACAATTCTGCAAAGTCATGATGTGGCATTCAATGAGAATACAACCAAAAATGTAAGCAAAAGCATTTTATGCATTCATTAATTCATACAAACGTTATTTTTCTGAATTTTGTGATGTGTGGTGTTTGTCAGTTTTTTAAAATTTATAATTTATTGACTTATTTTCTCATTATACAAGATTATCATAAAATAACTATAAAATATTACAAAATTATTGTAAAATAACTTATTCGCGTTATATTATGTATACATTATACTACATATTGTAAAGTTATGTATATATTATTCAAAATATACATGTTATACAAAAACATTCTCTTTTGTAACTAATTTTGTTTTTTATAATTTTATATATTTCCTTGGAGTCCTCCCACAAAATATATTTGCTTCAGGCCCCACCTAACCCGCACCCTGGCCCCCATCATCTTTGCATCACGTGAGCAGAACTCCAGAGAAATAGAACTTCCATTTGCGTGCCAGGTGACCAAAAAAGGCATGAAACAGAAACTAACCTCAACTACAGGAAAATCGATGAGGCTACCTTTCCCTTGCATCCAGTTTGCGCGCCCACCTTGCCCGCGAGGGGCCAGGCCAGGCCGGGGCTGCTCGATCCCCATCCCCAAAGCTGCGACCAGGAAGCCAGGTGTGGACCCCAGTCTCCCTCCCCCTACCTGCTCCTCCCCCGAGTCCCCTCTTCTCCCCTTCTCGCCCCGGCGCACAGCACCCGCTACTCGCATTTCCCCTTCCCCTCCCAGTACCCCTCTTCACGTCCTGCACCCCGACCCCGTTCCAGAGCCACCCTGCGCCGCCTCCCCAAGCCGGGTTCCCCTTCCTCCCATCCCCTCATCCTCTCGCCTCCCCGCCTACGGCCCCTGTACCTCTCATTGCCCCACATGCCCCTCATCACCCCGCAGCGCTCCCAACCGCCCCTCCAGCTGCCCCTGGCCCCCCCCCCCCACAACGCCCCCCAGCGGCCACACGCCCCGGCCGCGACTTCTCCCGCCCCACGTCACGCACCTCCGGCGTTTCCACAGATGAGCCGGGCACGGATTGGCCCCGAGCCGCGGGAAGTGCCCGCCCCCAGAGCCGCCGGCCAATGGGAGGAGGGGGCGGGCCCGAGGCGGGCGCCGGAAGCGCCCGAGCGACTAGGGGTCGTCGCGTCGCCGGGTTTCGAGCAGCTGCCGCGGAGCCGCCGGACGGATCCCCAGCGCCGCCTGCCCCGCCATGGCTGAGAGTGACTGGGACACGGTGACGGTGCTGCGCAAAAAGGGCCCCACGGCCGCCCAGGCCAAGTCCAAGCAGGTGCGGGCGCAGCGCGGGCCTCGGGGCCCAGGAGCGGCCGGGCGGGCGGGGCGGACGCGGGGCTGGGGGCGGGGAGTGGGGACTGGAGCAGGGACCGGGTGGGAGCGGAGCGGGGACGGGGGGCGGCGACGGGGCGGGGGCCGGGGGCAGGAGTGGGAGACGGGGGCGGGGTGGGGGTGGAAGGGTCCGGATGGTCTTAGGGCAGTGACACAGGCCTGCGGGCGAGGCGCTGGACCTCTTGGTGGGGACAGGTACATAGGGACTGGAGGGCAGCGGGGCGAGGTTAGCGGGGTGGACCTCGGGGCGGAGATGGGGGATGGAGCGCAGATAGGTGGTGGGTCCAGGGAAGGGATGGGACAGGGGCACGGTTGCCTGGCACCCCCGCCCCAGTCCGCTGCCGCCTGTGGAGCCCGCTGAAGCACATTGCCGCTCATAGGGGGTCCCTGGCCCCAGGCTGAGGTGGCCTAGGACCCAGCGTGCAGGTGGACCCTGCGTCCCCAACTTGCAAGGGTAGCTGGCATGCCCTGAGGGGTACTTGGGGCAGAAGGTTCCCTGGCTAGTCCATCCGGGGTTCATCTGTGAGTCGATGTGAGGGAAAAGGGGAAGGGCAGTTTAGTCCCCACCCCTGCTTGTTTCTGCTCTCAGGCCGCCTTGGGCCAGCCTTAGACATGCAGTGCCAGGTCTGGGCCAGGACTAGCTTTGGCCCTGGTGATCAGCATTCATTGACCTGCCCAGGACTTCTCAGTTAGTCAAAACCAAACTCACTCTCTTTTTTTTTTTTTTCCAAAGGAAACTTAATAGCCACAAGCTAGGAATCATGTGAACAGCTCTAGAAAGCATCTGTGCACCTGTCACACTGAGAATGTCGCACAGTCATGTCTCTGAGGTGTCAGAAGCTTCAAGAAATACGCTACATTAATATTCGGTGACTGTAGATCAGGGGGTGTCGCTGTCTTTGCTGATGTTGGGGACAGGGGCTGCAGGCTTTGTGCGACGTGCTGTCTTTTATCAGGAGCCGGATTGGCTGAGGAAGGCCAGACCAGGTCCTCACTTGACGTTCCTTCCTGCTTTTGCAGGAGAGTGTACTAGAGAGGTAAATCTATTTCAAGTGTGGGTTTCTGAAAGGAATCCATTAGCACATTGTTTTCAGCAGCAAAGATGTGAGCTCTTTCTGTTTTCCTTAGCAGGAGTTTATTGAGAGTTGCCTGGATATTTGGTTGTAGAGGGATTTGTATAACGGGCTTTGGTTTAAACCCAGCATTTGCTGGTCAGTCCTTGAAAAAGCATCAGGTACTAGGCACGTAGCACGGCGCTTAGGGGCATGAGCTCGGAGCTCACGGGCTCAAAAAGCACCAGGCGTTAGCAGTGCGCTGCCTGGCTGACAGCAGCCAAAACTGGTGTTTGCCAAATACTGCAAAGCTAATTTTGACCGAAAAACACTTGCTAATTTTCTAGGCCATCTTAGCAGCTCAGAGACGAGGAGAAGATGTGGAGACTTCCAAGAAATGTAGGTACTCGTGTGTCCACTCGCAAGACCGGGGGGTGCTCTTGGGGTTCGTACCTGCAGATACGTGAGTGCTGCCCCCGGGCTGTCGGGTGGCTGCTGGCAGCGGAAGCCGCTGCAGAGCTGGGCGACATCAGGGATCTTGAGAGAGCAGCTGTGGTTGGCGTAGGTCAGGAGGGACTGTTCTCCTCCTTAGTCCACAGATTCTGGACTTGTCCTTTGCGTGCTCTTGTCCCCACTTTGGGTGGCCTGGCCTAGCACGTCACCCTGGGCACAGGGCGCCTCTTGGGCCTGGTTCCCGTTCTGAAATGGCTCTCCTTCGGCTTCACTGCAAACCCTCTCCTCTGCTCTTACCTCGTGCCGGTCCAGGGGCCGCCGGCCAGAACAAACAGCATTCGATCACCAAGAACACAGCCAAGCTGGACCGGGAGACCGAGGAGCTGCACCACGACCGGGTGACCCTGGAGGTGGGCAAGGTGATCCAGCAGGGCCGGCAGGGCAAAGGACTGACGCAGAAGGACCTGGCGACGGTGAGCACGGCGGGTCCCCTCCTCCCAGGCCGTGGTCGGGCAGGTGGGAGGCGTGGGCTCCGCTCGCCTGGTGACTTGAGGGCTTCAGTTCGCTCTTGCCCCGGGAACCCTGAGGCCTCTCGGGGGGGCCACGCGAGTCAGCTGTAACTTCCTGAGCTGCCATCCGCTCAGACCCTCGGCCTGCACAGTGCCCCGGGGGTCGGCGCCTGAGGCGCCTCACCTGGCTGTGTTCTAGTCTCCCAGCATCTCCTTCTGGAACTGACGTGTGCAAATACACGTTCTCTTTAGAAAATCAACGAAAAGCCACAGGTCATCGCGGACTATGAGAGTGGCCGGGCCATTCCTAACAACCAGGTTCTGGGCAAGATCGAGAGAGCCATCGGTGAGTGTCCCGCCATCCTTCAGTGGGTCTCGGCTGCCACTGCCTGACCGCGCGCGGTGCGGCCACCCCTCCTGGGTGGGCTTGGTGAGGAGGGGCGCAGGAAGGCCCCTGGGGCCCCGGAATTCTCCGGAGCCTGAAGAAAATTCCCACGAGCACGCAGTGTCTGGGCGCCTCCCCCTTTGGCATCTCCCTGAGCCCCCTGTGCTGTGGGCCTCGCTCTCCCTGCCCCGCCCCCAACATTGGCGGCAGCGTGGCTCCCAGAGCGAGGAGGCCTAGTTCTGGGGAGGGGCGTCCTCTGTCCCCACAAAGATGGGCAGGCACGTGCTCTTCAGAGTCAGGCGTGGAAGCTAGTAGTGTGGTGGGCGTGGTGCTCATCGGTTTCCCGCCCCTCCACACACGCGGGAGCCGCGCGGCCCCCCACCTCCAGTGGAGCCTGGGGGCCGCGCTCAAGGGTCGGTGTGGGTGCCGCTGCCCGCTCCGGGGCAGTGGGTAGGGGTGCTGTGGAGCTTCCCTGTGCCTTGAAGACCCAGGGGCGAGCTGCAGTGGTCATGGGCCGGTGGCTCTTTCAGGCCTCAAGCTCCGGGGGAGAGACATTGGGAAGCCGATCGAGAAGGGGCCGAGGGCGAAATGAGCACAAAGCCTCGAAATCAGTGCGTTCCGGCTGATCTCGTCTGGCTGGTTCCCCTTGACCACCAGCGCCAGCGCGGGTCTCCTCACCGGCCGTGCGGAACACAGGGCAGCAGCCCTGCCCGGGAACCCCCTCTACCCGTACCTGCTGTCAAACTAACAAAACCTTGCAGCGTGTTTGCTTCTCCTGATTGTTTTCCTTCCTGTCCCCGTCCCTCATGTGGGGTGCAGAGCGCTGCCTTCCTCTCCCCCGGGGTCTGCCCTGTCACGGCTGTGGCTCCAGGGAGCTCAGAGGGGGGACCGCCTCGCACACGGTGGGCAGCCACCGTCTGGGAGGGGAGCTGCGTGTCCGGCCCGGCTCGTAGAGAAGCTAATAAACGTTTGTCGCCCTTCCTGCCGGTGCTGAATCCTTGCTGTCCGGTCTCGCCTCTTGTGCCTGCAGCTCCCCCTCCCTCTGGCCCCCAGTGTGGCGAAGGGCTGTTTGCATGAAGCACTGTGGGGGGAGTCTGAGGGCCAGGAGGGTCGCTCTGCAGGCTGTTGTTGCTTGTCACCTCTGCTGGGACGGTTAGTGGGCGTCCATCAGCTTCTTGGCACCAGACCCTGGCCCTCCCCTGGCACTGAGTCCCTGGTCACATCGTTCCGTGCAGAGCCTAGTGGGCCGGGGTGGCAAGGTGGAACCACCTGGGCTGGAGTCCAGGGAGTACCTGGCCATGCAGGTGTGGCCGTCACCTCCTCCCCTAGGACAGCCATGCCCGGGGGGCCTTCCAGACCTGGCAGGTGGTGTCTGAATCTCCCTCGTGGAAGACCAGAGCCTGGGACTGTCCCTAGGTCAGAAAGACTCAGCTCCATTTTATTAGATGAGGGTGGCGTGTGGGCGGGGACCTTGACCATGGGAGGGTGGACACGGCGACCTTTATTTGGGACAGGGGACACATCAGGGCATTCCTCCTACAAGTCCAGCTCCATGCCACCTTGGACCCAGTTAAGTGTCTGCTCCTAAGTCTGTCACCAGCAGCTCTGGGGATTTCTCTCCGTCTTAAATCAAATGCAGAATCGCCCGGTGAGGTGGGGCCCCTGATGGGCCTGGGTCGGAGTCCCACTAGGCTGGCCGGAGGCTCGCTCGGCCCGGGGCAGGGGCTTCTCAGGTCCCGCTGCGCCTCCCTCCTGGTGCCTCTAGCCCGTGGTGCCGTCTCCGGGGCCTGCCTGTTTCCAGTCTCCTGAGCCACTGAGGCACGTGGGAGGGGCCCCCAAGCACATCCTCTTGGGCAGGTCGGGTTGGGTCTGGGGAACCCCGGGGAGCCCCCGCTTCCTGCTGGCCTCAACCTTGGCTGGCCAGCGGGGGGTCCCTTGTGGGCAGGGCCACTTATTGCTGGGGTATGTAGCTGCGGCCCCTGTGAGGGTGAGGGATGCAGGGACTCGACGCGTCCTGCGGGGGTGGGGAAGGTGTTGGTCCCTGGGCCACGGGGTCTTCTCTGCGTCATCTACTGGTCATTGGTGACCGATGCTGGCAGGGTGACATGGCCCTAGGAGGAAGGAGGAGATCTGTGGCCACCGGGCAGTGGTGGCCCCGCGTGTGGGAGGGTCCTGTTCACCGTCCAGCCGAGTGCAGGGCTCAGGGGCTCCTGCCCGCCGCCCCCCCCAGGGCTCCTACCGCATTGAAGAGAATGTTGTCAAAGCTGGGGGCCACGGTGTCCGTCTCCCGCCAGAAGGGGCAGCCCCCCCTGTTCTGCAGCCAGTGCCGTCCCGCAAGTCCAAGCAACACCAGCAGCACGAGGAGGAGGAGGGTGCCGCCAACCACCGCTGGCACCGACGTGGCCACTGCTGTGTCTCCTGTGGGCGCAGGGCGCGTGACCCGGGATCCGAGCCCTCCCCGTCAGCCCCACGCCCGGGCACGGCCGTCCCCACAGCCCTGAGGACTTCTGTGCCCCCCCCCTGCTAAAGGAGGGGCGCCGGTCGTGCCCACACAAGGCTCCCAGCTGAGGCCGGGCCCTGGTGGGCAGGCGGCTGCCAGCTGCGGAGCTGGGGGAGTCGTGGCCCCAGGCGAGGGCCCCACCCCGCCGTTGTCACAGAACAGGAGCAAGCGCTCCAGCACGAGGCTGGCTGTGGTCTCTGGCCTGACTGCAAGTGGGAGCACGCAGTGCAGAGGGAACGGGCCGTGAACCACCGAAGCTGGTGGAGGCCCAGACCCGGGGCAGGGCTTACCCTGGCTGGGTGTAGGCAGCTGGCAACGTTGCCCGGCCAGGTACTCAACGTCATCCAGGGCAATGGGCCCCAGGGCTGGCTGGCCGCCCAGAGTGGCTTCAAACACGATCTAACCGGGAGGGAGAAGAGGCTGGGTGGGCCCGAGGAGGAGGATGGCCCCTCCTGAGCTCCTGAGCCCCCTGAGGTCCGCCGGCTCTGGGCGGCCCGGCCTCACCTGGAACTCCTCGGCGCTGGCCACTTCCACCTGGCCTTCCAGCCACTGGTGCCGCAGGTGCCCGCCCGCGCCCCACACGGCCAGCTGACCCCGGGTGCTGCTCAGGAGTACCCTCAGCTCACCCTTGTCTGAGAGCAGGGGGCCAGGGGTGTCAGGCCCCCGACCCGGCGGGAGGCGGGGCTGCCCCCGCGCCCGGTTCCCCCACCACCCTCGCTGCCGGCCCGACTCACAGAAATGCTCAGGAAAGCCCATGTGGTACCAGAAGCGGAGGCAGGAGGCCTCGGTGGCAGGCAGTGGCTGGCTCCGCAGCCAGGCCGCTCGGCCCCCTGGGCCCAGCACGCCCGTTTCGAAGAGAGCAAAGTGGCCTGGCAACGAGAGAGGGCACGGTGCCCCGTGGACCGGATGGAGCCAGCCCCCCCTGACCTTTGGCCTCTGACCCTGGCGGCAGCCTGGCTGGGCTGGCCGGTTGGCCCGGACTGGGGTGAGTGAGGTGTGTGGCCGGGGGTGTGTATGGCGCTGGGGTCCCTTCCCGACTCAGACCCACCTGCCTCTGTGCCCAGGGTGTGGTCCACAGGCGGCTGGGGGTAGCGGGAGGGCGTGCCTCCACTGCTCCAGTCCCAGCTGTACCCGCCCAGGCCAGGCCAGGGCAGATGGTTCCAGCCACACAGACCAGCCTCAAAGTCACAGGAAGCTGCAAGGGACTTGGGCAATAAGCGGTGCTGCCCCCGTCCCCGGGGCACCACCGCTGCGGGGGGTAGAGGTCAGGCCAGGTGTCTCGGGGGAGGCAAGGAGCCGAAACCACCAGGAGCCAAGCAGGTCCCAGGGCCAGGCCACGGGCTCCCACCTGGCCGAGGGCAGGGCCCGTCCTGGAGGAGCAGGTCGTCCAGCGCGATGTAGGAGCACTCCACGCCGGCGGCCACGGCCTCAAACACCACCTGGGCGGGCACAGGGCGGGGGGGCTCGCTCCTGGTCGGCACTGGATGGCCCTTGGGGGTGAGGAAGGCCCTCCACCCCGCTCACCCTCCAGGCCCGCTCGGCCTGCAAGTCCACGCTACCCAGGCGCCAGGCAAGCCCTCCATGGGCGCCGATGCTGAGCACCTGCCTCTTCTCAGCCTCCTCCACGTGGACCCTCAGGGTGCCTGCCACCCGAGCAGCCACAGCCCCGGTCAGCGGCAGCGGGGCGGCTCCCGAGCGGCCTCCACGCGGGGGCCTGAGGGGACCCATGGGCCCTGCTCCCGGCAGCCCCTCACCTGGGTTGCGGAGGCTCAGGTGGTACCAGAAGGTCAGGCAGGCGGCCTGGGCCAGGGGCCTGTGCTCCTCTGAAATCAGGGAAGCCACGTGGCCACGGGGCAGGGCCTGCGGGCTCGTGTCCACGACCATGTAGTGCCCTGGGGGGTGCCGGCGTCAGCCTGCCGGCCCCCCTCGCCCCGCCCCTGCCCCCCACCCCCACCCCACGCCTCTGCCCCACCCCCTGCCGGCACCCTGAGCCGTCTCTGTGGTGTGGTCTGCAGGGGGGCCCCGGGCCGCCTGGCCCGTGGCATTGGCCTGGCGTGTCCAGAGGCCCCGGCCCCCCGTGGAGAAGCCGCAGGCCGAGTCCTCGAAGGAGCAGCGCTTGGGGGCCCAGCAGGGCCCAGGCCGCACAGTCACGTCGTCCAGCGCCATGGTGCCATGGTACCCGTCCCGGAGGCCCTCGAACAGCAGCTGGGGGACAGCAGGGGGTCAGCTGTCTGGGGCCTTGCCCTGCCCACCTCTGCCGGGCACCAGGCCTCACTTGGTACTTGGCGCTGGAGTCCTGCGGGTGGTGGAGGGTGGCCCAGGCCTCGTGCCAGCGGTTGCCGTGGGTGCCAGACTGCGACCACAGGTGCCTTTCTCTCTCCCCTTCTCGCTTCATTGCCAGGCGCAGAGTCCCTAGGGGGAGGCAGGGTTTGGAGGGGACAAGACCCCGACTCCTGCCTCTCACCCCTCCTAGAGCCCCGATGGGCCCAGAGACAGAACTCGGGGCCCCCCGTGGGCCTCC